>NC_049207.1:38770780-39096195 GCF_013347855.1 Anguilla anguilla
GCGTTCAATGATTTAAATCTAATAACCTGATTTAAATCTTCCAGACGACTGTTTGTTGTAGCTATAAATGTATTCCTTGACTAAAGTACATGTAGTAGTAACAGACTATAACTTTGTACAGAGTGGACAGCACAATTGCACGAACATGCTGTTTTATTGAACTTTGAAATTAAATTACAGTAAGCTACTTTGCGATAAATATTAGCTTACCTAGTAGCCTGTTCTGTTTGTGCGTTTTCAGCTCCCACATCAGTTCCCAAACTTTTTCAAATTAAGGCCCCCTGAAATCATTGCCGCTGGTTATGTCATGCTCATACCACCACATGCTCACCTTAATAATATGTGTAATCTTCAATACATTTGCCCGTTACTAAACACAGGCTGCAGTGCAATAATTGTTTAACACACTAGTGCATACAAGCTCGTCCAAAATGAGATGTTTTTGTTAGTGTATTACAGTATCTAGTCTATATCAAACATACTTAAATAATAGACACAATAATAAATAAAATTAAATGGAATTACAGTTGTATGTTTATGAACATGTAATTAATGAAATATGCAAATATAAACAAAATATTTTTTAAAGGGGAACATATTTTTTATATACATGTATTTCTATATAATATACATTTCTTTAAAGGGGAGCTATTTTGCTTAGGACCACCTGAAGCATTTTTGTGGCCCCATGGCATTTGGGAACCCCTGCATTAGAGAACTGGGCTTTTATTACCAGGACATTACAGGTTTGAAGCCCACTTAGAAAGATGGTGGTTGGATCCTTAAAGTTCTTAGCCTGGCTTGCTTCAGCAGGTATTTGGTTTTTTATGCACAAACCTGAGCATTTCCAACAGATATGTGCTATGTCAAAGAAATGGACATTGATTTGACTGGTTTTCACCTTTTGATGCAGACGCTATGAATGAGCAGGATCCCTACCTTCCTGCCCAAGGATCAGTAAGTATTAATGCTGTCTCTACAAAGTTCTGTAAAATGTACTGTTCACGACATATGCATTTTGGGAAAATAGTGCAAGTTGGTTGGGCTGTTACTTTAACCATTGTCAATGTAGGGACAGTATCGGTGCGGACCAACAGCTTAAAGTTCTGCAAACTTGTTGCAATGGAGACAAGGTAATAGATATTTCAGCAGTTTTGAGGGAGCATTGTGTTCCGGGGAGTACCTAGTTATAAATTATGGACAAACACCAACGTTGCTGCTAATATTAACAATAAAAGAAAATATATTCAACTTTATAACTGTACTGCTCGTGAGAGTTGTGATGTAATGCACATGAAGCACTTACATGCACATAACACAGGTGAATTTGGGAACAGGGTTGTGCTGCATAGTCTTGAGGAAATAGTTGGGCAGTGTGGAATTACTGTGTATGAAATAGTTAAATCAATCATAATAATAAAAAATAATGATGATAATAATAATAATAATAATAACACTGTACTTGTGGAACTCTGGCATTACATGTCTTTACTTCAGTCATTGGCAATGATTTGGGGCATCAGAATGTAGGCTGTTCAGGTGAAAACCTAATTCCAGTATTTCGGAATTAGTGGGAAGTTGGAACAGGAACTCCTTTAATGGGAGCTCTACTCAGACCCTCGTTTCCGCACGTTTAGAGCACCTCTAAACTGTGTTTGTTTAACATCTTATGTGCTCTTTTCCCCCTCCTCTAATAAAGCTCTTCTTCTGTGGTACTCTGTCATGATTCACAGATGAGGGTTAAAGGTGCTCAGTACCCCAGTGTCTCAGAGTTTCAGCCAAAGTCTTACCCTGTAGTCATAGTCACCCGTGTTCATCATCGTGCATTGTTTGTGAACCAAGCGTTTTTTATTTTAATAAGAAAACAGCCAACTGCCATCCATTGTTTGCTCAAGACTGGGTTATGCAACACTCACAGAAAGTAGAGCTTTGCTCCAGGAAGAAGGACTTGGCTGAACACCTCAGGTAGAATGTAATTAGAGGTATGGTGCCAAAATTGTAAACCAAGGTAGACTGGCCACATTGTGCTTGACCTTAAATGAAGCATTGTTACTCCTCTGTCCACCACTCATGCAGTTCTTAGACATGGACGCTCTTCACTGGATGGGAATGGACAATCTGAATTTCTCACCTGTGTCTCATCCAAATGGTTCACTGAAGATTGGTAAGTACCTCTTGCAGTCTTTGAACTTCAGAGAAGAGCTCCTGTATATTCGTGTCATATTTCTGTAAATACATGAATCAGGACCAAGCCTGTATAATCAGTACATCACAATTGGTACTGTACCTCTCAGCCTGTTGCTTCAAACTTTATGTACTGTAGATATACAGCAAATGAAAGCATGCTTTCTGTGTTTGTGTGACATATGGTGAACTGCTTTACAACTGATAACTAAGAAATATGAAAAAAGTATCTTTTTGCGTCATTGTAGAGTATAGCAATCTGTTATGCAGCGATAGTTGTCTTTTCTAGCATGAAATTCTGTACATTTTCAAATATGTTTGTTTATTAAGCAGAAAAAATAGCCTTTTTTTAGTTTTTCCAAGATAATTACAGTGTATTTTTGTTCAGTTAATTTTAAGATATTAATAATCAATGATCATTTTATTGAACAGCCCAAGTGTTATTTAAAAATTAGTTTGAAATAAACATGGTAAGATTTATTATCTGTCCAATGGATATATTCTTAGTCATCTATATAAGCCCTTTAACTGGCAGCTGAAACAAGTAACTATGCTTAATTTTGTATCCAATTGAGTATTTTTTATTCATTCATCTGTTCTCATATTGTTCTTTCTAGTTGCACAAATCAATAAATAAACTACATTTGATGTGGAAAAAGGTGACCTGCCAGTTACATTATATTTTATTTGGCAGATGCTTTTATCAAAAGTCTTTATCCTAAAGAAACTTAAGAACCCTGTGTAAGTTAAAAGGATATATTTATATATTAAGGTATTAAAATATTTTGGTATTAAAAGTCTTTGAAACATGCTTTATCTGACAGGTTCTCTGTTATTAAAATATGATTCTGCTTTTACTTCCTCACAGATTATTTAATTAATTGAGTATGGTTTGTTGAAGATGTATATGGAGCAACATAGTGATTGATTTAGAAATATACAGTGTCTTAAATTGAGCCCTAGCTTGTTTAATTTTGAAAATAATTTTTTCAACCTTTTAGTTGAGGACCTTATATGGCTTGACCAAACTTGTCAGGTTACTTGCCCTTCAAAAGCAGAAGCCCTAGAAAAACTAGTTCGATTCATGATCTGGGGTACCTTCTATACAATCGATAATATGAGTCAATTGTCTTCTGATCTTATTGGTTTATCATCGCCAATTAGTTAGATATATGAAAGCAAGTGACTAGAACTTTTGGAATGCACCCCCCCCCCATTTGGCATGACAATCATTTATCAAAGTGCAAACCAAACATTTGGTTTCCCTACCCGTCGTGTAGAAATGTTGAGACCTTGATGATTTATTTCATGATGCACCAAGATTTAAGGACTCTGTCCTTGTTTGCCTTAATTGCTGCATCTTAAACTGTGCTCCGCCCTTCCGTCTCTGGAGTTCTCAGCTGAAGTTAGACTGATTTAAACGTTGAGCTGTTCTGGGAATGTCTTTTTGTAAGTGTGTTACAGAAGTACTTTCCCATATTGTGTGTATACGCCAGCGTACCCAGGTCTTTTTTGGAGGTGTCCCCCAACTCCAATTTGACTTAACAAAGAGAGTCATGTCTTATTGGCAAGATTGACTTCTACATACCAGAAGGGTTGGAGAGAGTGCGCTTTTCAATAAAAATGGTGGGTCTTATGTCCGCAATAAGGGTTACGCTTGGACATCGCCACTTCTACCATATGAAACAATTTGTCAGGTACTGTGTACCTTGTCATGTTCTTTTTGTTCAGGGAATCCCACCTCATAACCTTTACCCTTTGGCTGTTTCACATGGCTTAAAAATGAATAAAAAGTTGTTCAAAAAAAGCAAAAGGTGTTTGGTGATGCCACAGGACCCAGACAGACTTCCCCCTTCTTCAGCAACAAAAAAAAGAAAACTTTGTACCTGAGGGCAGCAGACATTGGCAAGGTCATGTGTATTGAATGAAGTTTACACTTTTTTCCAGCCATTAAATAATGAGGGAAGTTATTACTAACTGTAATGATTCACATTTATGGGCCCATAGCGTATTTGACATGATATCCTTTTTTTCAGTCCTACGTTTAAAACTTGTCTCATTACGTATGCATTTTAAAAAGACGTGATCAGAGTTATATAACATTTTCAGGTGGGTTTTGGATCATTGTGTTGGTAAAATACCCAATCTCTTTTCACCTTCAATTCATTCATTGACTCTGGGATATTAGCACTTAGGATTTGTTGATATTTAGTTGAAATCATTCATCCTTCCACCTGTACAACAATCCCTGCGCCACTGGCTGCCACACAACCCCAGAGCATAGTAGATCAACCCCATGCTTAACAGTAGGCAAGGTGTTCTTTTGTTCAAAGGCTTAACCGTTTTTTCTCCAAATTTATCTTTGGTGGTTGTGGCTAAAGAGTTCAATATGTTTTAAATCAAGACACAGCTTATCTGAGTGTTGTGTTGAATGCTGCAGATGTTGACTTTTGTGATGAGTAAGGGACAACCGAACTTGGAATAAGTCTTTTACTTGCTAAAATACAGTACACACGGCTGTGAAAGTATTTGCCCCTTCGTAGTTTCCTCTATTATTGCACATTTATCACACTGAATAGTTTCATCTTTGGTCCAAAGTCCTGACTGAACCCAATAAAGTTACAGTTATTGCAGCTTAAGGTGGTGCAACCAGTTAGTTTAAGGGGGCAATTACTTTTTCACATGGGTGATACGGGTGTTTGATAACTGTTTTCATCGAAATAGTAATAATAATTTTTAAAATGTGTTTTGTGTTTACTCAGGTTCCCTATGTCTAATATTACATTTTGTCTAAAGCTGCGAACCCATTCAGTGTGACTGATGTGCAATAACAGAGGCAATCAGGAAGGGCGCAAATACTTTTTCACAGTACTGTATACATTCAGAATAGAGACACTGCAAAGCACAAATACATTTTGTGCACAGTACAAAATTGTTTATATTAAGTTGTGTTTCAGGAACTTCCACATGACCTAAGCTTTGTCGTTGAAGGCTACAGGCTGTAGGAAGTTCCATTGTTGTCAGACAGGGAATTTCTCTCTGAAATCCAGTTCTCTGCAAACCAAGCAATGCTGAACGTGCAAAGCACAGCGACAAATGTGCTAGTAGCTCCCTCAAATGTTTGATATAATGCATTTATGATGGTGATTAGTAATTGTGGTCCTGTAAAGCTCATCTTAAGCTGATCTTACCCTGACATGGGTAGATTCTTGAAAAAGATGTCTTTAATGTCCAACACACTTTTTGTGCTACTGCTTTTGTGTTACTTTCAACACATTTTGTGCCAAAGTTACTACTTTTGTGTTACATATATGCAATTTATGTGTTACAGAGGTAGACCTTTTAACACAGACTGTGTTGAAAGTAACACAAAATGTGTGGTCCTTCTGTAGAGATAGAGATGTGTTAAAATAACACGTTATGAGTTTTGAAAGTGTAGAATGCCTTAAACTACCCAGAGTTCCTCTGTTTACCACTGCAGCAGTTCTTCTAGTTGTCCTTAGTATCGGACACGCATCCGATTAAAGTAAGCTCTTGTGTACTGTGTGGCCTGAAGTGTTGAATAGTCACTGGCTTGCATGTGAGCGTGTTGGAATGCATTTGTTTCATCTGCGGAGGAAGATTGGAAATAATGAGTTTGATGTACCCATTGAAAAATTATGTTTATTATAAGATGGTGCTTTTGTGGTTGACTATTTTGTAAACTAATTCATTGTTTATTTCTCAATTACAGCTGATGGGCCTTACCTCGAAATAACAGAGCAGCCCAAACAGGTACCTGTTCTCTATTATGCTCATGTTGTCATGCATAAACTATCACTGTGCCCTATTTCTGTGCAGCTGTGCTCCACACCACTGACTTCTCACTGATTGGCTTTAGCCATCTGCCCAGAAACACTGTGCACTCCTATGTGTTTGCATTACTTGCGGTTGTTTTTGTTTGCCAAATAAACTGAACGGTGATGTAATAACGTTCGATAATCGAGAATGGGGTTTCTTCCAGAGGGGGTTCCGGTTTCGCTATGGCTGCGAGGGCCCATCCCATGGTGGGCTCCCAGGGGCATACAGCAAGAAGAACAGGAAATCCTACCCGCAAGTGAAGGTGGGTCGACCAGCTGGGGTGCAGACAAGGGGGATGGTACTATCAACCACAGTCACAGCACTCGTATGCTGAAAGCAAACCAAAACTGCCAGCAGCCTAAGAAGTATGCTTCTGCTATGACATGAAACCAAAACTGCAGAGTCTCTGTTAAGGCAACGTGAATGTTTTTTTAATACTTGACATTTTTTTATATTTTTATTCTTTCATGATTTCATTCCATTTAATATTATATCCAAATAATATTATGGGACAACAAACAGGTCTGGCTTTTTTCGTTAATATGAATTTATAGAGTATTTATAGAGCATTTACACTTACACAGGAACAGAAGAATCCTTTTGCTCTGACACATCTTGTACCTACGGAAGAGGATTAGGGTCACATGTGAAAATGTTTTTTTGAGTTCTGACTTTAAAGTCAGAATTCTGAGATTAAAGTCAGAATTCTGAGAATAAAGTCAGAATTCTGAGTTCTGACTTTAAAGTCAGAACTCAAAAAAAATTGCACGTGGCCCTAATCCTCTTCCGTATGTACCCAGGCCTACATTTTGGTACTTTGAATTATAATCCTTGACCAAAAAATAAAAAGGAAATGTACAGCCTGGTGTATGTGCAGTTGTAGGAAAAAGAAATGCTCCATGGGAGATTGAGTCCTCATATCTGGAGTCAGCTTTGAAAGGCTATTAAAGGTGCTGGTTTCCTTGAACCCTTCACTAAAGCAACCGCCATTTCCCAATGCTGTGCCACCGACTCAGCAAACAGGAAGTGGCAAAGGCCCTCCCTCTCACATGCAGACCTGTGGAAGACAGTATTCAGGTTTGCCGCAGGGCGTCGACCCTCGTCTGTAACTGAGTTGGTCCTTTTTTCTTCTTAAGTGACACGTTAAAAACAGGTCAAATGGAAACGGTGCATTCGAATTGGTTTAGCATCTTTTTGCTATAATATTCAAAGGATTGCAGTGAAATATTCTGTTGGTAATGGTGTTTGCTTTTGATGAGAACCTAAACAAACCTAAGGTTTTTTGAATCTCCATTGTCTGCCTGTCGAATTGGTAAGCTTGGAAATTTTAAAGAACATTTTGAAATTGTTTCCTGAACATTGTCTTTAAAAGCCGTCGTGTCTCAAGCCAATTATAGTTCGCCGCAGGCTGAGCACATTAAAATACAGTAGACCTATTCACACATAATACAGCACTAGTTTTGCGATCAGGCCAGGCTAACCTTCTGTATAACGTTCTAACAGTGGCTTGAGGTTTTATTGATGTGAAAGCACAGCCAAAACATTTCGGGTGCCAATCAGAATGTTGCTCATCAACTGGGGACGTAGAGGCTGTCGATTGCAAGCCAACAGACCACAGTGACAAGCAGGTGACTCACGCTCACTCGAATTCGCACTACAAGAAATTAACCAGCTTTTTGTAAAAGCACAGTGACTTTGGTAAATCGGGGGATTTCCGTTTATTCCACTCTGTAGATTGTAGCTGTTTTCTTATTCTGTATCTCCCAAACCTAATAAACATTGTTGACCTTATAGGCATACAGTCTTAGTCACAGTTTCTGCGAATTTTATATGTGCTTTCCAGTAAGTCCTCTTTAGGGGACCAGAGACTCCTTGGGCATCCACTCAGAGATGCCACAGCCCTTTCAATAGAGTGGCATACACATATGCACATTACACACCCAAACGCGCACACAAATGTTGAAACATGAAGAAAAAACACATTAATTACATTGATTATGTGTGCATGTAATACAGTACATTCAGTAGTTGACAAAACGTGTAAAATGAGACACACGAAAGCCGTATCCATTGCATATAATTAATTAATTTCAGTACGGTACAGTGTGGCAGTGGTCCCGGTTGTTTCTTAATTGAGCTTTTGAGGCAGTTGTCTTTTTTTCAAATGAACAATGAGCATAGGAGAGTTTGCATTTGCTGCACTTAAAGTTTATTTTTTCCTCAACTGAAATGTCTTTCTCAACTAAACATCGGACAATCGATTTATAATTTCCGTTACTTGTATTTAGTTAGTGGAAAAAAAAATCTCCCGCATACTTTGATATTACATGAGTACAATAACTGGGGTTTTTTCTCTCTTTTTTTTGGTGCCGATGCATACAATGATTCATTTAGTCCAAGTGAAAGTATCCTTTTAAACCATGTGAGAATAACTACAAAAGCAAAAAATCATGTAGGCCTACTTCACTGCTACAGGAATGAATCACCGTAGTTATGATTCCAGTTTTTGGTGCAGTATCACTGTCAAACAGTTATGAAGATGGAAAGCCTTAGAATAACCAGAAAATGTGAAGAAAAAAAAAAACATTTTTGGGTGTCTTTACAATCAGCAGGCATTTTGACAAAGGCATACGTAGCAACCCGTGATAAATGAAGCAAAAGGATGCATTTTGATGCGATTCCAGTTTCATTTTCGGTCATTAAATTTCACTTGCAGCAGTGATGTTGTGAAAACAAAGTCTGAGATTTCTGTGCTGTGCCACAATTCGCTTTATTTCTGTTGTTTGGGTTGTTAGTAAGCTGCGATTGCAAACAAATTGGAGAGTGTATCATGTTCACGTAAGAATTTCCCTCACTTGAGTGTTGTTTCTCCTGAATTTCTCCTCAATGTGAAACTGAACTGAAACCAGAAACCACCAGACCCAACTGAAACCTACGTGCAGATATGGTCAACGAGAAAATGGTGGCTCAGATTTACCAAATATTACAACATCTGCACAGGCATTGCATTCTAAACTGGTAAACATGTTGAGGGATGCCTAATGTGGTGCTCTCAATCTACCTTTTGCCTGTTTGTTTATTTTTTTTATAAGGATCCCCATTTGCTGATGCAATAACAATCAGCTAGTCTTCCTGGGGTCTGTGTGTTCTTTGTTAAGTACTTTTTTAAAATCTCAATTTAAGCAATATTCCTTCCCATAACAAATTCTAAATTGAATGAATGAGCACACATACATGCAGAGCCAGTGATGTGATTGGTCACCTAGAGCTGCCTGATCAGTTTAGCCAAACAATGGAAATCGGTGTAGAGCAGAATCAAATACCAGAGTGTATTGAACTGGAGGTTACACAAACTGTAAAACTGTTAAACTGCTTGCAGATAAATGACCATGAAGAGATTTGAACTGCAGTTCACCCATTGGCCCTGCTTTGCAAGTTCATGTTGGCGAAATCTCGTAATATCAGGGAAACAAAGCTGATACATCTGTATTGATTGGCCATGTAGGGGAAAAAGTGTGTCTTGAAAAGCACTTTGATTTCTGTGTGATTATAAGCATATTAGCAGCTGGAAAGACGTTTTACCGTTTTTGATGGCTTAAATGTCAGCTGCTGTTGGCTGTAACTGCACATATTGTCTACATCAACCTTGGATGCACTGGCTACATATGAGGGCAACAGCTGTTCATAGCATAAACAGCATGGCAGTCTCCAGGGGCGTCTAGCATCAGTCACATAATGCTTCACTTCATTTATTTATTTAAAGGGTTTAACAATATTGAGGCCAGTTGGTCAAGGAAGGTTCTATCAGAATACAAAGTTTACTTTCTGAAAGACTTTTACATCTCGGAAATGAAATGAGAGCAAATTATCCAAATACATTTTTTTGAGATTTTATTTTGCCTTCTCAAAAAGTAACAGGGAAGCTCACTGCTGTATTCTTATTGTTACCAATATGCAGATCGTTGGCATAGTGAAGTGTATTTGAGTGATGTAATGAGCTAAGAGTGGTGTAATGCCAGGAGAATGCTTTAACAGCATGCCTACCCTGTGCCAGGTGTGTAACTACCAGGGTCCGGCACGCATAGTGGTACAGCTGGTCACCTCCACAAAGGACGTCCACCTCCACGCCCACAGCCTTGTGGGTAAGCAGTGTGAGAAAGGCGTCTGCATCATCGACCTCCAGGCCAAAGATGCCAGCATCAGGTGATCACCTCGCAAGCGTGCTGGATCGGGGGGTGGGCCAGATTCATGTAGTTTCAGTGTCATACACAATCATACACATTTATTTTTGGTTCAAAACTGCTCGACTGACTGCTGCTGTGTTAAAACACTCCAGTTTCCCAAATTTGGGAATCCTCCACGTAACAAGGAAGAACGTGAGCAAGACTCTGGAGGAGCGAATGATCGAGGCCTTTCGCATGGGCTACAACCACGGCTTGTCCATCCACCCCGAAATCGACATGCTGCAAGGAGAGGCTCGCCTACCGAGAGAAATCACAGGTGCGGAAGCGCGCTTGCATGTCTGCGTGTGTGTATGCATTTGCCTGTAAACATAAGTGTAAATGAGTGTAGTCTTACGCATTCATAATTCTAACTTGTGCGTGTTGCTTCACAGACCACCAGAGGGATTTGATTGCCAATGCAGCTCTGACCCACTCTAAGGCGATGGATCTCAGTGTGGTTCACCTCATGTTCACGGCCTTCCTGCCCGACAGTGATGGGGCCTTCACCCGACGGCTGGATCCCATCATCTCTGACCCCATCTACGACAGCAGTGAGCATGGAACGCGCCTACATTTTAAACCCGTATCTAAACCCCAAATCTACCCCCCAAAATGCATAGCCTCAAATTTACAGCTGATCCATGACAGCACTTTATGCTGTTCTGAATCTACACCCTCAATTCTACACCTCACCTGTGACTACGGTGGATCTGTGTGCTATATATCCACCCTAAACCTATACCCCACATGCCACAGCAAAAGGTATGAGCACCCCCTGATCCGTGCAAATCTCAAATCTGTATCCCTCAAATCTACACCCTAATGAAGGCAGCAAGCAGTGTTGGCACCCCCAAATATTTTATATCAGTGGGCATCTGAGATCTCCTAAATAATCCACAGAAAGAAGTAATAGGTCCTTACTGTCTCCTGCAGTTCACTTCTGGCCCATCTTTTTCTCAATTTAAAAAAAAATTAGAATTTGGTTAAACGCAACATGAAGTAGATGAAAGAGGCCAGTGAACCTCACTGTCATGATACTAGTTATCTGTGCCGTGCTGAAGCTGTAATTATTGAAAACAATACAGCTGGTGGCTGGCTGTGCGTAAAAGGCAGGAAAGCAAACATTGCGTAGGTTCCTGTCCGCGGTTTCACTTCCCTGACTCGACTCAGAGAAACGCCTCCGTGTGTAATTTCCTCACCCCTGAAGTCCCACACAACAGTGAAACTGGGCTATTTTGCCCTAACACCAACCCCTTCCCCCACACCCGACGGCACATCTTGTTCGCGGTTACATCACTTTAAATTATCTAACCTTTCATCCATTTAGTGCACACTCTTATCCAGAGTGGCTTATGAAGGGGACACAAGTGCTTTCGCCTGATTTATATGACCAATAGTGCCTGACTAACAACACACTCATTCCAGCGAATATGTACATCAACACTAATGTGCTAGTGCAAATAAGCTGTGGTAACCATGAACCAAAATAAAAGATTCTGAATATGTACAGACTTCAATACTTCAATATCGCCCAAGTGGACCATCCCACTGAATTGATATTAAGTAGTTACTGGTATATCAAGATACTTCTGCCACTGGTTTGCTAACCAGCATTACATTACAGGCATTTAGCAGACGCTCTTATCCAGAGCGACTTACAAAACATTTACATAGCATTTTTTATATTGTATCCATTTATACAGCTGGATATATACTGAAGCAATGCAGGTTCAGTACCTTGCTCAAGGGTACAACGGCAAGGGCCTATCCAGGAATTGAACCTATGACCTTTCGGTCACAAGCCCAGTTCCTTACCCACTGTGCTACACTGCCGCCCCGTAAGCATTAATGTGAGTGATTAATAGATGTGCTTTGAACACTATGGGAAATGAATGCTTCTCCTGCCCCTTTATTCTCTCTTCTTTTCTGCTACAGAGGCCCCCAACGCCTCCAACCTGAAGATCGTGAGGATGGACCGGACTGCAGGATGCGTCACGGGGGGTGAGGAGGTCTACCTCCTCTGTGACAAGGTCCAGAAAGGTAGGAGAAATAAGGATACCGACTGTCCTGCCTTCCCAAGAGCTTCATCCATGCTGCTCATTAGAAATGTAGTCCAAGCACACTGATTGGTTGCAGTGGGTCGGTGACTGTTAGGTTGACTGCAAAGTGTGGCAGTTCAGTTGTCTGACTGGGTTGTTGTCTGGCCGGCCAGGTGGTAACCTGCGGTGATGGCCTGAAACAACCATAGAAGCGCTGCTATTGAAATACCGGTGTTAGATCAAGGATTGAGGCTGCTGGGAGAAGCCACTGTGGTCCTCCTACTTCGTGAGCAATGATCGAGAGCATTGTTTGCTTGTCAAGAATAAGGAAGAAGTCGGTAGTCACTCTAAGAAAAGATGGCAAGAGCCTGCCAAAAAAAATGTGAGCCAGCATCTCTTGGTGTGAAAGTCAACCAATATTGCAGGGAAACGTTGTTCTCATCACACACAAATATGCTAAAACACATGCATGCTAACAGAGACACACAGAAACAGACACAAACGCGCACACACACACACACATAAACACACCTATGTGCACAAATATCTGTCTGAGGGCAATAGTTGTGTACTCCTTGAGTGCTTGGACTAGCGACAGAGTGACGTGTACTCATAGTAAGGGAAGTTTTTGCACAGGGGAATTCCCCTACAGTACCACGAACCTGAAAGGTTGAAAGGTGCTTGGTCTGGCTAAATAGCTAACTTGCTGTCAAATCATATGTTGACAAGATAGAGAGTCTGCTCTTATTTATGTTTAATGTGATCTTTAAAATACAATCATCTTCACAAATCATAACACGCAGCAAATATTGTGTTAAAAAATATGATTGGAAAATAAAAGAAATAATGAAATGACTACACTGGCTTGCTAAGTAACGAGATAGTAAGGAAGTGCTAGACAAAGAAGGGGGAGTTAGGCTTAGATGTACAGAGCCAAATAAACATATCGTGGCAAGAATATTCCCAGCGAGAAATTGTAACGAAGCTTAACATTTCCTGGTGCAGTGTTCAGTACACACTCAGAAGAGTGCAGTTGATGGGCAGTAATGTAAACCTAAAGTTTTTTGTTTTTTTTTTAAACCACACATGGCCTAATACTTTTGACCTGTTCTGTGTGTGTGTGTGTATATATATATATATATATATATATATATATATATATATACACACACTCCTGGGCAAATAAAATGGGCCAAGCCCAAAACGACAAAATATTAAGCTTTTAATGATCTTAACAACAAATTGGTCAGAAAATTAGCAAGAATTAAACAAATGCACTCATATGACCTCCTGTGCCACCATTTGCTTGTTTACTTTTGCTGCAGTGAACTGTTTGGGGAAAAGCTATAAATAGGGAACTTCACTGATACAGTAGACAAATTAACATAATGTCAAATATAAGAGTCATATTTTGTATTTGGTTGCATATCATTTGCATTCCATGACTTCCTGATGTCTGTGACTTATCAACATCATCAGAGTCTGGATATCTTATTTTCAGGTTGTCCTACAAGCGATACAAAAACTCCTTGCATTTGAATGGATCTCTATGGGAATTGGGGGGTGGGACTAGATACTACAAGCATTGTTTCTCCTGATGAGTTTTCCTGTTGAACTCAATGTAAAAAATATTCAGGAGAAACAATGCCTGTAGTATCTACTGCATATCTGGCAGCAGCCCGGTGGTTTGAGGCTCATTTGATACCTTGGACCCTTGATGACTTAAAGCCATTTAGCCAACAAAGGTTTCCCTTGGGTGTTTTGTTTATTTTTTAGAAGATAGTCACAACATCCAATGACCTGCTCAGCACCACTGGTGGCCATGCTTTTTCAAATTAAAACCGCTCTTGAAAACTGAAAGAAACTGTAGCCATGAATTGAGCAGGAAGACCTTTTTAGACTGTTAGTTGAAATGGATGTTCAGTTAGCGCATCAATAGTCCACATTCAATTAGATGAGTTGAGTGCTCATGAAGGTTGTCCCCTTTGGTGTCGTTTCTTCATCCCCAATAGACGACATTCAGGTGCGTTTCTACAAAGAAGATGAGTCCGGGCGGACGTGGGAGGCATTTGGTGACTTTTCGCCAACAGATGTCCACCGGCAGGTCAGCGACATTTGTACAGTGTAACATTGCAGCAACATTATTTTGCCATTACAGTGCAAAGTGCTAATGAGAGTGTCCATCCATCACAAACTATTTCATTCTTGCAAGAGATATGACCAAAAGTACCTGGGCACTCCTTGGTCTGGGGCTGTTTTTTAAGGTTTTGAAAAAGCCCCTTAGTTCCAGTGAAGGCAAGTCTTTATGCTACAGCATACAGCATACAATCACATTCTAGACAATCCTGTGCTTCCCCAACAGTTTGGGGAATGCCCTTTCCTGTTTCAGCATGCTCCCAGGCACACAATGAGGTCCATATAGAAATAGTTTTTATCAAGAACAGTAAGGAAGAACTTCACTGGCTTGCACAGAGCCCTGACCTCAAATCCATCAAACACCTTTGGGATCAATTGGAAAGCCAACTGCGAGCCAGGCCTAATCGCCCCATCAGTGCCCGACCTCACTAATGCTCTTCTGGTTGAATAGAAGGAAATCCCTGCAGCAATGCTTCAACATCTAGTATAAAGCCTACGCAGAAGTGTGGAGGTTGTTACATCAGCAAAGGGGAGACCAACTATATTACATCCATGTTAATGCCCATAATTTTGGATGAGGTGTTGGCTGTCAGGTGTCCACATACTTTTGGCCATGGTAGAATATATCATTAGAGTCAAAGTGCCGTTGTATGAATGGAATGGGGAAGTTTGTTTCAAGAAAATGTGTTCGTAATGTACAAGCATTCTTATTCGCACAACAGGCTGAAGTTCTGGATTGTGGCTATCCTATATTTCTAGTCAGACTTGTTTCTAGTCAGATTTATTCTGGAAATTCTGCCACTTCACACAGGCTGTACAGATTAGACAGTGTGTACATGCTTTGAAACAGCTTGCTGTGCCCCGAAATGACGTTGTCTTTTTGTTCCATGTAGTTTGCCATCGTTTTCAAGACCCCCAAATACCAAGATCTTCAACTTCAGAAGCCCACCTCTGTCTTTGTGCAACTCAAGAGAAAGTCAGACAACGAGACCAGTGAACCAAAACCCTTCACCTACCACCCACAGATTATCGGTAAGCCCCACCCTTGCCCTATCCCACATCCCCTGCCCTAACAATCACCCATGCTTGGCTGCTCTCTGTAATTTCCTCCCTCCACCCTCAATGACCACTAACCCACCCACTTCTGACTGCCCTAGCGCCACTGACACTGCTACATGTTCTTCTTCAGACAAAGAGGAGGTACAGAGGAAGAGGCAGAAGACCCTTCCCAACTTTCAGGACTTTGGCCACCCTGGAACAGGAGGGGGCGGGGGCATGTACAGAGGAGGTGGGGCTGGTCCTTCAGCAGAAGGAGGTCCTGGCACTGGAGGAGGTATGCTTGGACTTAATCAGTCCCTAGTGTTATTATCAGTCATCAATCACCAGTGTTACCAGTCAAATTTCTGTAGCCGTATACTGTGCCCATAATTCCATTGATATGAAGGGCACACAATAAGTCAATTGCCCATACTGGCCTGATTGGTAAACACTTAGCTTGTTAAACCAAACATTTTTGTGAATAGTCTCAAATACATTTAAGGGACTAAATATTGGCTTATTATGCAATACCTCTAAAACCATGATGTCTGTCCTTGCAGGTTTGTCCTTCTACCAGAATTTTTCCACCTACAACAGTTATGGAACTGACTATTTTTCCCATGGAACCAATGGGGGTGGGGCTGGAGGTGTCGTTGGCATGATGCATGGTGAGTGAAAGAGCTATCAGTCAAATTACATCACCAGCCCACTAGTCACCACAGAAAGCTGTGTAAAGTAGCAGTTTCCTAGAATAGAATTGTCTTGCATGGTGCAGAGCAAAAGTGGTAGGTTATCAGCCATTTCATTTTTATTCTACACTCTTCACATTAGGAAATGTCTTGGAGCATTTGCATCGAGCAACATACATGTGATTGCGTACAGCAAATTGAATTTAATTGATTTTATTGGGTACAATGTTAATTGCTCTGTATTTGTAACTATTTTCTGTAACACTGGCTGAACTCTGAAAAGCAGAAAAGCAGCTGTATTTAATGTATACAGCCTGTTTTGCTTGGTTTGCCTTTATGACATACAGGGGGAGCTCTTGTAATTCATTTCAGAGCTCTAAATGAAAGGCATCAGGAGGTTGAAGCAAAGTACCAAGTTCAGAATAACTGCATCAGAGTGTATGGCAGTGTAGTATAGTAGGTAAGGAGTTGGTCTTGTGGTCTAAAGGTCATGGGTTTCATTATCAGGTGCACTGCTTTTGTACCCATAACCTGCAATGCTTCAGTATATATCTAGCTGTATAAATGGATACAATGTAAATGCTGTGTAAAACGTTGTGTAAGTCGCTCTGGATAAGAGCGTCTGCTAAATACCTGTAATGTAATGGAATGGAATGCATAAACTGAATGATGTGAACAGGACAAGAAAAAAACAATCTGCAGTCATGCTCTGCAGTCATGTTCCCCTTAGCATGTTGCTATTTCTAGTCAATGTTATTGAACTGATAATCAGGCCCTTGGCAGCTGTGTTTTTCACATTCCAAGACTGGTTGAGCTTCAGTAGTCAAGAAGTGTACACTTTGCATTTGACTTATTTAGCAGGCTCCTGTCCAGGGTAACTTGCCCAGCCTACATTTGTGTAAATGCTATCCATTTACACTTATATTTACTGGAGTTTTACTGAAGCAGTTCAGGTGTCTTACTCAAGGGTACAGTCGCAGTGCTCCACCAGGGAATCAACCCTGTACCCTTGAGGTTGCAAGGCCACTTGTTTCAACAATTTTAGAGCAACGCTGCCATAATGGTGGGATTGTCTGCCAGGATTATTATTATGTACTGTCAGTCACAGCGTAAAGCAAATAATTAAGTATTTTACTTATTTTTTTATCATCTCAAATTGTATCACGGATTATGGATTAAACGTGTAAATGAAAGCTAACAACTATAAATCATATACAATGGACTCCAATAACAATCGTGTCTCATACATTGTGACAGACTATCACCAGCTGCTCTCAGAAGAATGTAAGAATAATTTATTTAATATTTCAACATATATCACAAATGTCTATTGGTGAATGGCTGAGAGGTCTCACTAAGTTGGAAAATGAAAAACTCACTTTTTATGGAAAAATAAATGGTGTACCTATGCCCTTGGTATTCCTGTTTTGAAGAGGCCATAATCAGAAAAATGGCTGGCTGCTCATTCTGATTCCATGTGAATACAATGTATTGTAAGTAAGGTTGAATGTTCCTTGAAGACTCACTGTATATCTTAATGTTGTGTGAATGAGGACTGAAAATAATATAAACCTTCTGGCTGTGGCATTGTACATAGGATGAATGCCTATTCCTGCCTCCCTTTTTGGTAACTGCAGCTAACGTAGTCATATACGGGTTGGCATTACATTCATATACGGGTTGGCCAATGCGACTGCATCGCAATTTTGATTGTCTCCTCTAGAAGTGTAACAGTTGCAGTTCACTGCTGTTTCAGGTGCTAAGCTAAAAAATCTCTTTCAGAAATATGGGTAAATATACAGTATGTATTGCTTCAGTTGTACCTATATGTAAGCCACTAAGAGGCCGTCAGTTCTTTTGACCAGATAATACACTCCAAAATACATTAGCAGATCATGTACCATGGGTTAGAAAAGCAGTTTTAAAAAATGCTAATTTTGTTTTGGGCAGAATTCCCCTTTTTTACATGACAGATGTCAGAGGTTACATGACAGATTTTTCAAATGAAAGTCCGTTTGAGATGAAAGGCATCAGCTCTGTCAATGCGATCAACTGCTCCGGTTGGCCAGTTCCTTGAGGGAAAATCCCTACTTGAATGATTAGCCCCCATTGATAAAACGAGTATATGTGACTAATAATGACTCACAATTTAGGTGCAGAAGTATCCGTTTTGTGATCGGTTTCTCCATCTCCCACTTTTCTTGCTCTCTGTCCTTCATTTCTCCCATTCTGTTTATTTGTGTCTCTACCATACTTCCCTCTGGCTCTCTGTTTCTCTCCCTCTGCCCTCCACTACATCTGTCTGGTGCAGCCTCTCAGAGGGACAGCTGTAAGCTTCAGCGTGACAGTGAAGATGAAGGAGTTGTCACGGGGGTCACCCCGTTGAACATGGTGAGTACCCCACGACACAGTCACCTTGAAAGTTCTAGTCACTTCTTGCGACCCTGAGTAAAGTTCCAGGCCCATTCACCAGAAACAAGCTTTGAAGAAGCACTCAGTGAACCCCCCCTGTCCCTAATTTGCGTGTGTGACCTGCTTGTAAATGACCTGAAATGGCTTTGATGTTTAAGTTCAAAACATGTTTCTTTTATTAGCATTTCCTTTCTGACAGAACTTGATGTGCATTTTTTAATTCTGCTGTGTCGGACTGCCCAAGCCCTTCTTCCTTCTTATGGCCACAGGAATTTGCAGCTTCATTTTCCATTTGTAAACGAGTATTTTAGTGCTGATTTCTCGGATTTATGATTGATTTTTTCTTTATTCCTCTCACCCTGAGGCTTATGACATTCAGAATGGGAAACAGTGGCTGTGTGATGGCAGCATCGCCACGACGACCCCTCAAGGTAAAGGCATTGCTATACAATGAGCTGTTCTAGCGTACGTCCCAGAGCACTTTATACGAACCTGAAATCAATGGCACTGCATGACTGCTTCCTTTCCCGAAAAGGAAGCCTCCCCCCCCCCCCATATTTATTCTGGACATATCTACGTAACAAAACAAGACTGTCAATCAGTGAGCGATTCATCTGGTAGTTGGTTGGCTTGGTTCCAGGTTTACAACTCTTTATATAAGGCTTTTCTGAAACGTCAATGGAGTAGCGGAGTGTAGCACAGTGGGTAAGGAACTGGGCTTGTAACCGAAAGGTCGCAGGTTCGATTCCCGGGTAGGACACTGCCGTTGACCCTTGAGCAAGGTACTTAACCGAAATTGCTTCAGTATATATCCAGCTGTATAAATGGATACAATGTAAAATGCTATGTAAAAAAAGTTGTGTAAGTCGCTCTGGATAAGAGCGTCTGCTAAATGCCTGTAATGTAATGTAATGAGTAAATGAATGGGAAATTCACTTCCAGTATGTACTCCAAAGGCTACGTTCACTGTGATGATGTCACATCCCAAGTATTTTTGCAGAAACCTGCAGTCCGCAACCAATTTGCATTTAGATGACCCCTAAAGCCCCCATTAGCGGTCCATTGCGGGCCCTTTTGTTTCGGGGCATCCCCTAAAATCCAGAAGAGAGTGACTGAGGCCTGGCTGCGGTCGCATTCGTGGTCCCGGTCGCAGTCGACCTCGGTGGTTTTCATGTCGTTCTGACATGAGACGGCACAAGGGTTTCCCCCGGGATGGGCGTGACTGAATCCAGGCTACGGAGAGGAAACCGACAACGTAGCATTTCCTCAAACGAGAGAACGATGTAATGGTCCGTTCACGAAGGCACTTCCACTTTGAACGCCCTCCAGTCAGCATGACGTTCTCTTTCGTGTTGTGGGTAGCTTGCTGAAAACGTCACTGAAAGGGAGATACCTGAACTTTCTGTTCAGTTCATTGAAAGGGAGATACCTGAACTTTCTGTTCAGTTCAGTTTCTGTTCAGTTCTGTTTTATTCGGTCTCTTCTTCAAACCAGCGTGGTTTGTTGTTTCATTAAAAGATCAATTTACAGTTTTGCTATTCTTTTAAAGCATGTGCAGGCAGTACATCTAATGAATTTCTAATGCAATAGAATTTCCATTAAGTACTCTGATGAAGCCAGTATATTGCCTCTTGTGTATAACTGATTATGATTGCTGTACTTTTTTTTTGCCTTTTGTTTTTATTTTTCCTGTTAAGCCCTTTGAGCTCCAGTCTGTATGAAAGGTGCTATACAAATAGTTATTATTATTATTATTATTATTATTTTTATTATTATTATTATTATTATTATTATTAATAATAATAATAATAATAAAATTCATTTTCTGTTCAGGACATTGAGATCGCATTTATCAAAACCTGGGCTTACCCAGTGTAAGTGTTGAGACAACTTGTCCAATTACCAATTCATTAGTTATTTGAAAGATGCTAATCCTTTAGACACCAGTACAATGCCTGCTTTTAAAATAAATATTCAAAACAAAAATCTTAGGGCAACATTCAAATGGTTTAAAGGGTTTTGAGACAGAACTTCATTCCCCTACTTATTTGTGTGTTACAGTGTTACTTGTCCTTTGCTGTCAGTACACATGGTTTGTGACAATGGGGCAACTTTCTTTGGCTAGACTCCAATAAGAAAGAATACCGTTTTATAATTTTTCACAGGAAGAGTGACCGCAATAATAGTCAGAAATAATAATCTAATTCTCTCTCTCTCTCTCTCTCTCTCTCTCTCTCTCTCTCTCTCTCAGGCCCATCCTTCTTTCAGATGATGACTGTGAAGGACATGATTAAGGTGGAGGGAGACAGCAGGTCTGACAGTCTCAGTGTTTTGGGGGCCCTTTGTGGCCCCCCAGCGCAGGTCCAGGGCCATGAGTGCAGTTCATTGCTACAAGGGGCGGTATAATACCCCTATGTCCCGGGAACGACACATCGAGGGTGCACATCATCTTCCTTTCCATAGACCTTCCCCATACCTGGACCTAGCACCTTTCACAGGAATACATACATTGTATCGTCTTTTCATCTCAATGGCAAAGCTACTGGGGTGAGGATCATCTTACAAAGAATCCAACTTGGAACACTCTCACCTGAAAGGGCACAAACTTTATCTGTCTATATTGAATCCAGGGAAGATGGCCATTTAGTTTAAGACGCACAGGTACATCCAGCCTGCAATTATGGGAAACAGGAAAACTTCTGAGATTTATTTTTTAAGAATCGAACTTTTTTTTAAATGCGTTTCAGCGATTTCCTTCTAGAAATGGAGTATATTGTACAAGAATGTCTTAAAAATTGAATTGTGTGTTCGATTCAAGGAAGAGTAAGTCGGTGTGTTTCGAAGATGGCAGGCGGTGCTCTAAGACGCTCTTGATAGTCTTAGATCAACGTTCTGCTTAAAGCCATCACGAAGATGATGAAGCTGATGGCAAAGATTTACCCGACTTTTGTGTTTTATAAGCACTGGAAAAATATTTTTTCCAATAGCATGCTTTGCTTTAATTTCCTGTTAGGATTTTGGTTTATTGTACTTATTTTGTCTGTGACATTACATTTTAGAGCTGTATTTGTGAAAATAGTTTTTAAATCTATTGAATAATGTAAGTTATTACAATAACTGTGTTATAGCTGTAAAAGACTTGCATTATCTTGAAGATCGCAGGTCTTAACATTAAATGATTGTCTGCCTACTAAAAAATGTCTGGTGAAACTATTAAAGGGACAGTTCACCCAGAAATTAAATGAAAGTATGTTTCCACTTACCCAGAGAACTATCTATTCATCCGGATATTTTTGTTGAGATTTGAGCTCAATGCGCTGAAAATTTACATTTGGAAAAACTCAACAGCAATGTTTATTTCCAAATATGATGCCACGGTCACTCACAAACATCCACAGAGCTTAATTTGTGCACGGTTTCATGCAGTACTACTTCTTATAAGGAAGTACGTCAACTGTGTCTATCCGAGCAAAGTCTCGTGCAGGCGGACTAGTATGAAACTTGAGTGGTGGTGACATGACGTTGGTGGAATTCTAGTCCACCTGCACAAGACTTCATTAGAAGTAGTAGTTCTCAAAGCTGTGCACATATTAAGCTCTATAGATCAAACAAATCATAAACATGAGTGAGGTAGCATATCCAAAAATAATGAAAACAAATACAAATTCCTTACTTTTAACTATTTATTATTAGGCACACATTAGAATAACGCTGATGCGTTTTGGCATTACTGCCTTCATCAGAGCATCTAGTAAAGATGAGTACGAGGTCAGTTCATATAACAAAAGGAACAGTTGTGAGCACACTTTTCAACACCTGTTCCTTTTGTTATATAAACTGACCTCGTACTCATTTTTACTAGATGCTCTGATGAAGGCAGTAATGCCGAAACGCATCAGCGTTATTCTAATGTGTGCCTAATAATAAAGGAATCTGTATTTGTTTTCATAATTTTTGGATGTGCTACCTCACTCATGTTTATGAGTTGTTTGATCAGTTTATGTATATTTCGGCCCAGCACTCCTCTTCATTTTGCTGGTTGAGGCGCACTTTTTCCTACCTCCAATATAAGCTCTATGGATATTCCGTAACCATAGCGTATTTGGAAATACGTGTTGCAGTCAAGTTTTTCTGAATCTAACTTTTCATTGCATTGAGCACCACAAAAATATGGGTATATAGACGTCCATTGTATCAAGGTGAGCTGCATCCAGAAAACTCATCAAATCTCAGTGAAACTATCTGGATGGATAAGTGGAAATACACTTTCATTTTTCGGTCAACTGCCCCTTTACGTATGTGGTACGTTGACTGTCATTCTCTGCACTGCAAAAATGCACATTGATGCATTAAAAGTAGCCTGTCAAACAGTGCAAATATTGTATACCAAAGACTGACTTGGTCTCAAGTATATCTGTCACTTTCTCTCAAATTCAAAAACATAATGGTGCCTCAAGTTCTGATCTGTTATTTCCTGATCTTATAGCCAGGATAGTCATTTTTATGCTAGGATGTAAAGACATTGGAGAGAAAATATAACACCAAATTTACAGTTTATTTCTTTTAGATATATTAAATGGGATCTTTACAAATGTGTTGAGCAGAATATGCTAAACAGCGCACTTTTGTGTATTTTGTTATTTCAGTACATTTGAAATTAAAATTAGTTACGAATGTACAGCAAAGTGCGTTCCTGTCGTCAGTATAAAATCGCTACATCCGCCAGAGGCTCTGGGTACAGCACTTACGTGCAGTGTAGTAATGCACGCTACGCGTTGAATGAAAGTCACAACCATGCCAGCACCAGCCAGCAATATTGCCTACAGCATCACTCCAGAAGGGAGGATTTTATTTTGCAAGGTACTCCAGTTCTCATTTCTCAACAGCCTTTTTTTTTTCTTTTTTTTTTTTTTTGATCTGGCACCAGTGATCTGCCTAAGCCTGTTGCAGCAGATGCTGACGTTAGGATAAGGACATAAGGACAAAAAGCAGTGGGAAAAGCAGTTGTTGTCTGACTTAAGAAATATTGGAGAATCTTAGCCCTCACAGAGGACATTGCAGTGTTGCTGAGACAGGCCTACATGTACAATTCAGCTTTCCCAAAATGTCCCGTATAGGTACGCCATCTAGCTGCCAGCTAGAGGTATTTGGCCAAGTTTACCGTTGCTTTCATTTCAGAAGAAATACAAAAAAAAAGGAAATTACCCAGTTTTTTTCACAGAACTGCAACAGGCTGCCACATTCAAGACATCCAACTTTGCTTGTTTTTAGCTAAACTGATTGTGCCTGCTCTGGTAGGCGTTTCCAACATGTGTGCCAGTATCTTTTTTCTCTGTACATATTCAGACAGACTGTTGAAGAGGTTTGATTTATACTTTTATAATAAAATTGTGGAAATGAATGTCCATAGTTACTGTACTTACACATTTACGGTTTCTTGTGTTTGAAAATGTTATGGAGTCAATGTTGTATATGTTTTTCAAATATTATGGAGTGTAGCTACAGCAGTAGAGAGATTACCTTCAGTAAAGGAGAAAGTGCCCTTGTGGACCACAGGAACCTGCTACAAATCTGCATTTGCAGGGCAGTACATGACAGCGATATTGGGCTCAATAGTGTTTTATTTTGGGATTCTGATGTTTCACAATTTATCAATCGTGTCATGGAGGGGCTCAATTGTTTAAAAAAAAAAAAAAAACAGCTACACAACAGATAAAACAATTACATTTTTAGGAATGTAACTAACATGGGTGCAGCCAAAAGAAGGTGAAGCAAACTTTACCAAAAAAACTATTGTCATTAGATATTTCCCAGAGTACCTTGTAATTATTTTAAGGGCTCTTTTAATAGGATCCTGGTCATTCAGGACATGCAGTCATTGCTTGGCAAAGGATAGAAACTCTTTGTGGTCTCAAAGCGGTTATCCTTTATTGATTCCTTATTCACCTTGCTGGTTCCTTATTCAAAGTTTTAACCCATCCAAATAAATGTCCACGGGATTAGTCTCCATTAAGCTGGTACACCAATAGAAACATAATTAAGCCCTAGGACAATTGAGAAAAGTACAGGATGACTTGTGTTCTGTGAGAGTCAAAAAGACAATATATTGGCTCAGTAAAGCAAGCACCCTTATTGAGTTTAGGGATCAGTACTTTGTGCAGAAGGACTGGGAGCTGGGGACCGCTCGACTCAGATTCTGGCAGCGCATGACTGTGTGCATTTCCATCAACGTGAATTTACTATAAAAGAAAGCAAAACAGCCTTGTGCACAACAAGCATGCTTCTTCTAATGCGGTGCTGGTTTACAAGATATGAATTCAATAAAAAAGGACTGAAAGAAAAGTACCTTCTAAGACAAAAGTGGGCAATGAGGGCTGTATCTTTCTGGTTTTTATGCCGAACTCTGGCCTTAATTACTTAATTAGCCCTAACATATACACCATCTGGCATTTTAGCTACATTTATTGCTGCAGCATGAGCTTCATCCCAAAATTGATTGCCATCTTCCCATCGTTAAAATAAATATAAGCTCTTGCAACATTAGTGACATCTGTAGCAATCCCTCAATAAATACAAATAGGTTATTTCACTATGACCAAAGCCCCAGTTAGCCAGCATGCAGCCATTCGACTAATCCCCGGAGAATTGCAATCCCTTGGTACTCTAACCCTACTCTTATTTTCTGCATGAATGTTACGCACTGTTCATACTCTCAAAATGGATCCATATAGCAAGGCCTTTCAATCCAAACCACCATTTCACCATTCTGCTTGACCTGATATAATGAATACAAGTCACATTGATTATTTGAAATGAAAACAGAGAATTAGATTTAATGGGGGATTAAGGTAGGTTTAATAAGGATAATTTATATATAATTTAGTATGCACAAATCTTGATGCTAAGGCATTCAAATCAATGCTAGCATAAACAAAAGGACAAAACTGGTCAATATACATTCTAACACATTGCTGTTAGTGGCAACTAGCCAAATTCATTCCGTCCAATCAAAATGCATGAGGTAGGCCGAAGTCACACTATCCTTACACATGTACTCACCGGCCACTTCATTAGGTCCACTTGTTCAACTGCAAACTGTACGCGTTAATGCAAATATCTAATCAGCCAATCAACTAAATGCATTTAGGAATGTAGACATGGTCAAGACGATCTGCTGAAGTTCAAACCAAGCATCAGAATGGGGAAGAAAGGTGATTTAAGTGACTTTGAACCTGGCATGGTAGTTGGTGCCAGACCGGCTGGTTTAAGTATTTCAGAAACTGCCGATCTACTGGGATTTTCACGCACAACCATCTCTAGGGTTTACAGAGAATGGTCCGAAAAAGAGAAAATATCCAGTGAGCGGCAGTTCTCCGGGCGAAAACGCCTTGTTGATGGCAGAGGTCAGAGGAGAATGGCCAGACTGGCTCGAGCTGATAGAAAGGCAACAGTAACTCAAATAACCACTTGTTACAACCGAGGTATGCAGAAGAGCATCTCTGAATGCACACCACGTCAAACCTTGAATTAGTTTTTCCCAATCTGGCTTCAGTCCAACAAAAGACATGGTTTCAGAGGGCTTGTTTTAAGAATGTTGTGTCGATTCACTGATCTAGTGTGCAGATCAAAACCAGAAGGCTGAGCCATCCATTGGAGATCAGTGAATCGGTATTGCATCAACACCTGATGTACCACCCTAGAGAACAGACAAAAAAACCAAAAGGCCAGAATTTATGGCCTTCACATTCACACATGAACAAATCAGTAACTATGAGCTGCACAATGGTATGCAAAGGTATTGGTGCAGCAAAATTACCTTAAAATTACTCTGTCTTAAAATGTTTTAAGCTTTTTTTAAAGGTTTAAATTTGGGCACCAGTTCCACAGAGGGAACCTGCACTGATGACCTGGGCAGAAATACATCAAATGAGACTTAAAAACCAAAAAGTAAGTCAATCTTCAGTATTTTCGTCTTCTATTTAGACTTATATTTACAGATAGTAATTGCACTCACTGCTTCAGTCTGGTTCCGCCTGCAACACAATTTAGAAAAATGTATCCTGCGGTGGGTGGAGTACGTGTCCATCTCATTTGCATTTAGTATTCTGTATACAAATAAATTAGTACAGTATAGCTGTGCCTGGTTCATGAAACTCAATCTGTCAACCATAAATTAAGATTCAGTAATCACATAACCTGTTTCTCTCCATAAATGTTTTCAGAAACATATTTTAGTGGACCGTATAGGTGGACTAAGAGAGTTTATGAACAGGCTGCCAATTTTCTCCAGTTTGAAAATGTTGGGTCAAAACAAGCCAATCAGGTGCTGGCAATGTTCCGTTGTATTAAGTAAACTGACGAATTTGTGGGCGGAAACAATTCTCCGGATGGATATCTTGTGTGACATTTGAAATGAGGTAGTATTACTTTCAAATGGAAAATGTTCAAATGTTAGAGGGCAGCACAAAGGTGTTTTCTGCCAGTTTTTTCTGTGAAATGATATATCAGAAATGTTGAAAAAATGGAATGGATGAAAACATCTCATTATATAGTAGGCAAACAGACATGTTTACAGCTAGGGTGTAATTACCCTTTAAGATCTTATTTATGTTCATTTTTTTGCTAAATATGACAAAAAGACGGCCAATGAGGTGAGACAGTTTGACTCTTTTCAAGATTTGGCAATGGGGTAAAACAATTTTACTTGCCAAACAAAATGCACCTTCAAACAAGCAAATATTTTCTACTTCCGAGAAAAAGAAATAAGATTTTAAGTCTCAAGAAGAAAACACTTAAGACAGACTTTTTTGCGATAAATATGGACAAGTGAGTCTTCATCCAACCAAAAGTACCATTCTCAACAAAAAGACAATAGCGTACACTAGCATACAAAAAGCACTACAAAATCAGCAGCAGGGTACTGGATATTGGCTTATGCAATTTTATTGAGGAGGAAAGAAAAAAAACAAAATAAAAATCAAAAGAGGAGCTCTTAGTTTATCAGTCAACCACTGACAGCTTTGCATCATTATTCAGTGCTACAAGAGTACAGTTTTGTGGAAGGTTGATTAACCAATAGCTCCATTCAAAAATCAAAACAGGGAACAGAAAAAAAAAATAATAATAATACAAGTTACCCTAACAGTGGACCACCCACCCACCTCGTCCATTCTCAAATTTTTCAGCACAAGGTAAAACTGTATTTCTTTATTAACATGCATAAAATACAGTACTGTTTTCAGTTTTACTCCTTATGTGTTCCCCTGAAATTCTTTGCCAGGTCATTTATGGGCATAAAATGCGTGTTTTCCCCAAACAGGCCTCAGTTCTGTAATACTATTGCAGTGGAAAAGCTTACAAAAAGATGGATGCCTTTCCAGAAAGGAGGTGATCCTCAGAAAAAATGGGTATTGTGGCACGTGGAGCATCCTTGTTGGGTCTGTAGCATCTTCCGAAGTGGCCAGGAACACTTTTGTTTCTTCTTCTTTTTGTTGTCTTGGAAACAAGTGACTCTGGGGGGTAATATCTGCCTCTTTCTCAGACCGTCGAGACGGCACTCCGCCAAGAGTTCAGGACCACGTGTGACCGTTATAATTTGCGCTTTCTTTAAAAATTGAATTTGAAACTCAAGGGAGAAGAAGCTCGTCTTATCCGAAGACAGAAACTATATCTTCTTGTCAGAGCATATGAATGTGGGGGTGAAAAAAGAAACAATATGGTCTGATGTGTAAGAGCAGCCAAATAAGGTAACCAAAAAAGAACAATGTTTTAAAGTTTATTCCAGCAACAATGCATGTTCTTGCGTCTGCCACAAGGTGGCATCACATTGCATACTTTTGAGTCCATTCCCGAGCTATTCTGTTATACCTGCAAAGTGACACACATACAAACACACACAGGCACACAAAGTCAGAAAACGTTGGAATTCAATCTTGGCTAAAAATAAAAACAACAGGACAGCACTGGCTGACGGGACCATTGGCATGAAAACATCCTATCGAAAAGCGACATAACAGAAGTGCGGGACAGCATGCGGTCACGTTGTCACGGCGCCTGCAAAATTCTGACGTCCAGAGGTGCTCTGGCATGGACATGATTCAAGCAAAGAAAACTAATGGCATTCTGAGCGGAGAGTGTACAGTCACTCCTTGCAGGAAGTCAATTCCACTCAAGAGCAGGCAATGTGGGGGATAGGGGGTATTGCGGAAGGGCCAAGGTACAGAAGGCGTCTACCAGTAGACATTCAGATACTCAGCCCTAAGTAGCCCTGCAGACATTGAAGCCCACCATCACCAGAGCTGAGAACGTACGCTGACACACTAAGACTGCTGTAATCTCTGGCTTGGCCAATCTTTCACAAATTGTAGTTCTCTCTTCTTTTTTTAAACTACATTTCCCACAAGCTCTAAAACCCAATGGGGCTCATTGAGTTTCTCACTTCAGGGTTCCCAGATGGTATGCGACCTTAGTAACCCTGAAGAGCAGAAGAGCCCAGGGCCCTGATCTGCTGTCCAAGGAGATTTCACTGCTCCAAACTCCAAAGCCTCCATGCCAGTAACTATGGAAACTCGCAGGCAGAACCAAGCAAGAAAGGGGGATGGCTGTATCATCGGCACCTTTTCTATTCATCACATCATGCTCATTTACACTTCATTTATGCTCAGCAGTGGGACACCCGACTCCCTAACATTACTCTAGTGAGAGCGCAGACATGTTCCAGAACACTGGACCCAAACACACCTGTGACATGTTCTCAAACTGTATCCAAGGTACCTCCATTTTCAGGTGGTCTCCAACACACATTCTGTTATGCTGGCACGATGACAAAACTTATTATTTTTAACCGCATGCAAGTGTAATTTGTGTGTGGCTTTTATGTTTCATCTACAACCTCTGAATTGGAGGCTGGCGTGCAGTTTTTGAACTTTTGACCAGAAGTAACAAGTCCTTAAAGCCAAATACCACCACAATCTGGAGACAAAAAAGGGTGCACTCTGCCCTAGTTCAGGTTCATAGGGTCTCACCACAGCCCCTTGACTCTATACCCTTTTTAAATCAAAGCAATTCACATAACCAGAGTAGGTGGCAGTACTAGACAGACAGTTATTACCCCTGCAAGACCAGGTTAATCAAGCCCTATTGCAGAGTCTTTGTTAGGATGAAACCACGCAACACCACATACAATTACATCCATCACCATGCTGCAGCACCTTACCCTAAAGCACGGCATATTTCTCTGTCCATTCCCTGGCTAGTCTATTATACCTAATGAGGCAAAACGGTCTAGAGTTACAGTAAGCTGCTCCCTCCACAATATGTCCCAGTCACTTAATAATGAACTAACACATTAATTATGTCTGGTTCCTCGCGTGTCCTTGGATGAACCGATGTTGGTTCTCCTTGCTATAGGTCTTGCTAGCAGTGTAAAAGGTGAATTTTTTTTTTTTTTTAAATCACGGTCCGGTCACAGCAAGCGAAATGCCAACCGCGTTTGCGGGCGAGAGGACCGGCGCCGATACTCACTTTTCGGTATCTGTTTTGTAGATGCGCGCAATCTCTGGCACTAGGGGGTCATCTGGGTTGGGATCACATAACAGTGAACAAATGGACAAAAGGACTGCGGACAGGAGGAGAGAGATCAGGTTAAAGCGTCCGCTTCTGTGCATGCAAACGGGGCATACGGCATATTACGTCACCACAGATGCAGCACATGACGTTGCCATGATGTAGCACGTTTGACTTGCTACATCATGGTGATGCCATAACATGACTATTTGCAGTTGTCATAACATAACTATTAGCAGTTACTGACAGAAGCGCTTGTAGATTTCTATGCATTGATTGTGAAGGTGCTACAAAGTGCGGGGCGACATAGCTCAGGAGGTAAGACCGATTGTCTGGCAGTCGGAGGGTTGCCGGTTCAAACCCCGCCCTGGGAGTGTCGAAGTGTCCTTGAGCAGGACACCTAACCCCTAACTGCTCTGGCGAATGAGAGGCATCAATTGTAAAGCGCTTTGGATAAAAGCGCTATATAAATGCAGTCCATTTACCATTTACAAAGTGCTAATGAAGACTGCAAACAGCTCATTCACTCCAACCAAATCACAACAGACATACATGAAGAGCTCTCAGCATTCTGATGTCACATTAAAAGATTATATTTATATGTACATTTTCGGGGGGGGGGGGGGTGCTGAAATGCAGCTCTGGTTTATTGAGATTCATACTGATTTTTAAACAATTAATGGGGGCATTACCAAGATAAGTGGACGTCCCTCTACAGTTCACTCAAATCAAAATCTACTGATGGAAAATGGAACAAAAAGAATGATGGTTGATGCCAGACATTCTATAATTGTGGGAAATGTCTTACCTTTAGAAATAGTTAATGCTGGAGACCACTGTGATCTAAGAATATCGAGACAGATGCTGCCATTACTGTTAATATTTGGGTGATAAATTCTTGTCGTAAATGCAACCTAGAAGAAAACAAAAAATAAACTGAATTTCCAAAAAGTGAGCCAGCAAGATCAAGGTGTCAGTAGGTTTCTGTATTCTAAAGACCCCAGCAACAGAACAAGTTTGACATACACAGACACTGATAAAGTTAATTTATATTACTTTTTATAAAAAAAACCTTCTTTTATTTAATTTGTTGGGGTTTATCAGGAAGGCTTTTCCACTCTACTTGCCTTAGGAGGTTTAAAAGGGTAGTCTGTGGGAAAATGAATTGTCAAGAAGAAAACACCACCTTGATATGGACTGTCATTCTGAGGGGAGAAGAAAGAAGGGGGTCACAAAGCAGTGGTCAAAAACGAACGATGGCTGATTTCGTAAACGTGCAAACGGTCGCAGAACTTACAGGTCCCATGATTGTAGCTTGCCAATGGAACACTGCAACGAAAGAACGTGAGCTCAGTTAGACAAGGGGGCGTCAGCCGGGCGTTATGACTGACGGAGAGGAGCGGGGCGGGGCGGGGCTTACTGTCATCTCCAACTGGGCCTGCAGAACACTGTGCCGGAGGATCGCGCGCCAAGTCGTTCAGTTCCTGCCACGAGAGAGAAAGAGAAACTGAGACCGAGATGCCAACACAGCTCCTCACCACGTCACCCTCTAGGAACTCGTCCCTACCCGATTGCCCATTGGTATATTTCCATTCACTGTTAAAAGAGCAAAATTGTGATCGGTACCTGAATTCTTTTGACGAATGACTAGGCTGTGTCCTTTGCGTGAAATCAAAATGTCTTCTGACAGGTTTCAGGAGATGACGGGGCGACATAGCTCAGGAGGTAAGACCGATTGTCTGGCAGTCGGAGGGTTGCCGGTTCAAACCCCGCCCTGGGCGTGTCGAAATGTCCTTGAGCAAGACACCTAACCCCTAAATTGCTCTGGCGAATGAGGGGCATCAATTGTAAAGCGCTTTGGATAAAAGCGCTATATAAATGCAGTCCATTTACCATTCTCACTAAATACTGGCATGATTTAAAAACTGGAAAAATAACTACCTTGGTGATGTCGGGTACAATAATGCTGACCGATTTCTGATAAGCGGTTTCTCTGTATTCCAATGTTCCCTGTAACTGTAAAATACACAGTGTATATTTTACACTGCTGAGATTGTTTAACTGCCAAAAGGTCAACTTCTAAAGGTTTCCGGTCTTAAAATCTCAACAAGAAGCTGGCAACCTGAAAGTGTAAATATATGAATATCCAAAATACACACAATATGTGCAATAGCAGTGTAAATGTTACGGTCTAACCAGTGAGACACTGGAACCACATAAATTAATCACAAAACAACGCTCTGGTGCATTTTTGTTTCTGTGGTTCATCTGCAGGAAGGACACAGCCAGGAAGTCAGAAGCAAAGCCAGTCAAAACAGAGCTCCCAGGTGCACGAGCATGCTATTATCTGCTATAAGGTTGGGCCAGTGCTTTTCCCCATCTCTTACTAGAGGGCCAAAAATTTGGAGGTGGGAACACTTTCAGGAGAATGCCAAAAATACTAAAAACACTCTTTCTAGAATTTTAGAACAATCTGGACTGCATTTATATAGGCTAGCGCTTTTATCCAAAGCGCTTTACAATTGATGCCGCTCATTCACCTTCAGCACAGTGAGTTTCACAGATTTGTGGTGGACGTTAAAGGAAGGTGCTTGCGCTTGCAAGAAGCTGTTACAGCAAGGTTCAATATTAAGGCTGAGACAAGTAGGCTAATCGATATGACTGATTCGTTTTTTACACATCTAAATCGATATGGCGCTTGTGCTTTATGCCAATGTAAATGCACTCATTGGTATACTCACTGCCGGTGCCGCCAACAACACAGAACGCTACAGTAGCTGGAGGACACAGGCCTAAATCATGCTTAGAAACATAACTGGTCAACAGATGTAAAATGTCAAGGACCTGATTGGAACAAGCTGCCCAATCGCAGGGGAAAAGCATTTAAATGTTTCAAAAGTGACAGAGTACAGTGTCTCAGAAGAAGAACCAGTCCAATATTTTAACCCCTGACCATTTTGTAATTGAAACTTATGGAGGAATGCTGCCAAATTATTATAGGAATACATCCATGTTTTAGCAGCACCCTTAAAACTACTTTAGTATATAACATTAAAAGGATTTCCACCAAACATTGAAAAATAGAGAAATCAGAAACCATAGCAAGGCAGAATAAAACTGAAGACTGCAGATTCATTTTTATGTTTGTGAAGAACAAAATTTCAGCATGTAACAGAGCAGTAAACATCACGAGTGTCTTATTTTCAATATCAATTTCCAGAAATATTTTGCCCATGCTCTTCCCCCTAGGGTTAAGATTTTTCTTTCAAGCACTTTACATCACATTTGTACATAAATATATCTTAAAACCATTAATGGAAGTATAGATTTTCAAGTGAAACGCTTCATTGATAACCATCTACTACTGATCCAGACTAAATAAAAAACACAAGAAGGACAACCCATTAAAAAAATCCTCCAACCGTAAATAAGTTATTCCATGGATTTTGAAATCACGGCTAAAAATATGAGTCAGCTGTCTTTGCCTCTAGATACCTCGCTCAACATTCAGTGTGTGATGCGCCTATGCAGGTGTCTTTAACAACAGTGTAAAGAAATCTTGATTGTAATCTCATTTCTAGTCAGGTGACGCATAGGCTAATTACATAAGAAGCCATGGGTTAGGATGTCTCGAGGGCTTTTCTGATGACTGTCACAGCTAGCATGCAAATATTTACATCAGGAATTAAATCATCACTGTTTAATTTTACGAGATCATTGGTTTGTTTTATAAGATCATTGGTATGTGCCCAAATTTGAATATTACACAAAGTAAAGTTAATTTCATCCCATAACATATCCTAACTATGGCAGAGAATGGCATCGATTTAGTGTCAGATACTTGTAAAAACCTGAAAATATTGTGCACGTGTTCTTGGTGCCGTTATGTTGTTTAGCAAGAAGACAACTGGGTCTTGTAAACATAAGCCAGATACAATCCCACAAGCTTACCATCTTCACCACTAAAAGCATGACCTGTTGAAGTGCTGACAAAAACAATCTAGCCACTTTTTCATTAGAGATGCGCTGACACCCCTCTCATAGAATTAACATCAGTTAGTGGTTATAGTGAGGTGCTGAGGCTATTAGGCTAGTTTGAAACCTGGGCCTAGTGCAATGTTTCCGATTGCAAATGTACAACAAATCAATCGGCTAAATTACTCTATTTTTCCATCTCGTCTTGAATGATTAAGTTAGATTTTTCCATTTCAAACACAAGGCCACAATTCTTAATTTCAGCAGAGAAAAGGATTAACCCATATAAAACCCTATTCCTTTTCAATCAATTCAACCTACTTAAAATAGACAGATGAATGATGTAGCTATGATGATGCAGGACTCTGACATAAAAAAATCCACCTACTTCCTGTGAGAGACAGCATGCTCAAAAATTAACCTGGGCCTTCTCAGGACAGAGACGAGCATGGACTGTCGAAAGGCAACAGCTCCAATAACCAATGAACAGAGGCATTACAGTGCATTACAGGCATTTAGCTTATCCAGAGCGACTTACACAACTTTTTACATAGCATTTACAAGGCATCCATTTATACAGCTGGGTATATATTAAGGCAATGCAGGTTGGGTACCTTGCTCAAGGGTACAACGGCAGTGCCCCACCGAGGAATCGAGCCTGTGACCTTTAGGTTACAAGACCATCTCCTTACCCATTAGACTACACTGCCGCCCTGCTCTGACTCTGAGTGGGGCTATACAAGTCAGGTTGTTCAGAGGGATAAGCCAGTATGTGTACTGGCTATGGGAAATAAAATATTTTTGTATATCGTTTCATGAGTTAATGTATATTGCCCACCTCATTTACACACATATATTATATTTTCTTATTTGAAAAAGGCATTTAAATTAAGCCACCTATAAAGGGGTCACACAGTTGTTGAGGGTGGTGGAGGCCCTCATTACTATGTGCCACTCCAGTTTGAGTAATGTATCGAGAGCAGCAAACTGCTGGTATGCAGTGACTGAGAGGGCCGGACAGCACTCACAGAACTGCTGCATTGGCACCAACAGTGGCAGCTATTTAGAGGACTGCATTTCTTTTTTAGGGTGAAGGGAATGCAAGGACAGCCCATCCAGGGACCCGGCTCTTCAGTGGGCGGGGCTTGTAAGTTGGGCGGAGCTTCAGTCTCCAGGCCCACCATGTTCTGCTATGCAATAAACAAGCCCCCCTCTGCACAACTGCCCAGCCTTATGCCTAACCACAGGGTTTGTCTTCCTCTACTTGTGAACAAACTGCATGTGTAGGCCTGTTCTTCATGAACTACGAGTTTGATTTTTAATAGGCGTATGTTTCAACTTTGCTGTTTTACACTGCAATGAAAAAAGTACTTGCAAAACGGATTTCATTCCAGCCAAACTATCCCCTTTCGTTGAACCCTTCAGCTTCAATTCCCTTTATTTCTCTGGAAACACCATTTAAAGCACATCATTTGTTTTAACCCTGTCATAATTACAAAAGCCAAAAGCATAGTGCAGAATGTAGTATTACTGGTCCAGCTGTTTGTGTTTCGTGGAAATTTACACTCCTGCTTCGATCTGTGATGGTGGCTATCTCACAAGTGACGTGTGAAAAGACATTTGCGATTCCTTAGTGAGGCTCCGCACTTTATTTGATCAAAATGGAATGAAACAAGCTGGTAACTAACAGTCAAAATCCAGCCAACCAAAACCCAGGGAGACGAGACACCAGAACCAGAGCGAGTATTGCCTTTGACAGTGGTCACTTCAAGTTCACAGGACAGAACCCAGGGGTTTGGTGGATTTTGGGCCCAATGGGAAAAACAGTCCAGTACGGAAGCAGTCGGACACTGCATAACAGACTGGAGAATGAACAATACGCAGCACACTGCATTAGCTACATACTACACTAAACATGCAGAGGAATCTGGTGGATGCTATATTCAAAGTCAAAGTTTTCCTGAAAGCAAAGCACTCAGACTTGTGTGCTGCCTTTACAAACTGATTTTAATCAAATTATGTTGTTTCCTGTCCTTGAAAGCCATATCCTGTAGTTATATATTTTTACTGTGCCAAAACGAAGTAAAATTATCACACAAATATTGTGTTCACGCCATCCTGAAACATTATGAGGCTTCCGATGGTGAACAACCGCAGGTCGTTAAAATCTGGCCGTGGAAATGAGCAAATAAGATTCTCACGAAAGATGAGATGTAGCCTATTACGTTGCCTTTAGAATAAAAGATCCTGCTGTACCATGCCTTTCATCTATGCATATTTTGACCGAAACTGAACACACTTGCAAATGTCAAGTGTCAAAAGAACACTTGCATAGTGGTCCTTGTAAAAGATTTACTGGGAAGAACAAACCTACATTATTATTCCTACCTATAAAATTGTGTTTTAAAAAAAGTTAAAATGATATCCCAAAGTGTCTTAAATATTTTAAAGACTGCTTACAGATTATTACTGCATCATAACATTTTATCGACTTAAATAGCTAAAATTTAACCAAGTGTATAGACTTTAAGTTTCTTTACATAGGTTTAATTAGGAAAGCTTGGCTCATTACAAGATACCTCACACTCTACATTGGTAGAGTGACCAGGTGCACACTACAACCAAGTTAGCGACATTAGTGACACAGCTGGTATCAAAGCTACTACTTAGTGTTAATTAGCTACATCAGGACCATTGTGCCAAATTATCAGGGAATCAGCTGTTATACCTGTTATGTATATTTAGTAAGCAAGCGGGCTACAATGATTTTAACATGAATATGTCACGTTTACGTTGGCTACATATAGCATTTATAATAGTCGCCATTTTAAATTAACAGTGGTTGATTAATGGTTGTTTTCCTGCACAGTCTTATCAAGAGCTAATTAGCACATGGGCCAGGTTGCAAGGAATTGTCAGTTAGCTAGCTAGCTAGTCTAGACTAGCTAATATAAGTGCTGCAATACTTAAAGAATGCAGCTAACGCTAAGCAGCAATACGGCCAGCCTATAAGCTAGCTAGCCAATCAACTATATAGCGTTAGTGATTTTCAATATAAAATGGAAAATGTGTAGTTAATAAAAATATCATTTTAAACTCCACCATTTCTCACAATTCGGACAAAATAACAATGTGCAACAAACAGCTGAAAACGAGGGTAGGCAATATGCTGCACCAACGGAGTGAAACTTGAACTTCCGGCGTAAATGAGAATTGGCAAACTATATTAACACTAGTTGGCAGCGTTAGCAAGTTAGCCAGTCGCTGAGCACCACTTCGCATGCGAAATAGCTAGACTAACGTTGCTAAGAAGTCGAGGACCTCCCAGCTGAGGCGCCCCGCGACGCAGATTGAACGCAGCAAACTGACAACAACCAGTCTCTTCTGTAGCCTACTGTTGTTTGATGAGTACGTGGTCGTTGACCAGAAAACTGTCAAGACTAGTTAGTGCCAGTTTAAACCGATGTGCGAATCGAGGTAGACAGAGAACAAGCTAGCAGTTGTCAGACAGCTACCCCTCCATAATCAAACCAACAAACTGAATAATTAGAACAAGCACCATGTAGCTTGTTACATTTAAGAAAACACGACTTCTGTTCAGCCAAAATTTACCTTGTGAATTCGTTTCAGCGCCATTCTTGCCTCACTGTGGGGTCGCCGAGAAATGGGGGTAACGTTAGCTAGCTAGGGTAACGTATCTCTAATCTGCTCTGAATTGTGTTGGCCAGGCAAAATACAAGAAAAACAGCCACTGTTCATATGCAGAGGTCACAAAATAAATCGTGACCCAGATACAACCACCAGTCACTGGGTATTCTTCAGTCACTTATCATCAGCCTTTGTGTGGCTACTTGCTAATCGCTTCCTCCAGGCTCAACCTCTCTTCCCCAAGTCTTTTTCTCCGCAGTTTTTCCACAAGATGTCTACTTCTGCCGGAACTACACACATCCAGGCAACTGGGCAAACCTCATATCCGTCCGCCCCTACTGCACCACACAACGTCAAAGAAGAGAGAACGGAACCTAGGGAAACAGTTCTGTGAAGGACACATTGATAGGCGGTTATCAGCTGTCTTGCTGTACGTGCAGTATCTTTGGGGCGTGACATGGGGTAACATCCAGGCCACAGCCTTCGCGGAAAAAAACAGCGAAACTTTTTTTCATTATTATTCTCTTTTTATTCTTTTACAAATGTAATGGCTTATGATACAGTTTTTTTGTTTAATTGCGATTGTGATTGTAGAGCACATGAAATATAGAACTGTACAGAACATGCTCAAGCCAACAAAACAAGTTCATGGATGGAATTAACCTCTGCTATATCACATTAAACAATGAAAGTGGCATTCATTTTTGTGAAGATGTGATTTATAGTCACTGCTCACTGGCTATGAAATACATTTATCAAAAGTGTCAGTCCTCTTTCCCTAATAGTTTAAAACAGGTCAATTTGACCTAAACTGCACACAACAATTTTGTATGTCGACGGTTCATGAATAAAAATTAACAAATGAAATACATACATTTAAAAACATTAAAGTATACCAGGACAAGAAAAAAAAAACAGTAAAACAAAATAACTTCAAGGGGGCACTGGCACCCTACACTTTTTCAGAGATATTACATCATCTGGTTTAACTGCTGTGAGCAAAGGACTACAGTTTCATGGACAGTTTAGATAAACAAAATATGTTTTTGGCACCAACTGACCAATGTATCTTGGGGGAAACAACCTCAAATCAAGACATTATCAAGTCATTTACCTTCATTATGAAGTTACCACATCATACAAGTATCCAATTGCCTCAGCTATCTCTGACTTTTAAATAAATGCATTGTTTTGAATTTGAATACTCTTTTATTTTTCAAAGAGGAAATGGGGAAACAAATCTGTGATGGACTTCATTTTCTGCATTTCGGCACAACCTTTTAGGGCATGCAAAATAAATACCATGACCAGTCATTGGTCACGTTACTGGTTTTGCATGTGCTAAAAGGTTTTATAGTATAAAGGTCTTATGCTGCATTTACGTCATATGGGAGAAAGCTGAATGATCAGAAGACTTAATTGCCCTGCCTTGGAAGTGTTCATGCATTGTACACTCTTTGGGAAACTGAAGATGGTGGTCCTGTGTAAAATAAATATAAAATTGTGTATAAAAATAAAATATTAACACATACGATATGATTTTCTCTTCTTGAAAGGTTGGCAAGTTTGTCATTGTGGAAGCCATTTTTCTTGCTATATTCACACAATTCTGTGATTTTTACTGCCAGGTCGGAGAAATCGGAGACATCAGGCAGTTCCCATATTTCCTACTTACAACTCAGAGGTCAACTTGAACGTTTTTTCCTAGTCAGAAGGTGATAATTTAGGTAACTCTTACATTGTGTGAACGCAGCATTAGTAAATCAGGCCCTCAGTGTGGTTGCCTCCACTGCACCCAGAAACATCTAGAGGGATTTTGGGTAGTTATATTTGGTTCTCTCTGAGTCACATTAAAACCACAGTTTTAAACCAAACAATCACACTCACAATATGAACCATTTTGACCAGTCAAGTTTTTTGTCCCATTTACATAGCTCTGTTCTTTAACTGCTAATAAGACAGACCGAGAATGGCATCCTCAGTAATCCCAAAGATCTGGAAATGACAGCAGCAATATGCAATATACACATTTCTTAATTATTTATATGAATGTACTGCTACGAGTTCAAAACATAATTCATCTGCTGTTTATTTCAATATCTTATCAATACCTTCCTCTGCATCTTTCTTTCTCTTCCTAGTCTGCCTTTTGCCAAACAAATGTCTTGGAATACCCTTCTCTGTTCTTCAAACAGGAAATGGCAAAGAGTGGCCATGCTGGATTGTTCTTCTACTGTATTTGCCAATTTGAGAAGGCCCTGTTGAGAAATTCCCTTCAGCGATGGCTTTGTATCCATGGCATCTCTCAGTGCTTTATGCAGCTGTGTTATGACATGGTGCGTGGTCCCGTTCACCGTACCCAGAAGCACCTGTAGAGCTTTTGGGTATATCTGGTTCAATCTGAACTTCAATAAAACTTCAGTCATAAACCATGCAATCATGCACACCATGTCTTGTGACCCCCTCAAAGCTTCACTGCTGAACTTTTCCAAACAATCAAGTTTTTGGTGATTTTGCATAATTTTGCTTTGTAATAGCTCAAGCAGAATGTCCTGCACTATGTTCATAATGGGAATGGCATACTCATGGATGCTGTAACTTTTACCATCCTTCTCATAGAAGTAGCCACCAGTGTGCAAGGAAACTAGCTGGCAGTGGTCTTGGAATACCGGAGAGCCAGAGGACCCATACAAGAAACTTGTATCATAGGTCATTAGACGGGGATTCTCCATTGCTTTAAAGTCCCATTTTTCCTTCAGCAAGGACCCTATTATTGCTGCCATGTGTCCAGGGTTCTCTGCAAAATACTTGTCAAAAGCCATGTTTCGTTTTTCATATTCAGTGATGAAAGCAACAGCCATTTTTTTCACACCCCCCTGTGGGTGTCCAATGATACAGATTTGACCCTTGTGTGGAGAATGGCTGCACTTACTAAGAAGACCTGGAGGCAGCAGGCCTGGGGGCAGGTTTTCCAATGAGCCTGCCAGCTGCAGTAAAGCATAGTCCAGGAAATGGTTTGAGCTGTCACAACCAAATCGATATGCAGTCAAGGTTTCCTCAACGGGAATATGCCCCACAATATTCAAAAGTGACAGCTCTTCAAATTTGACTGTAACAGGCTGTGAAAGCTGCTGCATGTTGCCATTTATGATATCCTTGACAACATGAGCATTTGTCAGAATGAATTTCTCAAATAGAAGGAAGCCTGTACCACAGGCCGTGCCGTTAATGCACACTTCACAAACAGATTTTCCCAGTTCAAGCAAAGTCTTAATTTTTGTCATTTCTATTGTATGTGTCATTTTCCCTAAGTTCTGGAAGTCCTCTCTTTCTGTCACACCGTGGATCTAGAAGGAAGGTATAGAATTTTTTAGCAACCAAGCATGATCCTTTAGGAATACATAACAAGACATATGATTCAAGCTGCTTAATGTCTTGCGTCGCCTTCTCATAAGCAGAGTGCAAAACAGAATAAGAAGAAGATGATTAATTATTTTACCCCTAGGTACTTCTTATTGTCGGTCAGTCTTCCACCTCTCCGAGTTTTCAGTTTCTGTGACAGATATGAGGATGGTGTCATGTCAATCATTTGCCCAGCAGCAGTTTTTAAGCAACATATATTTCTTTTTAAATCTGAGACAGTACTTCAAAGTTGACAGTAACAAACTGAAAAAGCCCATGCTGTCGTCAAAGACATTCCGAATGAAACCTAAGAGGAGTCCAATAAAATATTGGTTCTTGATTTCCTAACAACAATTTTGCATACATTATGACAATACTCATTGTATTATTATTATTATTACTATTATTATTATTGCTGTTACTACCACAAGTCCTTCTTCTACAATTAAGAATAGAAAGAACAATTTTACCGATTTCATAATTTTAGCACTCCAAGATTTCTTTTTCTGTAAGAGAATAGAAAATATCTGTGAGACACAACAAAATAAATATCAACTCAATTCTTACAGTTTAAAAAAATGTAAAATATTTGACAATAACTCAGGCTGAAATAGTCTAAAATGAAGGAACAAAGGAAGCAGAACAGAGGACAGTGTCATGGTCCTGTTTTCCTGTCTGTGTTTCCCCTGTTGTACAATTAACAGGGGGGGAGCAGGACACTTCTGTTTTGTGTCCTGCTCCCCCCCTGTTAATTGTATAATTGTTTCATTGTCTCGTTATCCCATCATTGTTCCCACCTGTGTCTTATCCCCTCCTTCTGGTTTGATTGTTTTTTGAGTTCACCTGTGTCTTGTTACCCCTGTCTATTTAAGTTCTCTGTTCCCTTGACTCGGGTGCTGGTTCCTTGTGTTTGTTCCCGATATCTGTTGGTTTCAACCGTATGTACCTGCCTGTGTTTGTTCTGACTTGTGTTTTGTTTTCAGACCGCTTATACCTGCCTGTGTTTTGTTTGACCTGCCCTTGTGCTCTGTTTGACCTGCCCTTGTCTTCTACCTGCCTGTGTTCTGCCCTGCCCATGTTTGTGAGTTCCTCTTGTTTTCTGTTTTATTTAGATAGTTTTTGCGTTTGTGTTTTTGCCCTTCGTGGCCTTGTTTGTTCCTTGTTTGTTTGCCTGTTAGTAAAGTCTTTGTTAATTTTCCCTTTTGAGTTTCGTGTTTTTTTTTTTTTTTTTTCACTCTGCGCCTGGGTCCCAGCACCCGTACCGTTACAGACAGAAAATAAGATTTTAGCTATAAACAAAGCTTTAAAACTTTGAAAGGGCTTGTCAGCTTGATTCACCTTCAGGTATTGCGTGATCCGTGTCTGTTTTGTAGCTGGAAGTCTCAAAGTGAATGGTTTCTGTAGGAAATGAGAAATAACACTAAACTCAGTGAAAGACAACAGTGTATAAAGGAATGTTTTTATTTAAATTATTTCAACTTTAATGCATGTTTTCGATTGTCAGTTTGTGTGCATAGAAAACACACTTCAAATAACTCCAAGTAACTTGGACAGAATGGTTAATTTGTTATATATTTTATATAATTTTTTATAGCAGTTATTATCAAATAAGTATTAGTTTAAAATTTGTATTGGCACTTCTTTTATTGAGCGCAGCAGTCATGTTGCATGAGCCATAGGAACTAGTGCAAACTAAAAATAATATTCAAGTCATTTTTTGAAGAATAATCTAGTAACATATACACGGAGTACAACTTCATAATGGAGACATAATGTTGCTGATTTGCAAACTGATTTGGAGTTATGCTTGCACACATCATATAGATGAATAGACCATAAAAATACACCATATAATCCCTGTTTCTGCCAAATATAAGTTTAGAACATCCCAGGCCCTTTACTTTATTTTAGCAACATATTTGGAGTGAAACATTTTAAACTATCACGCAGAGTGCTTAGAGCACACACAACACAGGCTCCTCAAGCAGATCCCATTTGTGTCTCATAACATCTGGATTTTCCACCACCTGAATTAAATAAATTTCCTCCAGTATTTTTTATTTGGATGCCAACTGTGAGTAGTACCTGTGCATAATACATTTATGCAAAATGAAACAATGTAAGTCTTACTTTGATACTTTGAGGTCATTTGATCATATTGCAAAAATGCAACAGTGTTAACACTGTCCCTATGTTCTCTAAGGAATATGTTATGATTGTGTCACCATTCTATGTTGACAACAATACCATGACACGTGTAGACTTGTGCATGCATGCACACAAGACAGTGTAAAAAATCCAACAACAGGTTGGTCACTGCCAAGTGAAGACAACATGAAGATACAGCAAACACTGCAGTACTGGATATACAAACAATAGCTACAAATATGATGTCTGCCTCTGCTACACAGGTCACAAGAGCTGCTTCCTTCAGTATTACACTGAACAGGGCAGCATGGACACACATGAATACAAACAATATGATTATTTGAGGAATTAAAGTATGCAATAAGAATAAAAGTTCAACATGTGTTTATTATCATTGCAAATGAACAAGTTTTAGTTGCGATGAACAAAGTATTAAAACTGGCACAACTGTCTTTTGAGTATTGTTACTGGGAAGCATAATGACATGTCTGCTACCACTTCAGCCAAAAATAACATATCCTGTGTTTAGCAGTTGTCTATGACCATGAAATGCACTATTTGTACGTCGCTTTGGATAAAAGCGTCTGCCAAATGAATGTAATGTAATGTAATGTAAATAGCATTTTTTTCAACATGTTTAGAAACTTGGAATGAAACATAAAAATGATCATTTAAAAATATATTCCTCATCAGAGGCCTCCTACAACAAGGTATTAAGAGTTATTTTTTTCTAATTCCAATAATGTCTGGGTCTCACAGTGTTAAATTATATATCTTTGTTTTTCAATTCTGGAATTAATAAAAAAATATTTTTTCCAATGAGCAATCTCTTTGAACTGCCAAGCTAAATTTCCTTAAAATATTCAGAGATTCTCGGTACTTCATTGGGACACTGAAGTTTAAAAGTGCTTACCTTAAAAGTGCCTGCCATTGTCTTGCACTTTGTTGAAGGAGGAAGCAGAGCTGGGCTATAAAAAGAAATATCCACCAGCACCCCTTGTTTTTAACTTGTGAGAAACTCAGAGGTCTAAAAGTTGTCACGGGTAAAGATGGCAGAGGCCCGGAGATGACAATAAAAGCTTAAATGAGGAGTAATTTTTGGAAAGGACTGGTTTATTTAGCATAGAGTTCCCTCTTTTCTGGAATCACAAGCAAAACTGCAACATCTTATAGCTAATTAGGCAGGTTTTTGAGGTGCATACATTTATGTAAACAAAGAGTGGAAATATTCCTTGGTCTGCTAAAGATGGAGGAAACATTGTTAAAGGGTCTATAAACAAATTCACAACTTCTTTGGAAAATCTTAACCATAAATTGGACCCCTAGTGTAGCACCAGAGCAGATTTTATATCACAAATTTGTTACATTTAATCCACCCATCCCATTTAGAATAACACCACAAAGCTGCCCATCACAATAATGACAGCCAGCTAGATGTGCACACAAAAGTGCACAAACCCCACCATATCAACACGCATCTAAATCTGCATAATCACTGCACACATCTTGCTGATGTTGTGGGCCCTTTATGCAGTTACAAAAAATGCAATATATTTTCAGTATTTATTATCAATGCAAAATATGAATTTTGGCCAAGCATTTTACTGTGAATCTTGCCATTTCAACATAAAACACAATACAAAATATAAAGCCTTTTTTTCTCACCTGTGGTCAAAATAAGCAAAATGTTATACTGGTTTCACAAAAATTGGTACGAATCCATCTCTCCGCTACTTCTTGCTTGCTTTCTTTCTGTTACTTTCACTACATGAAAAGAGGTATCTTTGGGAAAATACAGACGTTTATGTAGAAACAAACTGAACCATGTAGCACGGAATTTTAAACTTACAACAAAAAGCCACGTTTGCTTATTAACCGGATGTACCTGTCCTAGTGCTGCAGCCTTTCATAGTTAATGATTGGCAAACCTAAAGGGCTGGGATGGTGTGTGTTTGTTATGTTCAGGAGTCCAATCCATATCATATTCAGCTTTATTATCCCATGGGAATTCTTGTTGCAGGCACGTGTGTAGGCTGACATAAACCGAGCCTTGAGTGCCTGATTGCTTAATTATACATCATTAAATTCACTGAACTTTGGAACTTACGATAATGTCTCCACAATAATGTTTGGGACATACAGTATTCATGTATTGTAAATGGGAGTAGTCTTGTTAATACGTTGTTAAATATACTTTAATTGCATGCAGTGACTGCTTAAAATCTTTGAACGATTGTCATCACCGGGAGCTGTATTATCTTCTCTGGTGATGCTCTGCCAGTCTCGTACTGCAGTCATCTTCAGCTCCTGCTTGTTTTAGGGGCTAGTTGCCTTCAGTTTTCTCTTCAGCATATCAAACACATTGGATTCAGATCGGGTGACTGACTTGGCCCATCAATAATGTTCTCGTTTATGGTATTGAAAAACTCCTTTGTTGCTTTAGCAGTATATTTGGGATCACAGTATTGCTCTTGGATGAAGTGCCATCAAATGAGTTTGAATGAGGCATTTGCATGAACTTCAGCAGATAAAATGGATCTGTACACTTCAGAATTCCTTCTGCTGCTATACTGGCTCACTTGTCCTTCATTGATGATGTAACTGCTGATAGCGAATTCAGAAGTGTACAGATAAGATGTGCTTTGTCCCAAACGTTATGGAGGGTAATGTATCTGACTGAAAGTGCGACAAATGTTGAAGTGTGGCTTTTGTCCTACTTTGGTTATGGATGAAGTGTTTTGGGAAGGAACATAATTTCTCTTCACTGAAAAGCCAGACCTGTAAAACTGTTTGTGGCCAGCACTTTTTCCTCACAAGCAGGTTGTTTACTACAGAAATAATTTGTTTGTAAAAACAGCTACTTTTGTCCAGTGGAGCAAAATGTGATTAGCAAGTTTTCTTGTGCAGGCTGCTTTCATTTGAAAATAAAGTAATTTTCTATTTAAATATATTTGCTTTCTTTTTTAATGAGTTAGAGTGTAATTTAATTAATAAAATTATACACAGTGGCACGCAATGAAATTGTGCATTTGTAACATGTAGAAATCGATGTTTAAGCTGCAGAAACTAATTTTATCTTAGAAGCCATTATCTGAACGTACTTAATAAAGGTAAATTAGATTAACAAGGGAAGGTTAAGTTTAGTTAGCCATTGCTGAAGAACCGTTCTCAATTGCTAATCTAAGCATGTTTTTTCAGGTTAACTGAAATAATAACTTTTTTTTGTGCCGGGTGTTTCCAGAATCTTTTTGAATTTTTCAAACAAGAAAGAATCAATTTATCTTAACATAGGTTAAGTAGATAAAAAATGTGAAAAGAACAAAATAAAATGTGCGTTCACATCAAGCTAGTGCCATGTGTGCTAACTCTCCCTACTTCATCTGACATAGAATTCCATGTAAACAAAAACACAAAATATTAAATCACGTGAAAAGATATGAGTTGAATTGACACAAATCTGGAGTCAGATAGAGATGATGTGACACATTATCTTTGTGTCAGAGCTGACACATTTGATTTTAGAGTGTATAAATAAACAAGGTAAAATTCTCCAAATACCCCTAAAGCATGCATTGTTGTAAATATTATCTCCTTTCTCTCTTCTGCAACCTTTGTTTGCATTTTTATGTATCATATTAATTTAAATTTATTTGAACTATTAAGGATGGCATGGCGGCGCGGTGGCTAGCACTGTCATCTCATAGTTTTCTCTGAGTACTCCAGTTTCCTCCCACAGTCCAAAGACTACCAGGAGACTCTGAATTGCCCTAGGTGTGTGTGCCCTGCAACAGAATCGAAACTGCATACAATATGTAGGTACAAAACATGCACAATCTTGATTGCAAACCCCTTAGAAGTCTTTGTTCAATGGTACTTTTTCCTGTAGAATTTAATATTTTTAACACGTTATTTCAAATCATTAAAGAGTAGTTGCACAGTGAAAATTCTCATGCAGCTACATATTTCTTCTTTCTAGAAGACAGTTAAGTGTTGTAGTCTGTATTTCCGGTCACTTGTCTCCCCAGTACTGTCTCTGTGTCTGTGTTCCCTGAGCTGCTTCACTCCCCTGTACTTGTGTGATTTCACTATTCGGGTGGTTCCGGGTTTTCGTGGTTTCCCCCCTTCTTTCCAGTCTCGCTTTACTTACTTCCTGCCTATTTCTAGTTTTACTCATTTCTACTAATCCCTACTAACTTATAGATTGTAAAGTACTAACCTCACTAATATACTAACATGTGAATATTACTAATGGACTAACACACACTAGTTTTGGGTTTTTGATAGTTTAGATCACTATACTAATACATTAACCAGTCTCCCCTTTTCCATGCTGCGCTGTAGCTCCGCCCCTTTTCTTTCTAGCCTGCTCTAACGCTGAGTTCTGCAATTGCCTGCACCTGTCTCTTGCTCTGACTGCACCTCTCTCTCTCTGCACGTGTTTTACCTGCTTCACCCAGGCCGTCTATTATCATTGCTGTCTATGTGATTCCAGTCCGCGTTGTCAGTCCCCTGTCATTGAATTAGTTTTCCTAATGTTCTTCACCTGGATGTTGTTTGTTACTCCTCCCTCACTCACTTAACCCCTCCTTGATTGTTACCTTCCCCAGTGTATAAATGTCAGTCTTTTCCACCAGCTCAGAGTCAGAACGTTGATCATATTCATTGTGCCGATTATTTGTAAGCCTTTGTCTATTGAGATTCCTGCGACACCCCTTTGCCCGACTTCGAGTTTGCCTGCCCCTTTTGGTTTTGTTTGCTTCTGGTTCGACCTTCGCTTTGCCTTGACTTCTCTTTTGCCTGTCCCTTTGTACCTTCGCCATTCTGATCTCCTGGTTTTTGATTTTTTGCCTGTCTTTTCACTATTCTTTTGGAAACTCGATTCGGCACCGTCCTCTCTCTGATTACCTGGCTTCGAACCTCGGACTGAATAAAGACAACGTTTTTTGGATTTCCCTGGTCTGCGTGTGGGTCCTTACACAGAACATCACAGTTAAGTAAAAGGGACATTTTCACTGCCTTGCCTGACATCTATGTTATGGCTTACAGTGCCAGCTGCTGGACATTTACAGAACTCTTAATGAATTGGAGCCAGAAGGTGATGTGCAGACAATTCATTTGCAAATACAGGTATAGGATTTGTTACCAGCTTGCACATTCTTTTAACAGTTTGAGATATGTTCGCATAGTTCTGAGGCCAATGGCTATTGTTATTTCCAAGCACATGCCTGCACGCTCTCCTAATTTGTGGTCACACATGCATTTACACTGACACTCACATACTGTTAAGACTTTACAGACAAGCCCTGTAAAGATTAATAAGCTCTTGAACTGGCACCATGGAAATCATATTCTTTTGTGTACACTGGATATGTAATTACAGAAATGTGGAAGCATTTTCACACAAAGACCTCAGCATGACCAAAATGAAGACACTGGCACATTGGTAAACTGTGCATAAATATATTATTCAACATGACATTTTTAAACATTCAGCCAATATGTTAATTCACATTAAACATTTTTAATGCAAGAAGAGAAGTCTATTTAGATCAACACAAAGTGCATGCCCACTTTTAATATACAATGAGAACACAAGAATCAGAAATGATCTCAGCTCAACAGAACGGAATCAGGACGTCATGTTTCTGACCAATTCTGTACTGAACATTATCACGTTATAGTTAATATAACAAACATGTTATGTTCATATCCGCAGAAACAGATATGCTTTTTGTTCATCATATTAATTTAAGTAAATATAATTAGGTATTTTTCTACTATTTTGGTGGGATCTCTGGATATGTGCCTTGTAGTCTAGATTAGTGAAATTGTTATATGCAGGTATGTGAAACTACTGTTGCAATAAAAAACCAGGCTTCCTTTAATGCTCATTTTGAGACCCTGGGGTAGTTGGCAGTGTGTCAGCCTTGGGGGCACTTCTGGTGAACAAAACTGTGGTTTTGCATAGGAGTCAAAAGGATTGTGACAGTGAAGGCATTTGGGTACGGGTGTTGAACTGTGCACGCACGTAAGGGTGTGAGATTTTGTGCACATTTGTTCATGTGATTTAGTGTGCATTTAAAGTTTGTCTGATTGTCAGCGCGTCAGTGTAAGATGGAGTGTGCGTTTGTGTCAGAATGCAGGCACGTGTGTGCATTTGCATGGGACGTTCACAATCATGGTGCACAATTTGGGTCAGGGAACATGGTTTGCATGGATTGAACAGGAGTCTTATCTGGAAGATCCAGGTTGTTTTAGACCCCTTGACACCACAAAGAGTGGGCATGCGATGACTTCAATACATCGATTCTTAATGCACCCTTGCGTTGTTTGAGCATGAGCTGAAATATAACAGGGAATGTTGATGATGGGAATGTGAATTTTTGCCAGTCACTAAAGGCAAAAACTAACAAAAGCTATTCATGTGTTACAGTCCAGTTATTTACTGTAAGCACTCAGCTTTAGAGACCATTAACTGAAATGCTTGTAAGTCAGTAACATCCCTCAGCTCATTGATACATTTGTTTCTCCACACCAAGAGGGTTACAGTAACAATGTCTTTTTGTAGGCCAACTCGGAAGTTTCCTGCAACGTGGGTTCCCTCAGAAGATTTCCAATGCTTTTTTTCCCATAGGGATTTTGATTTATGCAGAAAATAAGGTTTGTGGTTAACATAAGCTTTAGGAGAGTTTCACGTATTGTTCAACAACATAAATTACACCTGTTAATGTCTCAACTGTGAATTTCAAAGCTGTTATGTGCTTTAAAAATGTTAGTTGCTAACAAGTTGCTACATTGAAATTACAACAGTTGTTCTGTGCTGGTGGGTTGAGTGGTGGTGGTGGAATGTGACTATTGTTGTAATTTCAATAATTTCAATATAGAAACTCATTAGCAATTTCAATATACAGTCTGTTGTAGAACAAAATGTGAAACTCTCTTAGGCTTATGAAAATCAAAATCTGTAAGCGAGACAAGCATAGGAAATCTGCTGACGGAACCCATGACTTAAAAATGCTAACTCACTTCTGGAATTAAAGATACGCCAAGGCTGAAAAATTCCCCCAGCTGCAAAGTAATATGACTCATTCTGGTGTTGAATTCCTCGTTGTCTGTGGTTTGACCCACTTCACACAACACTAGATAATGCTGTATCTGTGACACTGGGGTTAAAACACACACTAATGTATCTGCCCTTCTCTGTGTCTATGCTTCATTCAAAACTGAATCACGTTGGGTGCATCTGCACCTGCTGGTAGCTGATGGGAAGACCTCAACTGCATAACAAGAGTGCGAGATTCCCTCCTGTTCACAGGCTCCTGTTGGATCTCCGCTGCCACTGGTTACAGACCCTTGTTGTAAGTGACCACCTTGCTGTCTGTTGCCTTGGCGATCTCTGGCTCTAGCTGGGACACATCAATCTGTTTAAGAAATGACACAGGTTGTCATTTTAGGCATTTTAAGTATGTTATTGCTGTATGCAGTAGTAAAATCAGGAATGCATTTGTTTTAAATGATCAGACAGTCCTCTTTATTAGATTTACACCGTTGGTCTGGCAATCAGGCATAAATATTACATACGTGAAGGATCAGGGGTGGGGCTCAAGAACACAAAACATTTAAAAAAATAATAAATATTTGATCTTACCTTGACAATTATATACAAGTGTTTTTCGTAAATACAACTGGGTTCGGTATTAATTACCAAAATAAATGACCAACACATTTAAGCTTAAAAATCTGACGGATCTGAGTATTTGTAGATGAAAGTTCAATTTTGATTGCAGCACACTTTACATCCCATAGAAAATAGGCATAAAACAACAAGCAATACAATCATAGTGGAACCCAAAACGTTGTCACTACTCAGCTACACAGATGCATCTCTCTCATTGTTGGCCGTAATGACTGGCTTTGCATCCAAATGGGAATGAAAGGTCTGAACACCATTTGAAGCTTTTTTGGCTCAAAAAACTGGAACTCATTTGGGTTTCTGTGTGAAGCAGCTTGACGTCTGAGAATGTTCCCCCCCACCCCTTTCTGGAGTTATCCATTACCCCTATCTTCCTCATAGAGGCAGTGCACCACTTCTGGAAGATTTCACACCACTCAGCAGGGCAATGACAACCAACAGTCTTCCTGTGTTATCACTAAAATACTCAATACCGCAATGCCACATGTCCTTCAGCTAGTTTTGAGTAACAGTGAAAATCTCACTTATCTCCACCCCCACCCCCCATGCCCCCATTCCATTGTTCAATGGAAAACAATCAAAATATGATGTAGCGATTGGTAAACACCTAAAACACAGTTGAACTGCAGAGGGTTTTTTTTCGCAGTGAAGTCTGTCTAGAGGGAGTGATTTTGGCTTACATTCAGCAAACAGTACTTTTTATTTAGAGAAACTATCAAGACATAGCAAAGGGGGTTCACGTTTAGTTGAAATTAAAGAGTAGAATGCTGCGGATTCTTCACAAACACATTATCACGGGTTCCCCCTGTTGTCCACCAGAGGTCGCCTGTTTCAATTTCTTGGTGTTTCTGTGTCTCATCTGTGTTAATGATTTGTGATTATTAGATTACGTTATATTGGCTTTTTTTTAAAGGGTTGTAATTCCTACATGGATCACTGGATATGGATGTATATACCTTTACATTAAAGCTGGCAGTTTGCACATTTGAGGACACCGATTACTTTGAACCATTTGGATAGTGCTGAATCAAGTATTCACGGGTCTTTATCTTTTAATTAAAACTTGTTTTTCTGTTTTGAATTGAGTTATAATGATATTCCTTTTTAAGCTTGAACTATTCATTTAGTACAATTGCTATTTAGGTTTAACAATGTATAATTCACTAGGGCAGGACAAGAAGGTGAAGAATGGTGGGAGGCAGGGAGAGGTGTAATGGAGGAGGAGCAAGGAAAAATTTAGTTTGGAGGCGCAAAGAATCATGGAGCACAGAAGAGTGACAGACAGGTGGAGGGCAGGAAAAATGGCTGAAAAATATAGCAGGAAGGGCAGGGGGAGGGGTTTAAAGTCTCTCTCACACCTCCTCAGATATCTGGGTCATGTGTTATTCCCCAGGCCTAACAGATTAAAAACACATAAATTCTCCCACATCTGGTACACAGTTTTGGTTCTCGTGGTGCCCCAGAACAGCGTGGGAGAGACAAAAGTCTGTGAAATCAAATCTAAAAATAAACCTGCAGCTGAACACCATTTCTCTCATAGCCCATCCTCTCTGCAGTGTTCCATGGGTCCATCTCTGGACCTTCCCAAACAACACCAAGCTCTGAAAAGGCCCCCCCAAACTGTAATCGTATAGCAACCAGCTCTGCTGTACTTGGAAATGATTTAACAAATACAATTGACACAAATGACAATAACTACAACAATGGTAACAACAGGAACATATCAATAGCAAAGACGCCTTTGCCCTAAGTTCCCAAACCAAAGAATAGAAATAAAATTAGCATCTGAGTAATGTTATTCTACGCTGTTGAGCTGATTCACCTGACTGTACTCTGTCACCGTAACACCATTACTGATCTCTCAAATCAAGGATGTAAAACTTTTTTGGGTGTCAGTGTAATATAACAATTAAAGCTTAATTCCTAAGTAGGACAACACTGCTGTACCCTTGAGCACACTTGAACTTGCATTGCTTCAGTATATACCCAGCTGTATAAATGGACACTATATTTATTTATATAAAAAGTTATTACGGTCAGTCTGCATAACAGTTTCTGGTAAAGGCCAGCAATATAATGAAAATGTTTACTTTGTGCTTTATGCTCCAGTATCTGCTATCAGTGACCTCATTAGTTTCACATTTCACTGAGTTTGCCATTAAGTGATAATATGACACATTACTTTATTTGAGAAAAAAGACGAGTGTAAATGTGCCCAACAAATGAAGTGATTGGTACACTTTGACTAGGATTTGAACAACCATATGTCTTAAAATGGCACTGTGACACCAAGAAACACAGCATGAAGCACAGAGGGCCGCTCCTGTACCTAGTAGTGCCCTGTCCATTCAGCATTCCAGGAACTTCAGCTATCCAGGAGGGTGGCAGGACCAAAGACACCATTAATCCCATTCACAGACAGAGAATAGATCAATTGGGCAAGTTTGCTGGATTGCTTTTCCACAGGGACCACAATATTATGCTCAGGAAGTGTTATTCTGGTTTGAATGGGAATCAGAGGCACTGTTTCCCAACTTTGTCAGAGATGTGGCATTCTGCTCAGGGCTCACCAACAAACCAAGTCATGCTATATTGTTAGGAATAACTGATACATTTCTTTCAGCATATGCCTAAACAGGTCCTGCAAATGCTCATCATGGTTCATCTTTCATAGGACGTGGAACTTTTACTGGAATGACATCCAAGATGTTGGAGATAAAATCCAACAGCACAGTCCAGTTCTCTAACCATCGCTTCACTGAGCAGGGTAAGGCAGGTGGAGAACCGCATTACCTGTGACATCTGAGGGAAGAGACTGATGGCCACAGGCAAAGCCAGGCCAAAGGTTACTAGACACATCAGGCTGTGCACGGGCAGGACCAGCCTCCTGTGCGTCTGCAGGAGAGGGAGTCTGAAAGATAAAGGGAAAAATGTTACTACAACACTGGTACATGGGTATTAACGCCAGCCCTAAGATAGTGTATAAAACAATGGTGCATACATTAGAATTATATATGGCTAATTAAGCACTAATAACTGCATTCTATAAATTAATACAAATATAAAATACATTGTAGTAAACATTGATAAATACCATAATGGTAGTCACGGTTTCCAGAATAATTAAAAAAAAAAAAAAAAAGTTTTCATGCTACAGATACTCCCATTCACACAACACAGAATTGTAACCTTGTACGGGTTTGGCCAACCTGGCTTTCTTGGCCTAACATTTATTAGTTGAATAACCATAAATAAACACATCTGAATGAGGCTAAAGCAGTTATGATTTGGCAAAAAGGTTAAGGCTTTCTGGAGAGGACAATTGACAGGGGATAGTATTAATTCTCAATGAAAACACAAGTGTGATGAACAGGAGAGTAACATTTGAAACAAAAACAAAAATAGCACAATTCAGTGGCTGTGATTGTTCATGGTGAAATAAAGGAGTTTTGGAACAGTAGTTTAGAAATTCACTCAGTATTATTACGACAGAGCCCAAGATGTGTACAGTTCAGGCATGGCTAACAAAACAGAATGGTCTAATAAATATACTTGTGTGAAACATGAAAGAAATGAAAACCAAGGCAACTTTCACAGCCCAAACTGGGAGGAAGCTCAGGAAATGCCATGCTTGGGTATCTGTGTGCGTGAAATGTGTTGGACCCTCCACGGCATTCAAATGAGTGAGGGACACTAACACTTTTGTAGGGCTTTTCAGTTTCAGTCAAATACCAGTTACCAGTTAAGTAGCTATGTGTGGTTTCCCCAAACAGTCTTCCTGTGCACTGCAATGATGAGTCTGGGATTCAGAATGTGGGTGGAGAAGGGCAAACCTTACAAATCCATTGATTGCCTTTGAGCTCAATTCAACCCACCGCCACACCCCAGCGTTGCTTCTGTACATTGGAATGAACAGTACAGCTTCACAACGCCTCCCCGCGCCTGGGCCCAGATTGAGTTAATGTCTGCTCCAGCGTGAGTCACCCACCACCGCTACCAGCAGATAATGAGGAGCTAACACTTAACAAGCAAGATAATTAATGTGCCGGCACTGCGCTTTAATTGAGATGCCTTCGCATTCTGTACGATGTGCGTCAGGTGAAGCTGCACACAAAAGTAAGTGAAATAAAGAGGAGTGAAAGCAGGTCTACATCACAAGCATTTAGCAGACTTTCTTATCCAGACCGACTTACAGAACATTTTACACACAGCACTTACATTTTACATACGGGATTTATCATACAGGTCTGATGCAGACCTATCACTATATACAGGTCTAATCATCATTTGTGCATGTATGTCTGTGTGTGTGTGTGTGTGTGTTTGTGTGTGTGTGTCTGTGTGCATGAGAGAGAGCAAATTTGTATGTGTGGTGAGCCAGGCTGCGCAGTGCATCTGTGTGAGCATGCATGAGTGTAAACGGCTGGTAGCTGCCAGCACAAATAGACAGGAAGTTCCTTGTAGCTGCTTAGTCACATGTTCAGGTACCAAATTATTATCTGTGCTATAAATACGACAAATAAGGTGCTTAGCACATGTACAGCAATAGTACCTTAGAATCATGATGTTCCAAATCCATGACATACTGCCCCAAAGGCTTGGCCTGTTAACTGGTACTGTTATAGGGCAATGCTGTCCAGCAACAATATTCCACTAACCATAAATGTCAGCATACCAATAGAATACACACTGATATACAATGTCCCCAGGACCGGAACCACAGCTCACTGAAAAGAAATACCTTCATGAAGATCAGTCGCACAGTGCAGTCACTGATACTCTGCCAAATCTAGCACCGAGCTACCCCAAGCCTTAAAAGACTCTGCAATGTTTCCGCCACTGACATGGCAACTGTTGCTACTGACAACGTCTTATTTGTGGAGAGTTCCTGGCAAATCCAAGAAGGGCTGACCCGACCCCATCTTCCCTCTTTTTGTATTCCGAATAGCCTCTCTCTTTCATTCATCTCCTGGGGGGAGGGTTAGGTGCCAGGGGGTACGATGTTTGGGGACTGTGCAGGTACACCTCGCTCTTTCATTGGATGATTACAGCACACGCACAGTAAAAACTGCAGTGATGTCATCCCCCCTCCCCACATCCTCCTTCAGTTTCTCTTTCCCTCTAGTTTACCGACTCAAAAAGTAGCGTTGTACCAGTTCAAACTGAGGGGGCATGTATCCATTCAGCTTTTCCCTCCCTCAGATATACAATTACAATTTTAAAAATTGTAGTACTTATTCATGGTGACTTGGGATTATATGAGTCAAAAGTATTCTACTAAATAATGCACAAAACATACTTTGGTGAACCCCTAATCCCATTTTCCTGATGTTGTCAGTTCATCCAGTCACCAGTCATTCAGTTGGCATCAGAGATAATAAAACAGCCACAAGACATTACCTCAGTTGGAGGTGCTGCGCAATGTCCTACAATGTAAATTAGGACCAGGCAGAAATGCGAGGATATATCAACATCTCAGCATTGAATATCTTTGTTGGTACCAGACGGCGCACATTGAGAGAGTTCAGTCAGTCAGCTGGCAAGCTAGAGTGGTGAGCATGATTAATCACTGTCTGCAAATGTGTGAATTAAAATAAAATTGCTTGATTGCTGGTTATTCAGTAAGCAGAATTAGATTTCTCGGAGCCTCTACTGCTCCTCCTCCAGCTAGCTGATTTACTGGCTTGCGGGTAACACGTGTCCTGGAAAACCTGTAAATTTGCAGACTATTCTTACAATCTCAGAGAGCATGTGGAAAATGAGAAAATGATTAAGATCTAACCAATGATGGCAATGAAATGGAAAAGCAATAAGCACTCATTTCTGTGCAGATACTGGGGAACAGGCAGGAGTATGCTGATGGTAAAGAAAAATCTGTTAACAAATGTGGTGGAAAGTGTGCTTTCGCATATGGAAACTGAGAACCCAGTCAGAATCTATGAAATTATGCACAATATGGTTCCACCAGTGGCAGCTACGTTTACAGGCCAATACCCTTCTCTCCAACAAAACAGCTGATGCACCCAGAAGCACAATGCTTGCATTAATATCATGCCACTGCTGTCTCCTCATCAGTGCACACCTTGAACAGGTCCCACCTCGACTACACAATTTTCACATACTGAAAAGAAGCACAACCTCACAAACACTAAACACCATTTTTCCAGGAATGTTGTTTCCCATTGCTTTATTTAGTATTTAAATATTGTGCTGGATCATGAAATCCAAACTGCAATCTAATTAAAGAGTTTGCATTGAATTGTAAAATGTGAAAACAATTCACATCTGGCCTGATGTAATCGGATGTTGGAATTTTGATTACACACAGTAAAATGTTCAGTGATAATTCAACTCAGAGTACATGTGGTCTCTATTGGACACATACATCCTCCATAAGAGTTATTAATACTGGACATTTCACAGTGCTAGAAGTTACATAAAGTGACTAGTGTAACTGTAGCCTAGGACCCTTCACTTCAACCACTTTTGGTCGCTCTCTCTTACACACATACATACACACACACACAGTGTATATTATATTATAAATTTAAGACACAATTCTTGCAAATAGTCCTGTACAGCTCTTCATCTCTTTGAAATAAAGTATGAAATTGAGATGGGGAGCACAGTACAAATCCACTTATTCTTCCACAGCTAATTAATGTGAACTAAACAGTATCATTGTTGACCTAATATACTGTATGTACAGCGCCACCATTTAGCACAATAAGTTGTTAAAACATTTAGTGCGTTTTAGGCAGTGTGTTGTCACTGTTGGAAGTGTAATACAGACACTCTTAGCAATAAAATAGGGGATACAAATAACTTAAAAAAGAGAACTGTTACATGTATCATATTGCACAACTCTGACTCCATTTCCTTGAATTACACAATCTCCAACTGCCACCATGGCAGCCGGCACCACCTATACTCACCTTCTATGGGCCTGAATGACCAGATGAAGAGTCAAAAACTGTCACCAATGCAACAGCCAATGCACTGACCTTCTTTGCATCAGTGAAGTGAAATGCCTGGATGCCAACCCACATCCAAAACATCCCTCTCTCAAAACTGACCTGCCATTAGGATCATGAAGCCAGTGACACCCCGTGCCCCTTGCTTGAGTATTGCCCCTGTGTCCACCACAGATGACACTGGCAGCATCAGGATTAAATTCTGGGGTCACATTGATGTATCCAAGACTAATCCAACGTCAACCTGCAGGCACCTGTGTATATTCCTGTGTTGGTTTTTAATGGTTGTTGGGACAACACAAAAACATGCACAGGATGTGACATACTTTTCCAGGAATGCCATGATCATGGGAGGGAAGACCATAATCGGCATGGGTAGGACCACGCGAGTCAGGGCTGTCTCGAACAAAGCCTGAAAACAGAAACAGAAAGGAAGAAGTCAGGTTTACCTATCGAATATAAATCATAAAAGTCAATGATTGTGTAATTGCTTTCATAAGCATTGTTCCTTATGAGCATGGCTTTGGCCCTGATATTTTAATCATTACAGGTGCTGCAACACCTTCATTCTTTAGAGACCTGTCCTGATGCAGAGGTTCCAGTTATTCATTCTACACTCCTTAGTGCACACATGGTAAGAGCACAAATTATATGGACTCACCAGATACTCAGCTCAGAATTTTGCACATTGAAAGTTCTCTATCCCAACTGTTGAAGCTGAAATGTTCTAATTTGATGCAGTTTATGGAATTCACCAAGAGCTATGGCCAAGTATAATACTGTGGCAATGGATGCCCTGGACTGTGATGCATCATCAAACTCCAATAGGAATGTCCTTTAGCTAAGAAGTTGAGGGGATGGAAGGTGCACAGGAGCTGAGAATCTGGTCTAAAGATTCTGGGTAACACTCTCATGTCCTGCTAGGCCCACCCTGGTTCCACTTACATGCTTCGCTGCGATCTTGGAGGAGCCCACCACTTTGCCATTGGCATCCAGCACATCAATGCCCTCTGCCAGCTCGCTGTGCCTCATGAGACCCACATTGCAGATGTTGGCACCGGCTGATTAAAGAGAAGATTCGGGATCAGAGATCACGGTGACATCACTATGACATAATCTGGAAGCAAAGCAACATAGCGTGACACAGCACAACCTTACAGTGACATCGCTATGATGTAACACATCGGTGTGTATCAGTGCCCTTTGATCTTAGCATTTAAGAACCAGACACACCTCTTACATAGGGCTGAGAGAGATCGCTGTTATAACCGAGTGTGATCCCTTTTCATTGAAATGGGCATCAATATTCCACTATGTGCATCATTGAAAAAAATATGCCTAGTCAGGGAACTTAAATCATCCCTCCATATGCATCGACCATAGCTTTCAGTGAGGAATTTATGGAAACAATGTGAAACCAAACAGAAAAGTGAGATGTATCATGACAGAAAATAAAACAGCATTGAATGTGTAATGAAAACTAGCAAGAGACTAGCATGGACTGAACCAAGTGCCACTTATACACTAAGGAAATGTCAAGCTCATATGAAAGAAACATTGATGATACATAAATAACACTATATTAACAGGGAAACGCAATGAGCCCCATCCAAATAAAATGGTATGTCTATTATACCGTAACTACTCTGTTGTACAACTGAGGCAACACCCTGGTGAGGAGGGCTAGGCTGTGAAATTTTATTGACTGACATTGTGAGTCCAGCAGCTAAGGTCTGTTACACATTTCTTTTGTGCACTTTTTGTTATATTTAGTTTCTTTATTTTTGCCATGGAGCTCCATAATGAGGACAGTTCCCTCTTTTTGGCACAGGTTCAAAAAGGGGGTGGGACTGGAACCAAGAGGAAACAACATACCCACAGTTTGAATGCAAAAAGAATGCGGTGAAGCTGGCATTGCAGGCAACAAGCTGTACAGACAAATTGCAAGGAGTGTGAAAACAGTGTAGTTGGGGTAACTCCCCAGTTGTACCTTCACTTGTTTAATTTTTCCATAACCCATCAGTTTGGTGAGGTTTATTTTTTTTTCATTTTAGACCCATGTCTCGAAAGACATGCTCCAAGGTACGGTGACCCTTTTCCAACTTGCATTTTGTACACATTAGTTCTTTTAGTTTCCAGTTATTTGCTTTTTTTCCCACCTGCCAACAAGAAATGGATTCCATTTCACTGGCCAGGACAAATTTCCAACACACCACTAGGTTAGGATCCTCTCTCAATCTCTCAGCTTTTAGCTGCCATACTCTAGCTAGCCAGGTTCCAGACAAGGCTTGAGGTATCATTAGAGGTAGGACAGTGAACCAGGGGAAGTGGCTACACTGAGGAAATGGCTAATTATGTTAAGTGACTGACTGTCCCTTTAGTCCTGCCTTGGTGTTGGGCTGCTGGAAGCTCAGTACAGCACATACCCACAGCTGGGAAGGGAATGAACCTCTGTACCAGTAGACGAGTCGCCGGACTGAACCGCTGGGCTTTTTGGATCCCAACATTAAGCCCCACCTAGAAGAACACAAACATGCACACAGGCTCATACACATACACACACACATAAACATGAACATATGTACATACATACAGACACATGAATGGACAAAATCCCACAGTGTAAAATCACATAAGTTAAACCAGCACTACAATTTTTATGCATAGGCATCCTTTATCCGTTAATGTTCTTTCACATCACAGCAAAAGGAGTTCAGTGGGATGCAGAACTGAATAGGTTTTCCATCTAAGCAGGGTACTACAAACGTTCCCTGAAAAATGTAACCAGTTTACCTCATAGTTATCATTCAATCCATGATCATATTTGGTCTAGTAATCATCATTAGACAAAATATCAGGGGGGTGATTTTCTTGATAAAATGTACAAAATATTTTTTACTTTTTTTATCAAGAGACCTGAATATACAAATGTGAATTACATTACAAGGCCACAGAATCTCTTGGAGATTACTTTTTATATTAAAAAACCCTTATTCCTTCAATTGATTCCTCCTTCAATTGATGCCTATTTTTGATGAAAATGAATATAAAAGTACCCAAGCACAACACCAGAATTTCTCCAAAAACTTTGCTTTTCTTCAAACTATAAAATGACACAAAATAAGAACTTTAAGATTGTGCCCTACAGTGTTGTTTTTTTTTTTTTTCCACAGGAGGCTTGCTGGAAGCGTTTTTAAATATAATTTAATCATCCAAGCCTTATAAAATAAGAAATGGCAGAATTTGGTTCTGAGACAATACAAAATTGAGTAGGGAAAAAAAACCATTTTGTCTGAATATAATCTGCAGACCTGTTTTTGAACGAAACAGTCTAGACATGCCATCAAAGTCTTTGCTGTCTGTACAACTGTGTGATTTTCAATACACTTCTCTCCAAGTTAAAAATGAATACTACAAATTAAAGCTACTCCATTAAAAAGCTGCCAAGATGAAGCTTTTTGTGTAGATTATCATAGGTGTTTTTTAATGGTACATATTAATATTTGAATAAAAACATTCCATTGTAAATGTATTATTATACATTATTAACTTCTTCGTGACCATATCACACACATTTCTAACACACCACAACATGCACATATCATATTACACACAAACTGCATTGGCAGTAGTTGACACAACAATCAACAAAGCACAACTCGTATACCAACCAAAATAAAGCAACTTCAACCACATAATGCAAAATTTATATTAGGGTTAACTAGAAATATATTCAAAACACCAGTTCTTACAGTTACAAAACTTCTAACCTAAAGTTATTATTTTTGATTTTATTTTTTTGGTTCAAAGCTACTGTGCTCAAACTTAAATTGGCTGCTGTGTAAATGCCAAAAAAAGTAAAGAATCGTGGAAACAAGAAGGCCTCACACACCAAAAGATGCCTCAGACATGCAGTTCTATGTGTTTACACTGAAGAAAGCTGAAACGTTAGTCGTAGTCTCCTATTAAAAGTTAACTCTTTAAACGTGTTTGAGGCATTTTTTGGTGCACAGAGCCTTTTTTCCTTGATTCTAATTTAGCGTCACCTGTACATCTGCAGTCAGGCAATACACAGCACATCACATTTGGGTGGCAAAAGTCCTAAAATTGTGAAAACAATTATCACAAATTATATTCACTTTTATATATGCAGCTAAAATAGACCAGTAGATCATTGTTGCCGTTTCACTGTAGTTGGGGGCACTTGTATCTCTCTAGCTGCACTGTAGTTGTGATGCAATTTTACAATGGTTTATTTTGCTACACACCACAAGATATTTGTCTATTGCCTCTGGACCTTAACCATTTCAACTTTTCTATATTTGTACTGTCGATAATTGATGTATTTTTCATTTATGCAGCATATTTTACTAGACATTAAAATAGTCTGTTTTGCTTTATGTTTGCACCCTTTCTTTCAACAAATGGAAGCTATTGCAAAATATGTGATTATGTCTGAAGAAAAGGTCAAGAAACATGACCTTTTGCCAGAAACAGGCTTCTTTAGCTGAAGGTGTTTGGCTGAGACCAGACCCCTGTGACCCGCGAACCCAGAATGTTCCGGGTGTAGCGGAAATCAGTGGACATTCAGACCCCGGGAAGGTCTCAGCCTGCCCTGGCGAGCCGACAGCCGTTGTAATGGCAACGGAAGGCAAACGAGAAAGCGAGGCCTGCTTTGCACCAATCAAAAAAAGAAAATCTGGCCCTGGAAACAGCTCAGTCGGAAGAACAAGTACAGCTTGTCTCCTGGCATTCGCTGCTCAAGCAGAGAGGATGCAAACCGTACAAACACGGCTCGTCACATTCAGAGAGTAAAAGCAACATTGCCTGTTTTACTACATGTTTTACTCATAGCATGCAAGTTGAAACCCAGCCTGGTCTTAATTGTCACTCTGAACAACACTGCTTCCCATAAAAAAGATAAAGATGCAATTAAACTTGTGCTTATTTATGGCATATTGACATGCCCTAATTTCTGTTTCATAATATCTACCTATTCAATCAGAAAAGCAGAACTGCAGCAAGACATACCTGCGGCAACCTTTCTAAAGTTCTCATCCCTTATATTAGCCCACATTTTCCTGGAGGCAAAATGCACTTGTTTTTCCAACTGAAAAACACTGGGTTGCCAGCGTAGTATAATGGCTAGGGAACTGGGCTTGTAACCAAAAGCCCAAAAGTAAATCACTGCCGTTGTTAAACAAGGCAATTAATCTGAATCGCTTCAGTAGATACCCAGCTGTAAAAAAGTGATGTGAAAATTCAAAAAGGTTATGTATGTTGCTCTGGAGTGTCTGCTAAATGACAATTATGAATGTAATGTAAAATGTGCAAAAAAATAACGAGATAAGACAGGAGCAGGAGCAGGAGCACGACTCGGCCAGACTCACCGCGATGGAGACCGCGCTCGTCACCGCGCCCGCGTAGCCCTGGATGAACCTGGAGGGCGGCGTCGGCTGAGGGCGACATAAAGAACTCGTCGTGTGACAGAGGCAAAAGTCCTCCTCTCACCGCCACCGCCAGACGCAAGCCTCACACTTCAGAGCTTACTGTACAAGGCTCGGGTACAGCATCAGAACCTGAGTCACTGAGTCAGATGTGCAGAGCAAACATCCAGAGGAAATGCGGATACACCTTCTGTACAAATATCATGCATGCATTTTAATGGTGGAGGAAGGGTGGTACAATAAAAATCTCAAATGCTTTGGGAATGGGACTCATTCCAAACAAAATGTTTGGAAATTTGAAAGTGAATTTAAAATACATACAAATACAATTTGTAATGTTAATTATAATCCTTTATTGGAATGGTTACTTGAGTTACTACATGGCAACTTCTATTACCATCATTTCTAAAGGGGCTCTCATTTTTAGCTATGATTTAGAAATTAATAACCAATAATCTAAAAAGCTGTAAACTGGATCACATTTAAACAATCTTCATTGGTTTCACAACAGCCTTTGTACAGTAGACAGCAGCTAGCAAAAACTATGTGACCGATCTTGCAAAAAACAATCTTGCAAAAAACAATCAAACAATGCTGATGAAGCAGAATTTTATCTTTCTTTTTCCTTTTTTGAGTGTACAGTTCACAAAATGGCACTAAAAGTTGGCTTTTGTGCATTTCGATTTACCGTAACCAGCACCTCATTAAAACACATTGTTTACAAGGCTTTATTTTCTATTTTCATAGGGTGCATCACTGCAGTGAGATAAAATCCTTCTGCTGGAAAAACCAATCAGGGGTCCCCAAAACAAACCCAGCTTTAATGAAACACGATGGAGACTTGGAAACACAACCCGTCACAAAAATGAGTGACTGACCAATGTTTAAATTAAAAATAGCTCTCTGACCATTAACAGATGGTAGGTGCTTAAGGGTATCATTCTTCCACATGACTAGGCCTTAACACATACCTTAGTGGCATTGCGGTTGGAGAAGTTAACACAAGCGTTATGACTCTGGTTCAGCCACTGGAGGGGGAAGGGGAGGGAAACATGTCAGCAAGGTACACGTGACACTTTCAGAAACCATCTTAATGGTCAAAACCACGGGAAGCAGCCACCTGGCACACCAAGAATCTGCTGATGCACAAATTACAGAATTTGAACCAGGTTGAGGAAACATGCTTTAAGGCAGCCATATGGCAATATGGCCATATGGTTGATTGCATAATCACAGGTCAAAATAAACAGCAGCAAATTTGCTGAGCATTGAGGGCAATCAGACGTCCATGCAGTGAAACAAGGAACGGAGTTCAACGACAGGATTTAAAGGAACGTGGGATATGGGGCACCCTACCTGCCAGAACACTGTGGACCCCAGAGTTTGATTAGGAAGGAGGAGGCCGACAACCTGGAAGGGATCCAACAAGGAAAAACATTATAAAAGGAAATGACTGCTGGGTTGGGTTGGGTCAAGGTACAATTGTCACAGTTTATGACAGACACTATATACAGTACTGATCAGAAAGCCAAATCATTATAACATACTCCATACTGTACATGTTGTACATGTGTACATAGACTGTTGTTTCTGTCATTGTTGAAGCTCAAAAGGTTGAGAAGGCATGGCAGAACACCAAATATCCATTGCTACAGTTACATACAGCAGCAACAGTGACAGCACTGGAATCTCCCATTACCAAATAGACCCTCACAGATAAAGAAATATGGAGGATGGAGGGAAAGCCAAAAGCTGAATATCTGACCATTATAATAGATCATCTGTAACCTAACCTGAGGCTGCTATATCTGGTTCTTATAGAATTCATTACAACAGACAATGTTCATTCTACAACAGTAAGCCAGCACCACATCAGAATAAAATGAAAGACACACAGACCTGTTCCCAAAAGGATTAGCAGTGGTTTATCCTTCTAAAATATGATTTGACATGCAGACATAACTGGAGCTTAAGTAGAAGTTGATTGTTTTATTTCAATATTAAACATTAATTTCATTTTTCTGGAATTGTAAGTTACCATATAGGACTACAGGGCAGAACTTGCACAAGCCATAGGAGACCTGTGGTTTCCTGGTACATTCTTCTTGGGGGAATTGATGTGGTAACCAGGAGAAACCTGACCACATGAAATCCACAAAAAAAATCTTCCTTTGGACCTACTAATTTCAGCTGTGGACAGTGGTTCCAAACAACCAAAACCTTTTCAGAATAGTAATTCCAATTATAGTAGGCTAATGACATAGCTGAGGACTGAATCTTTAACTATACTGCACAGTCTGCACTCACGGTGTTCATTTTATCTGCTGAGCCACTCACCGCACTTTAATTTAATTAACTTATAGATCAAAGTCTCCTGGCACTTCAAAATAAACCCCAGGGAATTTGTTTACTGGACATTCGAAGCCACAATCAAATAAATTATTCTAGCAAGGCAGGATAACTACAATGTCCAAGGAAAATGCTTTCCAAAAGTTTTATTTTTCCCACAGAACAATCCAACATGCCATTTCCCACTACATCTAAATACTTCTTTTCTAATTGTACTTTCTAATTTTATACATTTAATGATAATGAATGCTTACTATTGGTGTTCCAAATGGGACATAACCTGTGAAGTCCAAAACAAATAATCAAATAATTTGCTGGCATAAATAAATGGACACATGCAACGTTAGAAAACAAAATCAATGTTCTGGTCCAGTCTTGCAACACTTGCAATGCTAGGGTCAGAAATAGGATATTTCTACCAGCACAAGTCTAACACTGACTGACAGGCATAATTACATCAAAGTAAAATTCCTTGTGTTGCAAAACACCCTCTGCAATTCATGCATTGGTTTTACATATTTGAACAAAGAAACACCCGAGACTTTAAAAAAGTAAGAAACATATCCATATATAAAAATATCCACAATAGTCTCTACCATACAGTATATTTTAATAGCCACTGACATAAATGTTCCTTTCTTTTCTGTAAGCGAGACCTTAGTCAATTCCAACGTCTGCGAAACATTCCAATTTACACTTTAACAAGTCATTTGTCAGTGAGCCACGATATCTTGTTCATAAATTATGCAGAGCCTTCTTGCTAAACTCCTAGCAGAAGTCACAGTCTACAGTACTGTGAAAAGCTTCTGGGCCCCAGACGTGTGTGTGTCCTGCTGGGTCCCAGTGTTCACTGCTCCGAGAGCTGTGAAGAGGAGACGAGTGACAAACCGGTCATACCTGACATCCGAAATGGCATGAAGATCTTCTCCCCAGTATCAGGGTGAATAATGGCCTGTAATTACAATTACAATTACAATTGATTTATGATTACTTTATAAATTCATTATTACAGTCGCATGGATAATAAGTACAAAAAGAGGCCACAGGTGATTTCAAAAAAGGGGTCTCCGTCCTGGTGCCATGTAAGAAAATATAGCCATCTGCAATATATGGCCACTGAAAGGCATTTGGATCCTCTGAAGGCAGGTCCCAACCGGAAAATGCTTATTTTCACTCAACAGAGAATGGCACATATTTGGCCACTTGTCACTGAGATTGTACCTTACATCTGTGTAGGTCCACAGACCTTTACATTATGTGAATGGGCTTAAGCAGTGCAGTCAGACAGAAGAATCAGTCATCCAGAGGAAATGAGTGCAGACTGGGGGCAGATTGGTTTTCTAACCCACTGTAGTGTATCAACTATGTCAAGAGATGATCCTACATTTCCTGCGACAGTGATTGAAAGTATTCTGGATTGCAATGAATTCTGCCAACATTTGACAAAGAAAAGGCCAAAGATCTCACCTGCTTGATTTTCTGAGCTTCCCAAAGCTGCAACAGAATGGTGCCATTTGAGTTAGGAAGATCATTCCACAAGAAGCAAAGGTTTGGGTCTTTCTGCCTACTGGTTAAAGCATGATCATGAGCAGCAGTTCAATGGTGAAAAAGTTAAAAACCAAAATCTATAAGCATGTTTAATCCATTAAGGATTACTGCAGCTACAGTTATGTCAGCTATGCTTTCTTAATTTCACAACAATCCAGAACTCAAGTGACTACAAGTACAAATGTAAGTACGGAAATGTTGGTCACTATGGCTTTGAACTGCTGTGTGCCTAAGCTGTGTGAGTATGAGTGTGTATGGGTGCGTGTGTGCGTGTGTGTTTGTGCATGAGTGTGGGTGTCTGTATGGTGTACGTGTGTGTACATGTGTGTGTGTGCGTATGCTGTGCACATGTGTGCGTGTGTGTGTGTGTCTGTGCATGGTTGTGTGTGTATGTGTGTGTCTCTGTGTGCGTATGCCATGTACGTCATTATGTAGAGGTGTACCGTTGCCACTTACCTGCAAATCTGTCACTCCAGGTGGAAGTGTCCCATGTTTAAAATCATCCAGAAGTTTCATACACTCATTAAGACGAACCTAACAGGTGAAAAAGGAGATTTACAAAACTGTGAGGACAAATGCACCCACCAGCTGAACAATATCCACCCAGCCTGGCTGCAACATTGCTGTTCAATTTGACAGACAAGTGCTTGTTATTAAATCTTTTCACAATTTATTTTAAATGAGATATTCTGATCTGTCAAATTTTAGATTGCTTGTGGGAGTATTATTAGGTCCTTGGTGGTCTTTATTTGAAAAGCGACCTGTTTCTCATTTTCTTCACCTGATTACAAAACACTCTCAGAACAGCCGTTAAATAAAACAACAGCGTTGGGTAATAATTTTGGTAAGAAGTTATTCACAGGGAAACTGAAGATCTGAATATGGCATTATATTCAAAACATGATAAGCACAAAAGAGAGACAAGATAAAAAATAATATGCCTCATTAATTCCAATTATGACAAACCAGCAAGCAATAGTTTATTGCAACAGTTTCTGACGCTGCATCTCTGAAGTGGTTAAGGAATCAATTAAAGCAAGAAATGAAAAAATATAGCAAAATAACAAGTTTCACTCATGTGAGTTTAACAACTGAATTTGCATGTAACAATTTATGTTAAAGAGAAAGGCAGATGAAACTGTACACAAGTAAGACTGATTACTTGGTATAAATAGTCATTTACACGTATTTTTAGTGATTACTAAACTATGTAACATTCTTCTGAACAGGCATTACATTACTGAAAATAATCAGTCTTTTAAACACAGTCTTCCAGATTTACATTGCTCCCCAGAGGAGCAACCAGGTATTTAGCAATCCTCTTACAAAACAAGAAACCCATTTTAATCTATACAATGCACCATTGGTTTCAGAATTTAAAAACACACTGAATGTTTATCTGAAAGACTTCTCAATTTAAACTTAAAAAGGCTTCAGCCCAGTGATGGGTGATTGCAGAATATGGGCTGCATGTTCAAACCCCTGGTACAAACTAATAAAATACTCCATTATCCAGAGAATCACACCATGATTTGGGTGTCACTAGCAACACATGATAATTGCCATTTTGGGTTCACAGTGACTTAATCTACCATTGCTACTGAAAACATATTTTAAACCACCTACAACATCACCAATTGTGCAAATAATATAGTTCAATGGGGTTCTATAGCTTATTCAGTTCTCTTAAGTCAGCATGGCATTTCCCAAAAAAGAAAATTATAAAGGACTTGTGAATTTACTGTATGACAGATAAATTGATAAAGAAAATGACATTTTTCCCTGTTGTATTTTTATTTTATTTTTTTATTTGACCTTTATTTAACCAGGTAAATTCAGTTGAGAACCAATTCTCATTTACAATGATGACCTGGCCAAGAGGCGTCAGCAACAGTAAATAGGTAAAATAAACACAGTCGGGCACAAAACTACGCATACAGTACAGATACAGTACAGTACTACATACAGTATGACACGACAGTACATAGGAAATGGCAAAAGACGGCATAGGTAAATAAAATAAATCAAAAGTCAATAAATAAAATCAATAAACCAATAAATAAACACTATGTGCAAGAGAAGGTGAGTTACTGGATATTCTTTGTACAGTTGTAACGGGAGAGAGAGTGAAGAGAGGGCTGGTCAGCAGCTGCAGCAGTCAACTATGACCTGTTGCAGATTTTGTTTGAACATGTTGAGAGATGTGAGAGCTGTGAGTTTGAGTGTGTTTTGTAGTGTGTTCCAATCATTTGCAGCGGCAAAACGAAAGGAATTACGGCCAAAGACAGTACGGACTTTTGGAATGATGAGCACTATGAAATCACTGGATCTTAAGCGGTAATTGCTTTCGGAAATGTGCAGGAGGTTTGAGAGGTAGCAGGGTGTCTTTCCCAGGAGTGTTTTATAAACTAATTGCAGCCAATGTTGTAGCCGCCTGGTATGAAGGGAGGGCCAATCCACCAGTTTGTAGAGCTCACAGTGGTGAGTGGTGAAGGGTGCGCATGTGGCAAAACGGATTGGAGTGTGGAGTGTGATGAGCTTGCTAAGGCTGCCCTTTGATGCCAGTAGGTAAAACAATGGCAGTTGGGTTAAGGTAGTTCATACAGGAGGGGTACTTAAATCTGGCCCTTAAGGTGCATAGTACTGCCGGTTTTCTTGTCTGCCTGATGGTCCATAGTATAATAATGTCACTGATTGGCCAGAGATTACACGCACTTTTGTGTCAGCTTTAAATCAGTCCTTCATTAGAGGGGATGAATGTAAAAAATCTGTGCAGGGAATTCAGGTGCCCTGGACAGAGCAGAAGTGTACCTCAGACACGAAAAGGGTGCGAGGGTCAATCACATCCAGGAAGTGTCTCAACCTGCCGTAGAAGTTGCTCTAGAAGAGAGAACAGCCTGTTAATACCACTTTGTTCAGCACACTCACTAACAATATGAAAAACGTAGGCATTTCTAGCATTTAAAAACCACAGCAAGTTCCATGTGCATCTGTTCATATTGAACAAGCATCTGCACCTAAAATGTCTCAGAGATTTCCGAGATACACCATCTGAAACACCAGCTAAACCCCTTTATCAATGCACGATATACATTATGGGGCCAATACAACTTGTCAGGGAACCCCACTTTGCAACTTAAAAAGTTTTTTTTTTTTTTCCTTCTCGGGGCAGGGTTAGGGCAGGTTTCAAGGAGAGAAGTGCTTTCGCTCCAGGCTAAATGACCTCATGGGACAGATGTTGATGCTGTTTTGTAAATTTATAATAACGGCTCTTCATCATTATAAACTGTGACCTAGGCATTCAACCACAGACTGACACTTACTACTTCTTTAACTGACAAATTTATTTTTTCACTTTTCTCATAAACATATACATATATTAACGTTTAAAATGATCAAAAAAATAAATAAAATATGAGAAAACTTGCAATAACGTGTTGTAATACGTAGACATGTTGTTTTTAAAAATTAGCCAACTAAAAAAATGAATCACGATTTATAGGCTACATAATAAAATGTCAAGTATTAATCCAACTCTAAAAAGAGTACAATATACGGTCCTACTCCGGACCAGAGCAGGACCATATACTCCATAAGATGATTTAACACTGGATCTTTGACTGTGTACGGCTGGCCTCGTCATTGTTTTCTTCTATTAAAATGCCATTAATATGATTTAAGGCTATATTTTGTCCCTGCATGACACCAAATTTCCAGTTCCCCGATTAAAATAAAAACTAAAAAAATATTCTTAGTGTTTGTACATGCCAGAGATCGTCCTTCAAAGTTATAAGCTAGGCTGCTATGGAAGAACAGCTGAGATGTCGCCGAGCACACGCACTCTACAAAATCCAAAAGACTGTCCGAAAACTTGTCATGCAGTTGAGAAGGGGAATTTAAATACATTAATATTAATATGAATACTAATGGTACTACCTGTACTACTACTACTACTACTAATAATAATAATAATAACAATAATAATAATAATAATAATAATTTTGAGAACTAACAATGCTATGACTACATTCAGAAGCAACTTTTAGTGATGCGCTTGGATCAGCGGTACCACGATCAGCCCCAAGAACATTCCTTACTAATCATGTAATGTTTGCTGCACCATGTCCAAACTAACAAATCATGCAGTTGGTAAGGAAAATACAAAAACCGTTAGAAAATATGTTTCACCTGGTCATAACGAGGTCTCCCCAATTGGAATGCGGGACAAGCTGCAGATTCCGCCATGACACCGAGTAAGTATTACTTATTAATGAAGTGTGTTACAAAACGGGATTTTAAAGAAGAGCGAAGTACTCTCACCGCTCCGCTGCGAAACTAGTGGAGCATTGAATTGCAATGAGTTATGGGAAATGAAGTTTTTTGTCCTGTTGCTGTCTGAGAAACGAAATAATAGTCATCAACGCCATGACTACAGATCCCGCACTATCCCTGCGGTAGCAACGAATGTAGTATTGTGGACTATTGAGTTTGACGGGGGGACATCGCTGTAGAGTTCTGCATGAGCCTGGTGAGCGCTGGATTTGTCTCAAAACAGGTTTCTATTTTGCCAAAGGAGGCGACTGAGAATTTAGAGTTGTACTTTATTGCTTTTAATTGTCTAATGATATATACATTTCAATATTTTTTCTTCAGAATCTTAAAATAGTCTATTTGTCCCAGTGGTCAAGCTGACAGAAATTTCAAGTGAAAACCCATACAGACTGAGAAGCTGGGAAATTCATGATGGATATTTAGAAATAGATGACATATTCAGAAATATATGAGACTAACAGTGAAAAAAAATACAAGTAACATTTGTTTTGTAGGTAAATTGGCACGTCATTGATTTAGCAGTCCCAGTTATAGCTACAAGACAAGACACTGAGAAAGTCACTCACTGTCCCATGATCATCCAATGTTAATTTATTTGTGTATAGGGACCAGTTTGTGGCACAGTATAACTGCCTGCACATGTTCCAGGCAGTTATACTGTGAGATTAAGACAGGAATACCGCAAAACAAAAACTGGATTTTCAAGAACCATTTTTTCACGGTGGACTAATTCAGATAACTGCAATCCACATATTAAGTATTACTGTCTCCACCTTGTTTGTCTCAACTGAGGCAATCGCTTCCAACCTTTGCACTATGTTTGCTGCCAAACTAGTCAAGTGAATGATACCAGCGGAAACAGGAATCTAATTGCTTGTGACAGGAGCAAAAACAATGACGTATACTCGGTTATCACTGCAGGCACATGAAACCGGACAGGGTTGCTGAGGAATCCACAGAAAACCAGTTATGAGAAAACAGTTTTCAAGCTGTCTTGTCAAATTTGTCAGTGGCAGTTTGGCTTGAAATAACCTAGAGCAAGAAAGAGGCACCTTATTTTCTACTTCTATATATTGGGACTGATATAAATGTTTTTGTGAACAAAGGAACCCTGTAGAACTGCTGGAAGAACTTTATAAAGTGACACTCAGTATTGCCTAATAGACTCTATGTGACATTACCTAGAGGTAACATCCTTGAGAGCTTGGAGAAGCTGCGTTTAATGGTTTCTTCAAGTTGGAACACATTTGAAAATGTTTATTTTTTGCTTGTCATACTTGTGGTTTGTTTTTTATTTTGTTTAAACTAGTTAAATTAGCACAAATTCAATACAAAGAATACATTAAGTCTGCTTCATTCCGGTCTAAATTATAACTGAAAACTGAATCGGTAATTTGTAGCAACCTAATATGGCCCGGAGGCAATAAATCAAAAACAATACCATTTTGAAATCAGCAGAGCCCTCTTGTGGCTGGCAAGATAATAATCTGCAACACTCAACTTGAAAACAACAACAAAAAAGAATTTAGACCTCGGTTGTCCTTTGTAAGGTAGCCTGTTCATGACATGAAGATAAGTGTTACATGCAACTAATAAAATGTATATAATTGACCGGAGTGTTATTGACACAGATCAGTGGAATTTGATTGAAATTTGAAAATTACATACTTTGGTACTTTAGCAATTTTGTGAATTTGCTACATTGTTGCAAATTTGCCATTTCACTTAATTCACTTAATTCAGAAAACATTTTCACAGAACCGTACATGCTATTTTTTGATTGTACTTTAGTTTCAGTACTCATACCCATGAAAATAATTTCAAATTAGATCTAAGTATGTTCAGTCCTTCTGCACATTGACTACAGAAATACAGTAATGATAACATCTGAAGAAATACCACAGACTTAAGGGTGAAAAGCGGGTTTTTATTTCACACCACAGTGCTGAAATCACACATTTTTGTGAGTGAGAACCTTTTGCTGGAAATATCACATACAACCAACATGGGGAAAAATTAACACTGAACACATTTGATTCCTGGAACACAAAATGCTGAATAAACAGTCCAACAACAATGAAAAAAAGAGATGAATTAAGAATCTTTAGATCAATTAATTTCTGCCCTTCATTTATGTAAGATACGCTACAGGGCATTGAAGATGACTGATACTTGGAAATGACATGTATGGCGTAGTATAACACGTGTTGAACTTGTCACATAAACTCCAGTGGAACACCTCTACAAATTTTCGAAACAAGTGGCCTTTCCAAACAAGAATATAATAACAGTGCACACAGTTGCAAAACTAAAACAAAAGCGAGGCATGGTTTTGCAGTGGTCAATAATAGTGAATCACTGTGTATGTCCCAAAGAAGCCGTGCATGGACTAACAGAAATGTGTGTTGATGTTACCTTATATTTGCAACATTAGCCCTGAGTGTCAAGAAACCAAATGAGACACACAGACAAAATCCAAAAGGACAAACACAATCAAGGTGTGCGTGAAGAAAGCTTTTTCAATTTGCAGGTTTAATTGCTTTTTAAAAGCCGTACTATAAAAAAATCAGGTATCAGGTATACTTATACTAAATGAACTACTGTAATGCTGCGTTTCTTTTCTGTCAAGTGCAATGGGTAATGTAGAGCAGTACAATGTAACTGCATACCAAACCAAGTCTGAGAAGAAAATTAACATCTTATTGTAAGCCTTAAAGTGCTTAGAATAATTCCAACAAAAATTAATAATGAACTGGCATGAAGAGAATGCAAAACTTTATGGAATGAAATGTAAAGCACATAACACATTAACATTTAAAAACTACACCCCTTGTTCCACATACCACATGAATTCCTTGGACCACATGAAAAATGGACAAATGAAATTGCATGGTATAACTGCAGACAAAGCTACTTCAGTTTGTTATGTCTACATCATCAAGAGGAAACACCAAAGCAATCACACAAAAGTGGTCAGTAGCTGGTTGTTAAGACTCTTTGAAGCACCTTACTGTGTGATAAAACTGTACAAAAAATATTCTAACAGACCAACTGCGAGCCCGCACTGCCTGTGCTGCATCTACTGCAGTTTTTAAAAGCGCAATCAGGAGTGATATTGGTCAATAACATGGCTGCATAGGTTTGAATAAGCATTAATACTGTGTCAACACACAGGACAATATATACTATATATACACCACAGTTGAGGCTACACATTTTACAGAGAATTTTCGGAGAAGTTTACAATGCATGTTTAATGTTGTTCTCTTAATGGAAGCTTGGAAGGGAGGTAGTCCGCAAAAACAAAATAAAAACAAAAAATATTTAAATTATACATTTCTAGACATTTTTACATTGAATGCATATAAAAATTAAGAAAAACTATTAAGTAAAAAAACAAACAAACAACAAACAAAAAACACTCATTACCATTCACAGAATTTAAGTGATGTTTTGGAAGCACGTTGGTATCGCACAACGGTAAATTACCCCACCCTGTATCATACTTTGGATATTCAAAGTACAGCTTCATTTACAGGCTCAGTCATATATTCTTATGAACACAGAACTATTGCATCAAAGGTTAAAATATAAATGAACAAAAATCAACACCAACAAAAAAATATAAAATAAGGCAGCATTTGGCAGGTCCATATGGCATACGTGCTACTAAACATCTCCCTTCCTTTTCGCACACTTGGAAGCAAGGTAAGCGGCAGAAGTGTAGGAAGGAGGTGTGTTGAAGGGGGACGGATGCAGAGCCAGCCAGCCAAAGCCAGTTCTGAGGCATTTTGCTAGAACTATACAAAAGCTGTGCCAACAGCACAGCGAAAAAGCCAAAGGACTCAGCTCCACACTCTAGCTTTAGAGAAGCTGCAGTGCACATCTCTGTGTCACAAAGTCTGAGCGGATCCCACAGTATGCATCATACTGCATGTTTTTCTTTAAACAAAAATAAAACAATAATAAAGGCAGCATAATAACAAAGCAGCCTTGAGTGACATACGTTATGTGAACTTCTCATGAGCTGAAATCTAAGAATGTTCTCTGATCTCTGGGAATTTTGATTCTCTAGGGTTTGTCCCATATTTTTATGGCTAATTTGGCTTTCAGATATTACATAGAAGAGCACAGAGTAGCCAAACACTTCGGAGTCCCAGGAAAAGCAATGAGTCTTATTTTTGAAGAGAGAAGGTGCTTGCTTATATTATAAACACTGCCATCTAAAAAAATTCACTCTGAAGGTATGGTTAACACAGGTGAGGCTGGCTCTTTTTTAATCCACGCTAATCATTTTCATATGAACCATCTGGATCATCAATCAAATCATCCAGCCACCCAACCCCTACCAGCACCTCTGATATGTCCTTATCCTTCATAAATAATTAAAACCAAGGAGGTATACATGCAAACAATTTTCCTAACCTGAGTCCAAATTGAAAGGGCAGTATAGTAAAATGGGGTAGTGGGTGTGGTTTTGGGTGGAGTTTAAACCCCGTTCCCCCCAAGCCAATGGGGCCAGACCTTCACTTGTATCTGGAGCGCACCTGCAGAATTGTGGGCGTCTGCTCCATGATGCGCACCAACAGCCTGTCGATGTAGTCCTCCAGATCCCGCACCTGTACCTTCATCTTCTTTAGCTCTACCTCCCGCTTCTCCAGCAATGCCCCCTGCTTTTCAAACTCCACCCCCTTTTTCTCCAGCTCCGCCTCTCGCTGCAGTAACAGAGCGATGATTTCGTTGTTGGTAAGGTGGTCGTACTGGGCTGCTCTCTCTGAAAGAGACTGTTCGGGAGAAATGGAGAGAGATGTGTGTAAAGATGTTCTCCTTCACGTGGAAGGATACTTCTTTGAAAGAAGCATTACATTTTTGTTTGATAATTCAAGCCTGCAAACAAGTTATTTGTTCCTTTATCCTGTTAATAAGCTAAACATGAAATATTCAGAGTTAAATATTCTGAACACATTTGACATATACCATACAGTTGTCCTCCTGTGCTTCACCTTAGAATGTGACATTGCACCGCAATGTGTATTTACAGTCCAGCAACTACCACACTTGTGATGCAAAACATACTGTACATAGACAAGCATACAGTATTTTCAATGTGTAGTCTGCTCTGCCGATTTATGGCTGGCCCATTGCCACAGTGAAACAGATTCATAGAAGTATGCCACCGGTTTTTAAATAGAAAGCAATGAAAGACAACGATTGCCCAAGGCTCCATTCAGTCAGAACTACACAACAAATTTCTGAGTCTTTCTCAATGCCTAAACAGACATTGACCATAGTTAGAAGCCCCTTTATTTTTATCTCAATCCAGTTTTTAATCCATTTGCTAAATATAATCTCTAACAAATAAGTACTTGAATGACAAAAAATGGTTAGTAATTCATGTACAGTAAAACTTAAGATGAATGCAATAACTAAGACTTCTGTTCACACACACTGAATGAAATTGTTACATTTTGATGATTAACGTTTCTTTATACTATTATAATATATGTAGTCTCTTGCACATGCGCTACAAATACTATGTACGCAAACCCTACCTTTCTAAATTCTAAAACTGCAAGAACTATGGCTATCATGTCACCATTTGAAAAATGAGATATTAGGCATTTAACAATAGCAGCTCCATGTATGTATTTATTAATTGAGAAGATATCTCTGAAGAGACAGTTCATTTGCTGTGATTCTGATCAATAATTGCCTGCACACAAAGTGTAAGTGACAACCGAAGCCAAGTACAATATTCGCTAACTGCAACACCACTGCTTAATAAAATTTGCATTGCTTTTTCCCATACAGCTTCATTTACAGGCTCAGTCACCTATTCTTATGAACACAGAACTATTGCATCAAAGGTTAAAATATAAATTAAAATCAACACCAACAAAAAAAAAAAATAAGGCAGATTTACTTCTACATGTGTTCCTTTTTGCATATACAGTGTAGTGTATTGTTGGTTTTTAATGACATAAAATATACAATACATTTTATGATATGTGTGTGTACATATGCACTATATTAAAATTATTTCTTTATTATTCAATACATTCCAGGGCTGTACACTGTAAATGCATTAGAAAGTATAGTCTTGAGATTTTTGGATTTCATATTTTACATTGGCATTTATTATTGTTTTGCATGAGGTTCCAAATCAGGGGTGTCAAAATCCAGTCCTGGAGGGTTGGACTGTCTGTAGGCATTTGTGGTTTCCTTTCAATCAGCAGCCAAGAACAAGCACTGAGAACAAGGTGTGTAAACTCAAGGATTGAAACGAATCACTTGTGTTGAAACACAATAAAAAACCAGGAGACACTGTGGTCTTCCAGGACTGCCACCCATGTTCTAGATGAAACTGCAGTTATTTCTCATAAAGGGGAGTGAAACCCTTAAGACAGAAAGGCTACAACTTAAAAATATGTTTTCTCTAAAGGACTGGAGATACTTAAGCCAACAGTACAACATGTCTACAGCTGCTTCCATGCCTACCTTGCTACTCTCACTCCCAGGCTCAGCTGGCTGGGACGCTCGCCCCGGGTGAATGGTGGACTTGAGCTTCTCCAAACCACTGACCAGTACTGAGCGGCCTTCTGGCTTCTTTTCTCCCTGGAGAGCTGAAGCGGTCAGTGGCTTCACAGGGTGGGGGCTGAAGAGGAAACGGATGAAGGGGTGGAGAGGGAATCACTGAGGTTAAGTTTGGGAAATGAATACCTTACCATGACCCCATCCAAGCTCTGCTCAGAGTGAATGTCAAAGCTTGATTTGGCCCACAGTTGTGTCATATTTGTTTCAACAATAAATACTGCTAGCAGGAAAGTTCTATATAAGCATTTATCTTTCTCAAATCACAGGACAGATTTTATAAATACAGAAACAGTCAGCAACTCCCCTGGCATGGAATATCATGTTACATTATGGAATGCACAAATCAGTGTCGTGAAAGGACTTACAGACTCAACCAATGATTTCTGGAGTGCCCCAGACATCAGTTAAAAAGTCCCTGGATAAATAACCACCCTCTGTCATTTGTCTGACATTGGTTCCTTGAAGAACAAGTGCATAGTTCAACTAACCAATGCTGACCAATCAGAGCAGACCAATAAGAGAAAGAGAAGATTGAGGGTGAGACATTGGGGGTGACGAAAAAGAGGACACAAGGGAGACAGGCAGAGTGATATAAAAAGGGGGATAAAAAAGAAAGCAGAAAGACTAAAACTAAGATTGGCTAATAATAACAAATAGGGATGTGAGAGAGAAGTGGTAGTGGGAGAGAAGTGATAAAAGGAGAGAGAGCGCACGAGAGAGAGAGAGAGAGAGAGAGAGAGAGAGAGAGAGAAGTCAGTAGACAAGGTCAGTCAGGTTGTTAGAAAAGCAGCCAGAGGAGATCAGGCGGAAAGTTCCTGAGGAAGAAGAGAGACCCACTTTTGATTGACAGCCATGCACATTTTCCATCTTATGTTCTATGAGGCAAGAGAACAAGGATCAATACAGCACTGAAAAAGCACTACGCAGCCCACAGGTGGAGCAAGACGCCTTTAACCAAAGCAAAAAAAAAGCAAATATATTCTGGATCAGAATCGAGGAGTCATGAAAAACTTAAATTTTAATAATTTAATGCTGATCAGTGTTCCTGCGGCCCAACCCCAACAAGTAATCAGAGGGACCCTGATGGGATTCAATCAGGAGCCAAAAGCCATAAAACAAGGCCCTTTTCTACATGTGTTTAATAGCATACAATGTTCTCTCGATGTCATGAAATGGACATTTCTGAACCAAAGACTTTGACCCTTCCCATGCTTCCATTATCAATTCTATAAAGACCTCTTTACCCTAAGGACACATCAGTGTGTAGGGACTGGCTATAAAAAAGACAAGGGAAACAAACTGCAATGGAAAGCCAGTGGTGAGAAGCATCATTCACCGACCCTCACCTTGCTAGCTGAATTCAACACAAAGAACAGTTTTATGATTCAACAGCATAAACAAAGAACAGGAAGTGACTTGGGGGAAATTTAAACTGAACACCGCCAGTTTAGCCAAAAATCGATATCACACTAAAATCTGAGATAATATGTAACTCAAAAGCACATCCCATTAAAAAACATTAAAACAATGGAACAAATGTATGAAATATGGACCTAAAATTAGGGAAAGTGAACATGATATACATAAGAAAAGGAAAAAATACATTTTGAAATACAAATGAAATTGGAGATTCTGTGAAGGCAATGTCATATTAAGACTGCCCTCTTTCCCTGGGTTGGACTCTCATATTTGAATACCTGTTACTTTTTCTGCCAAAACTCACCTGTGCTATTCTGTAGAGTCAGGCATTCACATGTGATAACAAGAACAATGCTCAAAGAATTTGACAAATACTATTGTCTAATGCAGGGATGTTGCTCTAGTTATATACAACAAAAATATCAGAATATTACAAAAATACAATGGTTTGTCCTACCTGAGAATCATAGATTATAAATCTAAGTAAATTAATAGGAGCAAAGGGAACATTTTTTGGCCAATTACACCTGGTTTGTGCTAGACTTTTTCATCAAATCTTTAACCTGGCCTTATATTAAATATGTTATTATATGTTGTATAAAAACAGAATAGTTACAACAGAAGGTACTGTACAGTAATTCTTGTTGAGGGAGGTGTTACTGAAGACCCGGGAGTAAAATATGTTCAGTACCCAAACTCAGTATTTTTTCATATCAAGAGATAATATTTGTTAATAACCTGTGCAGCACTATCTACAACTATAAATGTTCAGATGACAATGCAAATAATGTGTGGTGAGCTCATTGTCATGCAAAATGAATGCAACAGCTGAAATATATGGATTGGGCAAAATTAAAAAGGAGAGAGGGGAGGGGGTTTGGTGGCTCTCCCCTTAGCGGGGCATTTGCATGTGGTCTCACCTGCTCTCTTGGTGGGACAGGGAGCTGGTAGCCGGGTATGTCTCCTTGGGCAGAACTGTGTGCGCTGAGCCAATCACAGGCGGAGCAGTGGAGGAGGGGGTAGCGGTGGTCTGGGCGGTCCCTGCTATTGGCCTCACAGTAGGGAGGATCAGGGCGGGCGGGGGGAAGATGGTGGACGGAGCGTTAGTTTTAGCTGCTTGGGAGGAGGCAGAAGCCCAAGGAGCAGAGCCATGCAGTGGGAGCCTGGGCTGAGTCTGACTTCTTGAGCCTGGGGCCACTTTGGCATGGAGATCCTCAAAGCTGATTTTCTGTGTGCTTTCAGAAAGAGGACATTCCATCATACTCGGTTCTGCACACCCACCCTTCCTGCAAAATACAGCCTCCTGGCTTGCGTTAGGTCCCTCGTTCACATATTGACCAGCTATTGCTGACTCGTTACAAAGCCTGGGTGGTTTGGGCGGTGGCTCGCTAACTTCCTGCTTGTTGCATCCATCCTCCTGCGATAGCTCAATGAAAGAAGGATCATTCGAGGAGCATGTAGCCTTGAACAAAGAGCCATCCTTTTCCGCTGTGTCTTCACCGGCGGTGGATTTCACAGGATGATGACCATGTTCTATCTCTGTGGTTTCCCCAATAGTTTTATCTTCAGCAGGAGTACAGGAGTTAAGTGCCCCTGGTTCATATACAGTTCTTGACTCATTTGTCTCTGTACAATGACTTGGCAAAGGGTTGCTGCAGTTAGGATGAGCTATAGAAGCTTTGTTTGATGTCTTCAAGTTTGAGGTTCCATTTTCCTGTTTAAGATTTCCTTGAAATGTGTCGCTGAGATGTGAGTCCTGGCTGGGCATCGCTGTCTTTTGGTCTCTGGGTGGCCATTCTGCCTGAGAGCATTCTTTGCCAATGACCCCTTTGTTAGCATTCCCTGAAGCACTTCCTTCCGCAGAAGTCCCAGGTGGATGCCGGATCTCAGAAGAAGGAGCTTCCACTGGTTCTGTAGAAATATTGAAATCTGACTCCAGGACCAGAACTTCAGCAGCATTTCTGTTCATCCCAAATGTAGATCTCACAATTGGACCAGGAGCAACAGGCATGCAGCCGCCTGCATCGCCACAATCCACCGACACAGTAGTGGAATTTGGGATGGTGTTTGAGGTCAAGCTGTGGCATTTATTTTGGTGCACTTTGTTAGGGAGGGGTCCAAGAGTAGATAGAGACATGCCAAAATCTTTGTCTGTGTTGTTGTTTATCTCAAAGACATTGTCAATCCTGGCACCACCAGAAGGAGCAGAGTCAATACTGCCAAGCTGTGAATCACAAATGTTTTTATTGGAGACTTGTGCGTTAACTTTAGAATCAAACATTTTGGTGTTAGTCGTGCTTGGATGGATGGTGGTAACATTAGGAACAGGCTCAAGTGCAGTAGCAGAATTGACATGGGACTTCTGGTTACCCATACAGAGTATGTGTGTTGGGATAGTGGCAGTGGAAACAGTCTTAGCTCCTTGGGCCTCTGATTTATTACTGTATGTTTCCATTAAAAGTGAAGGAAGCTTGTCTTCCACTTCTACAAAAGTACCGCTTGTAGAAACTTCTTCATATAATCCTTCAGGCATTTCTAAGGGGAAGAACTCAGGTGGGCTGCTCAGGTTTGTTTCATTGTTGAGTCCTTGTTCTCCAGAAGTTTGTCCTTGTTGAAGCCTGTGGTTCCATGCCAAGCCCTCAGCGTCACAGCCTGACATCCTAAGACTATCTTGGTGTTGCAACGCTGCGGACATGTCAGAGAAGCTGCTCACAGGACAATCATACCTTGACGATGGATCATAGTTGGAGGGTTTCATGAGTGGTTCTGTCGTTTTGGCTTTCTCCTCAGAAAGGAGATCCTGGAATGAGCAAGGGGTGTTTCTCTTGCGCTCCCCCTCCTTGCGGTGTAGCATGGAAGCCGCATCTGTCTGAGACAGCAGACATGCCTCCTTCTTCACTGCTAGCTCCTGGGCTCTGTCCAGCCAGCTGTCACTGCGGCACTCTTTCACCGGAGTCCTCACAGGCCATCGCGGGGGAAGAGGCGGGACTTTCCCGGCTGGGATTGATGCTTCATTAGCCACAGTCTCCTCTGCAATCCCACCCACAGGCCACTCCTTGACTCCGCCGTTCCTTCTGGGATTGGGACCTCGCGGTGACTTCAGCCTGTTGGTCGCGAAGGCTTCAAACTCATCCCACTCGCAGCCGCTCTCAGACAGGGAGCGTGGGGTGAAGGGGTTGGGGGAGGAGTTAGAAGTTCTGGGCAGTAGGGCGGGAAGGGACCTCTGTCGGGACACACCCTTGGGGCGCTCCCTCTGAGGAACAAATGGTCTCTGAGGCACAGCATTGGGGGTGGTGGTGGGGGCGCCGAGCCTGGAAGGGGCAGTTGCGGAGGGCCAGAGGGGAGAGCTGGAGGGGCGCGGTTGTGTAGGTAGGGTAGATTTTAGCGCCTGATCGGCAAGGAGCTCCTCATAGAAGGGGTTGCACTGCAGACGGGTGAGGAAGGGGTTGGAGGGAGATATGGGTGGGGTAGCAGGGGAGGGGGTGAAGGGGTTAGCATTATGCCCACTGCCTGGTGAAGCAGAAGCAGGGGAGGGGCAAGGCAGCAAGCGATTGGGGGAGCAAGGTGAAGGGTGACAGGGTGCATCTGTGCTGGTTTCTACCATAGGAGACACTTCCTGGCTGTGGAGGGAAGGCAAACATGATCCTCACAGTTAGCGCTGTGTCAAATGGAATTTTACAGGACTTTTAAAGGAAATATCATTTATCATTTACAAGGTCAATAACATGACTTCTGGGCTGTTAAGCAGCCAATATACTACAGCTGAAAGAGTAATCTCAAATTTGGTTTCAATTTAGTGCCACAAGTATAGGTGTTTTAAAATAAATAATTTAAAAAAATGTAAATGAAGAAAAAAATTGTAAGCAAAAGTAAAGCAATGTGAGTTGAGATCAAAAATATATTTAAAAAATAAACTGTACACTAAATTTTTTACCTTAAAATGTACTCCAAATAAGAAAATCAATTTGAAAGCATTCATTTGATATTTGCAAGCAATCGTAAACTTTACATGTTACAAATATGCTATTGTCTTTGCTTAAATTTCCTTTCCTTGTGTTTACAAGTTTTTCCCTTCATTCACAATTCTTTATTTTTCTTGAAAAGGAAGTGTTGATGAAATTAAAACAAATGTAGATGATCTATTCCCAATTCTATTAAAAGAATGTGATACAATACAGCAATTTACAACAGTGCTTACCACATCAATTTATTTTTGCCAACCAGATACTGTTCAAGGAGTGGAACCGAGACAAAATTAATGAGGTTTCTATAATAGGAAAAGGTAATTCACGGGGCTGCATTAATAAGAAACCCAGCCATCTTGTATACTGGAATCTCAATGAGATGATTTAACCTCTGCGTATAATATGTTATAACCTCATCTTTCTCTCCAAGAAGAATTTTGCAATCAACTTTACATATCACTGAAACTCAGATAGGCATTGTATACGACAGAGATCTATGTTAAGGAAACTTAGAATATAAAGAACATTACCAATACACACTTGCTGTGTGCAGCTGTAGTGATATGATTAAGCTAATTGAATAATTAAGAAGAGAAGTTGGCACAAAATCCTGAAACGGATCGACCCTTGTTGTGCACCCCTGCTTTAGTATAATAGAAAATCAGGCTCACAATAGGAAAATAATAGACTGTCATCGTACATTTCACCTTCCTAGATAGTGCCCAGAAATGATTCCCTCTGGAATTTTATATTTTTAACTGGTAGTAAAAAAGCCATATGCAATCATATTTAATGGTAGCTAATTGATTACTTGAGCACAGAAAGGTAATCCTTCTGCAAAACACACAATTACAATCAGAATCAGCTGCTGATTAGTTGTGACAGTCTCATGAAAATGTATTTGTCCCCTTCCTGATTTCTCCTATTATAGCATAATTGTCACACTGAATGGTTTCAGATCATAAGACAAAATGTAATATTAGACAAAGGGAAACTGAATAAGGTATGAGTGTGTGAGTAAATGGTGTGTGCCCTGCAATAGATTGGTGGCCTGTCCAGGGTGTATTCCTGCCTCTTGCCCACTGCACGCTGGGATAGACACCAGCGCCCCCCGCGACCCTGCCCAGGATAAGTGGATATAGCCTAGATAATGGATGGATGGATAATTGATAATAAGACTCAGCTGACTGAACACAGCCAGGCTTGATTGAAGCCAGCCCTGTTGAATCTAAACCTCACTCGTGTTTAACCTTACCATCAGTGTGAAGTAGTCACCACAAAGTATATACAAGCACACTATGCCACAAAAGCAAACACAGCATTTCACAGTAAGAACATTGTACCAACAGTCAAACATAGTGGTGGTAGTTTGATGGTGTGGGGATGCTTTGCTGCCTTGAGACCCAGATGGCTTTCCATTATTGAAGGAACCATGAATTTTGTTCTGTACCAGAAAATTCTTAAAAAGAATGTCTGGTCACCTGTCCATGAGCTAAAGCTGAAGCTCAAATGGGTTATGCAGCAAGACAATGATCCAAAACACAAAAGCCAGGCCTAATTTTGTTTCTTTTCCACATGACTGAAAAGAAACAAAATTATAGTGGCTTAGTCCAAAGTCCTGATTGAGCCCAATAGAGATGCTGTGGCAGGACCTGAAATGAGCAGTTTATGCTCGAAAACCTACTGTACCAATTTGTCTGAATTAAAGCAGTTCTGCAATGAAGAGTGGGCAAGAATTCCTCCACAGCAATGTGAAAGACTGATACCAAATGATAGGAAGCGTTTGGCTGCAGTTATTGCAGCTAAAGGTGGTGTAACCAGTTAGTTAGGAGGCAATTACTTTTTCACATGGGTGATATGGGTGTTTGATAACTATTTTCATTAAAATAGTAATAATAATTTTTAAAATGTGTTTTGTGTTTACTCAGGTTCTCTTTGTCTAATATTAAAGTTTGTCTAAATATCTGAAACCACTCAGTGTGACAAATGTGCAATAATAGGGAATATCAGGAAGGCGACAAATACTTTTTCACAGCACAGTACTTAGCTACTGAAATGTGGTTGTTGCTCATGAAATAACAGATATATACTGTGATGAGTGCCAATCTATATTTATAGATTGTACTATATTATTAAGCAGAGCGTAAAAAATTAAAAACTGAACATTTTAATGGCAATATATTTAAAGAGAAATCATCCAAGAGTGCATTTATACTGAATGGTAGACACTGTAAACTGGCAACTAAAGTGCCTGTTTACTTATTGGGTTTCTAACTATGAGGTTTCTGGAAGAAAAAAATAACAAATTCTTATAATTTTTTGATAGGTGTTTTTTTTTTTTCTTTTTTTTTTGCTGTGCCCGTTAAAGGGTAAATTAAATTAAATAAACCAAGGCTATGACACATGCAAACAAACCTTGGGTGTGATCAAGACTATATGGCCCACAATATGTACTATTCCTCACATAGTCATGCAATACTTGGGACCAACCACTTTTAAGTTCTATAATTATTTAGCCTTAGGTCAGGTTAGGGTCAAATTATTACATTAGTAACCCTCACATATTCTTCCCAGTTGTGACTATGAATCGACACAACCTGAATCTCATACCCAATGTCTCAGAGGAAAATGATATGCTGGCTAACCATCCCTTTTCGGGTATCATCAGGGCAAACCCTTCTGGGCCAGAATTTCTCAGCATTAGTGTCAGCATGATGAGCTACCTCGTAACAATGTGGAACAAATACAGCAGGTTTAGCCCTGTTTAATGCGACCAATCAACCATTTCAAATCTCAAGGCTACTGAGTACATTACAGTGAGCTACATAATGTTTGGGACAAAGACATATTTTTTCTTGATTTAGCTCTGTACTTTTATATTTGTAATTGAAAAATTCACATGTGATTAAAGTGCACATCCTCAGCATTTATTCAGCCACATCAAGAAAAAATATGACTTTGTCCCAAACGTTTTGGAGCTTACTATATGTATTATAATATTGCTACTCGGTATTAAAAGCACTGTACTTAATGGTAATTATCATAACACTAATGCTAACACCGTGTTTAGGCTACATCAAGGCTACTCAACCCTGTTGCTGGAGATCCACCATTCTGTAGGTTTTCACTCCAACCCAATCTCATTCAAGAGCTAGAGGTCTCATTGAGCTGCTAATTAGTAGAATCATGTGTGCCAGATTAGGGTTGAAATGAAAACAGATCTGCAAGAACAGGATTGGGCAATCCTGTTTAAATTAAATCATATCATGATGGCGCAGCAATAGAGTATTACTGCACTGATGCCTGGCTGTCCACTAAGAGAAGATAACAGTGAAAACCTGGAGTGCAGACTCCAGGCAGGAGTCAGCTATGCTCACCTTGGCTTGTTCTGTGAGTCCTTGGCACTGAACCATCCCTTATATCTCTCCTCAGTGTGGGGCGGGGCCTGCCCCTGCTCTGCCTTGGGCGTGTCTGAGCCCTTCCCTGCTGACTCGCCCCTCCCATGGGAGAAAAGATTCCTCTTCTGCTTCTTACCCTCGCCGGCTGAATCTGGCCCCACCATTGCCGTGGGAACAGTCGGCATGGCGGCCTCCATTGACTGGCCCAAGGAGGCGGCGGCCGCCGCGGGTGGGGCCACCTTCTCCTCCTTCCCGGCCCGGTCGAAAGACCAGCGTCGGGCAGTGCCGGGGCTCCTGCGAGGGTCATCGGCCCGCCGGGCCAGGTTCTGGAGCGACCGCGAGAGGGGGGCGCACTTTTGGAGCAGCCCCAGGGTGGCGGGCAGGGTGCCGCCGCCCCCGCTGGGCCCCAGCGGCTCCGCCCCGTATACATGGATCCCGTTAATGCAAAGCGAGGAGCGGGACAGGGAGGAATTCTGGGCCCGCAGCGTCTCCACGGCACGGGGCCTGGGCAGGGCCACGGTGATCCTGCTGACCTCGTCGCTGAACGCCCTCTTGTGGGTCATAAGCTTGGGGGGAGGCTGGACAGGATGCACTGTTGGGGGGGGGGGGCAGAAGAGTGAGAGAAGACATGGATATGAGACAGAGAAAGAGACACAGAGATAGAGAAAGACAGACAAACAGAGCAGAAGAGACAGATGGGGTTGGAACAAGACCAGGTCAAAACCTAGTATATGGCTGGACCGGCAGACCAATGGTGTGACTTCATAACTCGGCTGACCAATGGTGTAACTTCATCACTCACTCAGTTACTCAGTCACAGACATTCGTATTTGTAGGGCTGGCCCCGCTGTTGCGGTCCAGCCAAAAATGTAGAAAGGCCTGGACCATTCCGACAAAGGAAAGAAAGAAAATAAGAAAGAGACAAAGAAATGTTTGCTTGGATACACTAAAATTTTAGACTATACACATGATAAGACATCTGTATACATGCAAGGGGAAGCACAGATAAATTTGTCAGCAATGTTAAAGTGGTTGTTTAATAGTGGCCAGTGGTCATAAAATGATCTTGCATGCAAACTCCCCAGCGCCTGAGCCCCACCTCCCCCGGGCCTCTCACCGGGGCTGCTGTCGGCCGGGTGGTTGCTGTCCTCGCTGGGGGAGTTGGAGAGGTCGGACACCAGCATGTTGACCCCGGCGGTGGGGCTGAGGCTCCCCCCGGGGGACGAGGCCCCGCTGCACTCGGAGGCCAGCGACGTGCTGGACTGCACGTCCGACGACCTGCGCAGCCGGCCCTTGAGGAAGAAGCTCTTCACCTTGCCCCGCCGGCCCTCGTCGTCGTCCGCCTCGCCCTCCCCGGAGATGCGCCTCCCCCCGCCCGACAGGACGGCATAACCCCCCGGGACGATGGCGGAGGTGGACTCCACGTCCCCCCGCATCTTGCCGGACATGCGGTCCTTGAGCTTGCCGAAGGCGGAGCGCGGCTTGTCTTTGACGGAGAGGTCGAACATGCTGGCCGTCAGGTTGTTCCGGGTGAACTGGACCGTGACCTGGAGCTCCCCCCGCTCCTTCTCCTTTCTCCCCGACTTGGAGCGCAGCTTATACCATCTGGAAACAGAGGTGGCATATAATCAAACACTATTCTGAAACAATATGGCAGGCCTACATCTTCAGATTACAAGGTGGCAAGAAATGGATAAGGAGCAACCAGGCACAAGATATAGGCTAGTCTCTCCTGTCTTATTCTGTTTTCTCTTAGTCCTCCGTGTGTTCTCCTAGCTTTAGGGACTGCTGCCATGTTTGGAAAAGAGAACTATGTATCAAAGGAAAGATGCACATTGAGTTAGTCCCTATAAATCTCATTTTAATAGCAAATTTGACCCATTGCAACCATTTAGGAATTCCAACATAGATACTGTGAGCTTGTAAATTCTGCTTGTACATTCACAGTCACAGTCACAATCCTTTAGTAAATCTGGTCCTTAGTTTTAAAATTTGTATACATTCTCCTTTGCATGTCATGAAAAGGCTGTCATAGTTTTTGCCATTTAGCCTATCTTGAATTGAGATGCCTAAAACATCTGAAAAGAATGAATTAATTTTCTAGAAAGGTTAAAAACCTTTCAACAGTTACTGGGAACAATAAGGTCTGTTCTGTCCTTGTGTAACTTATTTGAGGTGCTTCTTGTAGATTTCAGTATCTTTACCGAGAAGCTATGCACACAGCTGGGAATTTACAAGACCTTTCTGTCTACAGAAAAAAATTGCCCTTCATTTGAGCTCTTGGTCTTTGCCTCATTTTCCTCATGTAGGTATATTTATTGTAATCCACAATTTACCCCAAAGGGTTTCATACCAAACACCCCCACATGTTACTCATGCTATTCATTCGACTATTGTTCTTTGTCTAGCGTGGCTTTCAGAAATAAATAAACAAAGCTGTTTTTACGGCCTTGGCAACGAACCAAACTGCCTGCTGTTTGGCCAAAGCAGGCTACAAACGGCCAAGGTTATTTCTCTGCCTGTTTCTAACCCGTAGGATGAATCTGCCTACTGACGCAATGAGGGAGCTTGTGGTGCTGTCTGAACTTTGTGTGACCATTCCGAATCAGGAGCTCAGCTTTGCTTCAGCGAACACTGACATTATCACCCGTGCTTTCTTCTAAAATCTCCCTTTCTGCAAAATTATTGTAAACTCTTAATTTTTAAGGAGAACAAACATACACACACTCCAAAAAGGTCTTGACGTAAGGAGCTTGAAGAAAAAAGCAGTAATTCCATTCAACTGCGCGATTGTTAACATTTGGACCCATAGGTTAATGTGTGTTTTGGGCAAAGCCTTTACATGCTGAACTTGAACCAATCGCAAGGCTATTTACTTCAATAGTCGCATATTATTTTGGACAACAGCTTCTAAGATTCGGTGAACCTGAAATGTTGAAGCCTGAGTAATGCCTCTCACACATATGGAAGACCACAGACCAGCATGTGGTATTTGGAAATCAATTTTAAAAATGAATCATTTATTTGAAAGTAAAACCGTAAATACAGTAGTATCACAAATTGATTTCACATACAGTATGTAGCCAATTTGCAAAATAACAGAACACATCATAATTATTGATTGAATAAACTGGCTATAGTTAACAGTTCAGGTTTTACAGAGTCTAGGATTAGGCTATATTAGGATTCTAGAATTTTACTAGAACCAGCTACTAAGCTGATGGATTTGCTGTAAAACATTATTGTACTCATGGTCTTCCATAATATACTGTAGCTAATTTGATAAAACTGCAATTTGAATGAAAGCACTGAGGTAACCCTCAGTTCCACCCACAGTTCAACCAGCATGCATCACATCAGCTGTAAAAGATCTGAACCAAGGCTGAGGCCCAGTCACATCACAAAGCACAGAAAGTTCTGAGTCTGCTGCACCGACCTGTACGTGAACCTAAAATGTCTCCAGATTCTTCTCTTCCAAAGGTCACGGCGACCACACAGGAACCACAATGTAACCAGGTTTCATCTGGCACATAGTTTGTGGTGCCCAGAGAAGGCTAAGGCCTTAATATGTTCTGCTGGAAGGAGCACAACACTCTGTGTGCAAACTTACATATGCAGATCCCAGAAATTCAAGTGTCTGACAACAGCCACATGCAAGAGACACAGCCCCGGGTGTGCCAACCCTAATGGTCTTGGAGCCAGTTTACTTGCTATATTTCTGTTTCGATTTCTTGGCATCTCCTTCCATCTTCCTGTGTACTTCTGCTTGTTCAGCATCACTCCTTTTCTCCTGTTCACCTTTGGCTACTCAAAGTTACCCATTGAGCATTTTAATTATTAATGCTGTATTCTTATTGTATTGCTTGCACTGAATAAACCAGGGCTAAACTTACAAAAAGGAAGCAGAGAGCCACAGTGTAACTCAACACATGATCCTGGAGAGTCACATCATTTGTAGGACTACTCCACCCTGGTCCTGGAGGGCCACAGAATCCAAGGCTGATACTTATTCCAGATCTACACTACAGTTTTGTACCTCATGAGAAACCCCAGAGTTCTTTTAGGACCAAGGTTCTTAAAGTGTCCACCCATCCATCCATTATGTATACCCATTTTTCCTGGACAGGGTCGCGGGGGGTGCTAGAGACTATCCCAGTGTGCAATTGGGCGAGAGGCGGAAATACACCCTGGACAGGCCGCCGAGCTATCGCACACACACACCATCCACTCACCATTCACACACACACTCATACTTATGGGCAATTTAGAGTCACCAATTATCCTACCTGCATGTCTTCGGACTGTGGGAGGAAACCCATGCAAACACGGGGAGAACATGCAAACTCTGTTCTTAGAGTGTGTTCCTTTGCAACTATGCCCTGGAGCTATTGCAGGATCATGTAGCCTATAGCAACCAGCAGGTCAAAACTTGGAGAAGCTTGCAAAGTCAATCTCCTAGACTGAATTCTTAGCCAGGCCCTTTCCCATCACAGTCTAGGGACAGTAACAGGATTCTATTCTCGTCGTGAAAGGCTGCCAAACCAAGGGGAACCAAAACAAGGCCAAGACAAGGATCCCAAAACTTTCTGGCCTAAGTAAAGCCTTTCAGATGGAGTGAAGACTATTTGCCAGCAGTGGTATTTCACTATGTGCATGCATTTTGAAATTAAAATATTTAGAAAATATTTTAATTCATTTCAAAATAACAAAAGAGTAAAAATGTTACATTAGGTATTTACTGTCGATTTAACAGATATATTTGTAAATACTATCATATAGCCTACTCAATACCTTTATGTGGGATAGAACAAGCAACCAAGGCAAACACACTGGCTACAGATTAGTGAGCATCCTGAATGAATCAGCTTCACCCACATGAGGTTTCACTATTTCAACTTACAATTACCAGTTAATCAGCTAAGGTTTAGAAACAATAAACACACTACACAAACCACCATGATTACAAATGTTATTTCAAATGGTCAAAAGTTTAGGTCTCATTAGCAGACATTACAGATCACAGAAACTGAAAAACATATCACAATTATTTATGTTTGCAAAATAACATAAAAAGAATTTTGAAAGGTATTTTGAAAGGAGTACTTTAAGGGGGTAATTTATAATAATTTTAATGTCAAAAGCTTTTGAAAATAGCATTCATGGAAGTCTTTGAAAATACTGTAAATATTAAAAAGAATTCTCAAGAAAGTATAAAGAATTTCCCTGCCCATGTTTGCAAATAGCTGAAAAACATCAAAAACTGCGTTTTTAAATATAATGCAGTGCTCAAAAACCAATTTCATTTAGGCTAACTAAAAGTTTAGGCTAAATAAAATTGAAATGCCCATGCAGTCACTGTGCTACTCAGAGTCACATTAAATGGCCTAAATAATGATACATAACAAATGATATTTGGGCCCCTGAGCACTGTGCAAAGTCCATTATAATAATTAATATAATGACTACGACTGTTACTGTCATCTCCCATAGGAAAGGGAAGTTATTGTCCTAATTATAATCCTCTACGAATATTATGGGGAAACAGCATAGGAAGCTATACCAGGTTTTTTTTCACATTTGGCACATACTGTAACAGTCAATGAGTACTTCTTTGTACTTCTCATTCATGCTGAGAGACTGGTTATGTAATTAAATTGATTTGATTGGTTGGATAGGTTTGACCTGTGCCCTTGCTCTAGATAAAGAGCTCCAGATAGCTACTGTATAGCAACCCTGAAAGCCCAGGTTTGACCAAGGTGATGCTGGAATGTATAAAATAACCAGCCAAAAGGGTACATTTGCTGTCTCATGGCAGGGGGCATATGCTTCAGCAAATATTTGTGTCTATCTGTGCATGTGCCTGCTACACTGGAACTGCCAGAGAAAGTACAAACACTCAGAGGGTTAATCCAGTCTACTCAACTCCATTCCTTAGTAGAATTTCATAACTAGTATTCACAGATCTGTTATGATGACATACATCAATTTTTGTCTAAAAATCCAGTGTTTTGGGGTGAGCTCAGCATCCAGTAATCAACTCAAAATTGGTTTTGTGCAAAGTCGAAGCTCATCAACCGTTCGAGGGGGCGGGGCGTAGCCTATATCCTGGGATAGTGCTTCTAACCATTGAGCAGTTAGCCCGACCATAAAATCAAAAGATGGGCTAGATTCTCTCTTTGGGTCTGAACCATACATCATTTATCAACTTACTTAATGTACAAACATATCAAAAAAATTTTCCTGTGAGGCAGGTAAGTTATCTGTGATTAGATTTCGCTCGTTGTAACAGGCTTAAGCCAGCACCACAGCGCAAGTTATTTGAAACTATATTATTCATCTGCCATGGCTAGCTTTACACTGGGTTTGAATGAACTAGCTAAACAACAGGCCTAAGTAGACACTTGTTATTCAAGCTTCTGTATAACTACATAGCCACTGTACCATAATTCCAAGTTTTTATTCAGCATTTGAATTCTGGAGTGGAAAAAAGACAGAAATGAGAAAGCTATGTGTGATAAGAGGACATTTTTGGACATGTGCCGCTTTTTGTCAGAGTTGGTCACATAGTTCACATTTTTTCATTCTTTCAACACACAGTGGCAGGAATTAACAACCAAAACCTACTGTGACTGCATCTCTGTCCGACTTGCATGCAACAGACTGTCACAACAAACTGTAATTTTGCTTCCTAATGCTACTGTATGGATTATTATTTTCCTTGGGTATTGTTAGATTTCCACTTTTTCAAAGTGCGTTGTTTTCTTCTAAGGAGAGCAATATAAATTTAGGAGTTTTGGCAGACCTTTGTGGAATGAGAAACATGCTATGGGTGGACCGCAATACAATGTCAGATGATCATGTTAAAATGCACTCTAGACTTTTAAAACAATTTCCATAGTGAATTTTCTGTTGCAGATCTCTTGGAACACTTGATCTTTTCATAACTGCAAGGCAAACACAGTAAGATGAGCCAAAATATGTATAACCTCCAGGTTATGACAGTGTCATTGCTTAGGAATCAGCCATAGTAACCACAGGCCAAAACATCAGTATGTGCCGTATAGCCTAACTACTGTGCATTCAGTTAGGCTATATATATATATATAGCAACTCCCTCTGGTCTCAACAATATACAAAACCTGGGTTTCAAAACACCCAGTAAGCATTGCACCTGTCTCTGTATTAAGCACAGAATGCCAGCTGTGCAATTCAATTCAGCTAGATACTTTCCTGGTGGCTTTCCAGCTCACCAGAGGGCAAACAAACGAAATGCTTCACTCCTCTGCTCTTTGAAAAATGTTCCTTGTAAAAGATATTGTGAAACAAGAGCAGCAGATGGAGGTGGTGACAAGCACTGCTGGAGACAGGCAGTGCAGAGGCCCACTCAAATGTGCAGCTGCACTGGACGCCATAGCAACCTAGGGTCCCGACACTGTAGCAACCTGGGAATTGTGCTGACCGAGCGAGTCTGGCAGAAGCACACTGTGCAGTAAAGGGAAAAAAAGTGACTTGGAAACAGCACATTTTGAATGGAAGTCACGTCCCATTGGCCTTGGTTTTTTTCTTTTTTACTCACTAAAATCCCCCCATCGCGTTGCTCTGTTGCTACAGATGCGGCTATGTTCATAGTGCCAGGGGACGGGCGCGTACCTGGGGGTCGTGCCGTACAGAGCGGCCACGACGTCTCTTTGTGTTGCAGGCACATCCCGGAAATGTTGCACCCCACCCACCCACTCCCCTACAGAACAAAACAGAACAATGGGGGACACGTGTTCCGGAGCCAAGGCAAACCACTGCTCTTCCACATGCTTTTCACTGCTTCGGGCCAATGGGGACATGGGGAGGGGGTGGAATTAAAGCCAGATGTGGGCCGTGGCTTCGCTCGCTGGGCCCCACGGGGGTGGAGGGATTGCTCTGGATTGGCTTGATCTGGGAGTGTCGTTTGCATACCAGGCAATTTCCTGTCACGTGCCTCCAACGGTCAGTCAAACACAGAGAGGCAGACTGGTATTTGCGGAGCGAGGAGGCGTCACTTTGTGGTTTTTCTGCCAGCAGCCACGCTGATGTGAACTCAATTTCCACAGACCACAGAACTGATACATGCAGCATCCATTCCTATTTCTACTCCTGGTATTTCTATTCTGTAGGGAGCCAAGATTCGCCCAGGAACTTCAGCATTTGTGCCACTATCAAACTCATACATGGGAAGAGTAACACAAGAAAAAGTCTTAAAACATTCAGCAAAATAGCTTATATATTCATTCGTTAAAAGACTTCAAGGATTCAAAACTACATTGACATCTGCTGTCAGTTTTTTACCAAATTTCCTCTGCTAAAAGTTATGGAAAATATCATTTAGCCTATGTTTATGAAGACAGAACTGGCTGCTATACTCATTTTTACGCACACCGTTATTGTCTGGCGTGCAAAGTTGAGATGCTCCCCCCGTAGACCTTAATACACTTCCCCTATGCCACAGTGCACAGAGATTACAGCATGCTAGAGAGAGGGACAGGTACCGTATACTGCATGGCCGCTGTTTACGGGATATGTAAACGCTGAACATTCCAGAACCCTCCGCAAACCATTCTCTCAGACCTGTCATCTCCCAAACAGGAAGCCAGGCTCATTTGGAATGGCTTACTGCACAGTATCCTGCAACCAGTCAAGGGCTCTCTGTCTTTCCTTAGGAGGAAGGTGGGAGGCATCCCAGTACAGGGTTCTGCATTGGTTTGAATTGGACACTTCACTCCACTTTGGGTGGCATGCAGGCATTGAAAACAATAGCCATATTATAATATAATGTAGCCTATTTCTGCCTTTATAATATGATATTATTTTAATTTATCAAGCCATTTGCCATGAACTCAGTTTTGGCCCTGCACCCAAGACAGCTCAGGTACGGGCCAGGGCTCTCTAATTAGTCATTAGTCTGATGATGCTTGGCTTTCCCTCATCATGGGTGGGAGGGTGTCAAGGGTGCGTTAGAGTCAGTCAGGGTTTCTCTGAGTATGCTGTGCTAGCTCCACCGACAACCTGTCAGATGCCTCTCTATCTGATTCTATCTGTAGTAATGGCTATCTTGTGCTTGGAGCAGTACTGCGTGGCCTGCAGTGTGAATAATAATCATGGGTAAGAGTTGCAGCACTAGGAGCCTTGCAGAAAACACCTACTAGTTTTAAGGACATCCCTTGAAACTGACTACCTATTAAAAGTGTTCTTCTAATGTGTAAATCAAAATAAAGAAAAATTTAAATAGAAGCACAAAATTGAAGAGGCACAATTGGCCATTCTTACAGCACACATCCAGGCTATTTCTCAAAAAGAGATGATCATTCACCATAGAGATGTTCAGAGCACAACTGGGGCTTCTGGACACCTCAAATTAGACACTCTGGTCCTAACAGATTAAGAATATGTTGTGAAAGGAGCACTGGTTTTCTATTTCTGCCACTAAAGAGACAGTACTGTACTGTTATAAAATCAGCAACCTATAAAAATTCAGTAACAGTGAGAGGGCTCTATCATAGCCTGATTAATAAACCTGAAAAATACTTGCAGGGGAAGATTACGATTTACAGATCACAAAGCCACTACGCCTCTCCTAGCTTCGTACCACAGCAAGTCCTCACTTTAGGCTAAATTAAGTTTAGTAATGGGAATGATATGCCATTACTTTGAAATTTATTATGAGGACTTAGAGAGACACTGGGTAATGGTAAATGGACTGCATTTATATAGCGCTTTTATCCAAAGCGCTTTACAATTGATGCCTCTCATTCACCAGAGCAGTTAGGGGTTAGGGGTTAGGTGTCTTGCTCAAGGACACTTCGACACGCCCAGGGCGGGGTTTGAACCGGCAACCCACCGACTGCCAGACAATTGGTCTTACCTCCTGAGCTATGTCGCTAGGTAGCAGAGTGGTGTGGAGGGGAAAGACCAAAGCTTGTAATCCGACAAGCTACAGTTTTGATTCCCAGGTAGGCCACTGGTATTGTACCCCTGAGCGAGTTATTTCAACCAAAATTGCTTCTGTGAAATAGTCAACTGTATGAATAGATAAAGTGCGAAAACATCCATTCAGTAAATTCTGTAAACAAATTAGACAAAGATGACTGGCTACCAAGAAAATTGATATGAATAATGTTTGACAGGAGCTGGAACACAAGGCACTGTGAAGCTAGCTCCACACTAAGGGATGTGTGACCTCCCCAGGGCTCCCATCACAAAGAAACCATTGTGAAAGGGCCAGAAGGGATCCACATCAGGGAGCTACTGTGGACTCAAAGGGGGGGGAGGCGGGCTCAGCCCAAATACAGCATACCAGTAATCTCAGGGGGCCCTGAAGCCACCCAGGTTCCAAGCTTCTGGAATGCCAGGAGTCTCTTCTTGTTCAGGACACAGTGATGTCATCTTGTTTAGCTCTTTTGTCCTTGGCCCAGGTGATCTACAAAAACTTCTTCACACCCGTGTGCTACAGTAGTATAGAGTTCTGAGGGTATTTAGCATTCATTTTTTAACCTGTACAGTGCAAAGCCATAGATATGGACGGACAGAGAGCAATGAGACTGTACGGAGAGAAATCGGAGATATTCCCAAAACCTCCTTCTGCCAAACAGCGGAATGACCAGGGAAATTGTCAATGCCCACCCCCCCAGTGATGACAACACAACACACTAACGCACAATGACAACAAAGGTTGAAATACAAGTACAAAACAATTAGGCCTAAATAGAAATAAAGCATTTAGGACCACAACTCCCTAAGCAAATTTATTGAACCAAAGTCCAAAGTTCACAAATTTCTGAAAAAAACCTTGGTCAGACCCCTACTCCTCAGATAAATCATCAAACACAAATTTGAGGCAGGGAAGGGATAAGCTACAAAAATGCATGAAAAGCTGTTTTAAAATGACATTTTTCAAATTTATATTGAATTTATTGCGAAGCATGGTCCCATATCAAGATAAATATTTAGTTAGGTTTGGCACTACACACGAAGTGATCCATTGAGGCACAGCCTCTTTTTCCCAGATTGCAATGCATGGTTTTTGTATTGTTGCCAGCAAAAAGGTAAGAAAGAGCAGCATTATGAGAGACTGCATGGACAGTAGGATGCAGAGAAAAACATCTGCATGAATAATAATTGATAGAAATAATACAAATACCATTGGCAGACACTGTGACATCAGATTTCCTGTTTCTATTTGCTCTTTGTATGGATGGGTGAGAAACCTTATTATAATAGCCTAATGGCTGTTGTTTGGAAGCGCTTAGCTGAACACCGTCCAAAGCAACTAGGCCCAATCCATGCAATAAATTGTAATCAATTCTCAGCCCAAATGCAGTTTATTCTTTCTCCCAGAAAATTCCCACAATATAACTATGGTAGAAAGATCCACAGTGTTCTTCTCAGTCTGATAATAAAATGATAAACCCAGGCTAAATTATGTTGTATAATAAAAATATAAGAATGCAGACAGATTACTATGCAGGGATGTGGTGGAATGCAGCTGGATTGAAACAGGAATTGATAAAAAGGATACTAAGAGGATTCTGGGTATTTTCCAACTAATCCCCCAACCTTCCTGATATTTCTCTAATTTATCCACTAAGCTGTGTGTGATTTATTTTTTTCTATTTTGATAGCTGAAGGGGCTCCGTTCACACTGGGCATGTGGTGGCATTGTGGGGGGCAGTCCGCTTCAGAGTTGCCTATTTTGAAATGTCTCACATCATTGGGCGTAAATCTGTTTGCATGTGAAGAAAATAATTACTTAAACCTCATATACCATGCACAGTGATGAAGCATGCATCTGCGATATTGAAATAAGTGATCTTTTTGATATCTAGGCCTGTACCTAATAACACAGAACCTCAGTGACACGTGAGTCATCTCGCTCCTCCATTTAACGTCTGTATAGACAGAAAGTGAGATCTTTTGAGATCTTATCATCATTTGAGTTAGCCTACCTGGATGTTATACATCTGTCAGAAGGCTAACTCAAAACATTATATAACATTATTTTATTAAAACTACAATATGTTGCATTATACTGTAGATTTTATGAATTCAGGTTATTAACATTGCTCCAACAATTAATCCATCACATTTTAAGAGCAATGATCATTACATCAAGCTTTAAACTTAAAGTTCTCAGCTAGGATTTGCAAGTTCTTTCCAGAGCAGAAAATAAAGTCGCACATTGTCTTTATCAGAATATTGCAAAAAAAAAAAAAAATGTATAATGTGTAAAATAGACAAAGCCAGGATTAATGTTTCTGGCTAAATAAAATGCACCAGCTGGTTTCTGCAGCGGCCCCACCCTTATCACCTTGCACCATGGGGGATGGGTGAGGGGGGGGGGGGTCAGGGACCTACTCCCATCCACTTGACAACAATTTAGGTTCTGCCTACTGTCCCTCTGTCAAGGCTTACGATTTGTCTTACAGAACACTTTCCCCGTCCACTTCTCTACCAAACTACTAGCCCTAGCCTTCGATCTGTAAAAAAAAGGCAAGATCTATGTAAAATGGCAGAGCCCAGTCTAGTCACTCTCTGTCTGTCTGGACTCTGTCTCAGCCATGATTCAGCAGATGGGAAGAAAACTGGTTGCAGACACCTGCGTGGTCTGAGATAATGCATGCGCAAAGGCCAAGCAACCAGAAACAGCAGGCGATTCAACAGCCCAATCAGCATGCTGTGAGTGGTATTTCTTTTTTTTTAAATAGGTTATAAGATAGGTCATAAGCAATGATCCTCCCTGCAATTAGCAGCTGTTTAAGTGTATTGATCTGAGACTGGATGCCAAGGTCAAACAGCCAATATCACACAACCAATCTCACATGTTTCCATGTAGCATAATCTGCATCTCCCCCAGAGATACAACACCATACAAGACATTATAGCTCAGTGCAAACAAACTTGAAAAATAGTTTCTGGTTGACTAGGATTGTTAATCAATTGAGGAATTATTTTGACGTAGTGTGGCAGTATTTTTACATTTACAAGTATTTTCTCATTAGCTCTAATTAAATCCCAATTTAATTTCTCCCTTTGTCACCTTGAACACAATGTGCAATTATGGAACCATTGTAGGAACAGATTATCCTTAGTTATAAAGATTAGTGCTGTGCAGATGTGCATGATTGAAATGAGCAAGTACTAGAATAGGGTCATCTAGTCGAATATGTAAAGCACATACGTTTTGTTTATATTTTGTTTATTTGATTCGGCAGTCACTGCGTCATTAACAACGCGCAGCAGGGTAGTCCCTCCCCCCACCAGAAAGTTTTAAAGACCATCCGACAGGAACTAGATTGCGGCGGCCAAATTTAAACAAACCAATCAACCAAACGAACTTGAGGAGGCAATTGTGTTTGTTAGCCAATATTGTCCAATTTGGGAAAAAGTGGCACTTGAGACCTACAGTCGGGTTTAGGGGGAGCTCCCCAACTAGTTTGTTAAAATCTTTTTTTTCTGTGTTTTGATACTGTCTTTTTCAGGGAATCCCTGGGAAACACCTGCCAACTTTCTTCTCCATCAGTGGGTTGCCTTGCCCTTGTGTGCATTTATTTTCACTTGTTGGTTATTTGTGTACATTTTAATTTCACCAAAACTAATAAACAGAAAGGAGACACAAGGTATAACAGCGCTGGGCTGGAGGCCTGGAGGCAGTGCTGGTCAAGCTCCATGTGGACATCTTCCTCTCAACTGGTAAGAGGGGGGGACTACCTAGGTAGATGTGCCACAATATGTTTCTGCTCTCCTTTGTTTCGTTTATACACACACCTTTACACCACACAACATACTCTAGGTTAGCGTGCAAATCTTAGGCCATAAGAGCCTGGTTTTAGCCATAGGTCTAGCTTTCATGTTATAGCCTAGCTAGGCAGCTAGGTAGCTGGCCAGGTTTACTCGGCTCCTGTAGATTTGTAGCTCGTAACACAAGCTCTATTCAGCAGGTGCGGTGGGGTATTTCACTCACACTACAACTTGCCACTTTTCCCAGTATACCACTGACTAAACACAGGTAAGCCAAAAATATTAGTTTTAGATAATATCCCTCAAGAGTAGGCAGGGTGGTGCAGGTTTACTTCCTGGGTATATCCCAATTTTATCCAAAACTGGTTGGAGATACAGGAAGCACAATCCACAACTGTGAAAACACCCAAACGGCATGCATTGTTGTTATAGCCCTTGCACAGTTCTCTTCAATCACTACTATGTCATATTTTATTTCATATCAGAATTTAGTCCCTGGAAACAACAGGTACTGCGTGTAGGCTATATGCCAGAGATAGGTCTGTTTGTCTGTCTGAAGCAAAAGTGTCTTTTACTGAATGCATCCGCCTAATCGTTTTAATGACACCATAAACATGACATTGTGACTGACTAAAAAGGCATATAGTAAAATTATCAAATAAAACACAGTCCTGTCTGGCAGCTTCATCCATCAACATCTACAGGAATTTATAATTCATCTTTTTTCCCCTTATTACTAATATTAAGCTGCATCCCTCTGTTACAATGGATATTAAATACAATGACAAGAGACAGTGAACAAAGTTCCATTATGAATTTTCCACCAATAAAAGCCCCATGGTGGTACTGACTCTCTTTTCTATCCTATTTTGGAGATGCAAATTCACAAATTGATTTTTGATTGACAGTGCACAAAGGGACTCGCACCACAAGAGTTTACTTAGCTGGCTAGCAGATGATGAAAAACTACATGCAAATGACTATGACATCAATTACAGTGAAACCTACCAAATCATCAGTAGGATGTGACCAATACTAGTTAATTCCAGTGAAGGAATTGGTTAACTAAGTTAGCTAGTTATTCCATCTGAGCAACAATGTGTTCCTCCCTGCACAGTTAGCCTGTACTTTTTAAATTGTACCTCATAGCCACAAAACACAAAAAAATGGGGATGGAGCAACTCATGTGTACACAAAAGCACTTTGGGAGTAGTATACGGTGTACGGGTTGCTTTTTTCATGTTTGACAAGTGACACATGTCCCAGTTCCTGCTGCTGTCCAGGTTTAATCATGCCACTGGATAAAGGGATTAGCCTAACAGTAGACTGAACAGTAGACACTCTAGTTAGCTCTTTAAATGGAACTAAGGTTCATTTCAAATTCATGACTTTGCCAATGTATCCCCAAATGTGATCCTATGAAGTGGCATTCATTTCAGACTTAAGGGCTCTGTTAATTAAGTCCCACAGTACATCACTTCAAGAGACAAAAAAATGAGCCAATGACAGAGCCACACATATTTTTTTTTTTTAAATACTAATTTGCATTTGTGTGGTTTAATAAAGGATATTCTAATGACTACCCTGCAGGCTCACTTTAGGGGAACATTCCAGGTTATAAATGAAAAAACATGAATATTAAACAGTCCGGATACTGGAACGCTTCTCTTTAGCTGCAATGAGGGGAAGGCAGCTGATTGTTAATATATTCACAGATGGGCTGAAAATATGCATGAGTCCGTTTCTGTAGGCACACATTATAACGTAGGCCATTTCTTTCAACAAAAATCCCGACCAAACGATCACAAAGTTGCTTTGGCAAAAGACCAAATTGTAAATGAAGGTGAGGCAAGGAAATATTGGAAAGGAAGGTTCCACAACCCGTTGAAAATTTAGAACTGCCTCAGGATTATTTTTATACTGCTAATCTTTAAAACATAATATTTATTATCTCCTTTTTTGCCAAACGCCTTTACCCAGGGTGAATTACAGAGCAGTTAGCTGCATCACATTGTCATATCATCACATCCAGAAATGTAGAGTAAATGGCAATGAAATTGAGCATCAAAATAAACACATATTCAAGGGGAGACCAGGTAATTAAACTGCACCAGTTGAAAAGCTATAGAAAGTCCTTGCAATCTTAGGGACTTTGTATGTCAGCCAAGCAAAACTAGATCTATTTATGCTATACTAATGTTGATGCCCTTATAACAAGTACACTGCACAACCAATGTATCCCATCACCCAGGCCTACTATTAGGCTAAGCCTCAGTCTGCACATTCCAGCAGTTACCTTAATATACCCCCCTACCTCCAAAGCTTCAAAGCATTTACTGGCCCAAAGAAAGGACAGTGGCTTGTTATTCTAAATCAGCCACGCTGCATCAATTCTGGGTCACATGAACGACTACAGTGCAACTCCAGCTTTAAGAGGAATCAGACTCAATCATCACACATTTGCACAGACTGCAAACAAGGAGGGCAGTGAATACAAGGAACAGGGCTGTCTGCTCCAGTTCATAATGCCCCTGGGAAGCACTAGTCTTAGTCAGATGTATTTGTCCTTAGCGACCACAACAGTACCACAACGCACTTTGACTAGCGGATCATGGACGCTGACAATTCTGGGCAATAGACAATTACAAAGTGTTGTAAAGCACTATAATGGCTGCTTCCTGACTCTTCTAGAAAGCACTGCTGATTTTAATTTCTCCCCTCTAAACAGAACCGACTTAAAACTCGGTATTCCAGGTGAGTTGAATCTCCATCTATCGCTAACTAGGCTATCTATCAGGTAAAAAATAAAACCAGTAGCTAACACTACTGGCCTCGAGGGCCAGATATGAGTATCCCCGCCCTAAAGGAAACAGAGCCCTTCCACGACAAATGGACATGAACAAAAAAAATCTGAGGATGATCCACTGCTGCAAAACTGAATGTGCGATATCTAACCTGAAAATGGGAAAAGGGGAAAATGCTACAGCCAGCAAGACAATTTTGAATGCTGAGAGAAGCCTGTAATATATTAAACCCTTTCCTTTAACAACCATCCCTTTCACAATTATCCCTTTAAGAAATGTTTTTAAATTGAGAAGTGGAACTTGAGGAAAAATGAATGAAGCTGTAAACGTGTCTGAAATAGACCATCATCTATTGCCTTAACATAGCCTAGGCTATATGGATGCACCACCGACAGTCACAGACTGTAAATGTCATCGCTTCACTTACCAAAACACAGACATATACACACAGATCTTGCACATTACGACCATCCATTTCCCAGAAAATCATGGACACACACCATAAAAACCACAGTAGCTTGCACAATGAAATGCCTGTGGTCCCTGTGGAGAGCTTGCACCAGTGAGGTAAGCCAAGATGAAGGACAGTATCTGGGCTAAACATATGATGCATCACGAGTGGGTGCTTTTTACCACTTTTTCCCTGAGGGTGAAGCAATGACAGAACTCCACAAAGCAATTTTTTGACAAACGCTCAATTCACACAGGACTGCAAACAGTTTCAATCCTGTCATCAGGGGTGTGGCTAAAAGGGTGGCATGGTGTGGCACTGCCCCTCCCTACATATCTCCCATGGCAATAATGGTTTTATAAGGCTTTGCTTAGCACATCTAATAAATGGGTTGTCCTATCTACACATAGCAGTTATTTAATACAATGCATAGCAAGCCTATTTGCAACACCTCCCCCTCCATTGATTAAAAATCTAGAATCGCCACTGCCCGTCATCCACCGATGCACCTGCACCCACTCAAGCAGCTCTGGGTATGTCCTGCCCAACAACAACCCACCGTATCAACCTCTAATCTTAAAACAAACCATTTTAGGTATAAGGGCAGCAACTGATCCATGGTCAGAGTCCTAAGGGGCAAAATTTTCCCAAACAAAAAAAGCAGTCAACCTATTACAGGTGTGGACTACCTGCAAAAACACAAACCAGTTTTTAAATACCCCATTTAAATACAGAAATCGTATAATAGCTGCACTTAACTATCACTTTACAAACCTAGTCCGGGCACAATGTACTCAGCCAGACAAGTGCACTGGCTGATCTGCTTAGTGCATGATACACCCCATATGCGGCTGGCCTGGATGGGTGAACAAAAACTGTGTGTACCAGTACCCGTGCAGATGACCGACAAGCGTGCTGATCTTATTCACATCCAGGCACAGCTAATCATCTGCCTGTTTGTTGCTGGGGGACAATTTTACTTGAAAGGATAAGGAATTGAAATCTGGGTATGGGAAAGCTATTAGCTCGTGCCCTGGGATGGTATGTCTTCACAGTTAATCATATAGGGTGTGCTGCTCGTTGCAAGTGATACAAAAGTGACGTTGGTACAGATGCTGAGATGGAAAACTAAGTCGGCCCAAGATATTTCAGTCCTCGTTCACAACCGTGATGACAAATATAGATAAAATCACAGCTAATCCATCTTGGAAATTATCCTTCTCATCAACACCGCAATTTTGCTTCAGGTAAAATATTTTCATGAAGACCAGATGTCGCTTCAGTCGCCTCTTTCCATAACGTGTAAAATAGATTTCAAAACTAGATTTAGAAAACACGTATCATAAATCATTGCCCGTATCAATCGAGTTTAACCGTTCCGTAACGTCAGTATCTTCAACTGCACAAATCAAGACTGTGCTTCAGTTATCACATTACAACGAACAAATGAACCACTTTAATACACGGAATAGAGGCCCTCTTAGTTTCTGCCCTGTAATAACGGCATTAACTATAGACAACGTCAGAAAGTCAGTTCGTCAATTAGATTGCCCCACGAATCGCAAAATACCTTTTCTCTAAAGAATAACAATGGCGAGGATTCGCCAGTGGCTTGCGGTTGTTGGTTTAATTAGACTGCGGGTTTGTAGGACAAATGGGAACATATTGGCATTAAATCTCTAAATGTTATATTAGGTAACGTTACATTGCTAGTCAAATAGAATATGCGCGTGTAGGCTACATACAAATCTAGTAACGATATAGTATGCTCTCCAATCTATATGATTACTGGCCGAGTAACGGTAACAATTCATCCTCCATGTGCTACGGAATGAGGTTTAGCCCAGGTTTAGTTACAGACCAGCTAGCTAGCATAATCACAGGCACACGTGATATGGAGAGGGTTCATAAGATATACTACCAAAGCATACATAAATCGGCAGAACAAAGAAGAACAACCCACTCGTTTCTCAGACATATCCTGTCTTGGAAGACTTTATCCAAGGGCAAGACGACATGTCCAAGAAATACATCAGGTCCGATCAAGGCTCGATGATTCACAGTAAGGGCCAGGTCGCTACTCCCGGCAGGATAGGCGCTCCGTCCCCCTGCTTCCAGTACTCCGGGTAACAGCTCGAAAGCGCATTCTTCCGACCACTCCGGAGCAGTAGTCTTTTCCACCACAGCCGTGGTAAATTTGTCTTTCCCCACTTGAATAACGGTGTAAACGTCGCTGGTTCCATGCTTGCCCTTCGCCCGCAGTCCCCTGCCCCGCAAAACGGTTACCTGGACGTGCGTGGGCACCCATCTCTGGTCATCTTCTATATTTATAAAAGACATAGCTGGTTATCAAGTCAGAAATATCAGGGGGCGCCGGAATGACACGGTAATAGCAGAAGTGGCACCAGCCGCGTCCCCCGATGGAGCAGCCTAGCTGTCAGAATCCTTCCAGTTTACAGTTGCGCATTATACGATCCACACCTCCCGAAAGTCTCTCTGTGTCCCGTCGCCCCCGCCCTACTGCGTCTGAAAGCTTGTTGTTCTCGCTTGCCACTGCCGCTACCGTCCGCTTGGACTCCTCTGCAGAGGCACTCCAAAAATCCACTGAATGGCTATACAGCCCAAAGCGTTCGCCGACGTCACTTTCAGAGGAAGTAACCACAGGCCTGACTTTCACTAACACAAACTTCGCCGCTACCCTTAATACGTGTTTCATTTCTCCTTTTGCCCATTTTGACGGAGGGTTATCGGGCAGACTGACAGACTTCCACAAAGACACCCGCAGCGGCAGAAGTACTGCAGAAATGTAGGCTATGCAACTCAGAGATGCTCGTTGCAGATGCAGTGCGAGCTTCGTTTAAGTCGTCAAGGGCTAACAGGAAAAATATGCTGTTTTCATGTTTTTTTAATTATTTTTTATTAACTTGCATCAGTGAAATTTTCTGCTCGTCATACTTTCTTGCTAGATTATCCTGCACATGACGACGACAAAGCCCAATATCAGATGTTGTGGCAGAAGTGGAGGTGAACTAGAATCAAAGCCAGCGGCACAATTAATTTAAAAGCTATTATTATTATTATTATTATTATTATTATTATTATTATTATTATTATTATTATTTTGTCAACTCTTCTTTCTTTTGCCAAAACAACAGACAGATATTCTCGAAACGCTCCCACGTCATCCTCCCCTGGCTTCCCATTATTAATCAATAGAATTCTCAACTTAGTTGTTTCTATTCATTTCTATTAAATGACCAAACGTTGGTTTCTAATTTACATTTTTTATTTGCATTCAGTGCAATAAATTTTGTATAAACAAATAAAAGCTGAAAACAAAATTTTAAAAATGTTTAAAGGCAAGTGTCCTTGTTTGAAGACTGTCATCATTGCTATTATTGGTTATATTCCTTTAGGGGATATTTTTCTTTATGGGTAACGAATCATGAAGGACTTGTTGTCACAGTTCCTGTCTCTGACCGTCAGAGGTCGCCAATCCCCAGCCCCAGTTGTTCTCTGTTTTGCATGTTTGGTCTCTGTTCCTTATTATTGGTGTTTCTTGCTTTGTGTTAGCACTTGTGTCTTGTTCAGTTATTTAGTCTGACATTTTCTTCTGCGAGAGTTGTGTCATTATTGTATTATTGGTTTTGTTATTGATTGCACTTGCGTTTTATTTGTTTATCATTTATACACTTAAGTCTCTAGTTCTCTGTTGACGCCAGTGTTATGTTTGGTTCAGGCTGATTGGGTTTCCTGGTGCATTGTTATTCCTAAATTTCGCTCTGTTCATTATTTTTGTTAGTTTCAGCACTGTTTCCCCAGTAAATTATTTTTGTTGTTTTACCTACCTTTACTTCTACCTCTGCAGCATTAATTACCCAGAAGGCCCTATGATGAGCCTGACAATGCCTCCAGAAAATTCTGTGTTAAATATGATATGGATGGGGGCCTTTTATGAAAAATAAAAAATGTTTTTGGGAGACAATTATTACATGCAGTCATGCAGAATCAATGACACAAATGACTGAATTATAATAATAATGATTGTAATTATTGTTGTTATTATTATATTTTGAAAAATTATTTTGATACAATTATTATAATAATATTATACTAATAGCATTTACAGGAGCTGTTTTGAATGACATAGCGGCTTCATTATAGGATTTACATAATTATAAGTTTTGCTTGGCCTAAAGATGGAACCAAAACTTTTAACAGACTTTTTGGTGAAATACCTCTTTTGGTATTTGTATGTTTTAATACTAAAATTATGGGATGCTAAAATCATCATGGTCATTAAATTCTATACATACTGTTTTTTTTATTTTTATCATATAAAATTATGAAATCAAACTGTTTTCTGAGAATATATTCCTGAAGAACACCTTCCTAGGTATTCATGCCATGCAATCCACGCTTTTTTACTGTAGGAATTTTGGAATTATGGGATGGCAATTAAATACATGTCACTTTAAACAATTCAATAATGTAATGAAATCAAACTGTTTTCTGCAAAGTCCAATATTTCCTTGAAGAAGACCTTCTTAGGTATACCTGCAATAGATTCAGTGCATTTTTACTGTCGGAATCTGGAATTATGGGATGGTGAAATCATTCAAAATGGTCATTAAATTCTATACATACCATTAAAAAAAAATAATAGAAAAGAATGAAGTCAAACTGTTTTCTGCAAACACCAATATGTTTTGAAGAAGACCTTCCTAGGTATTCATGCAGTGGATTCTGTGTATTTTTATTGTAGGAATTGTGAATTATGGGATAGCAAATTCCCCCAAAATGGCCATTCAATGGCCATACATGATGCTTCTTAAAAAATATATGAAATAATTAAATCAAACTGTTTTAAGCAAACCCTTATACATTCTTGAAGCCCACATTCCAAAATATTCATGCAATGGATTCTGGGCCTTTTTACAGTGGGAATTTGGAATTCTGAGATGGTTGAGTCCTCAAAAATGGCCATTCAATTAAATACATGCCACTATTAAAAATTCAATAAAATAATTTAATCTGACTGTTTTCCGCAAACTCTAATGCACTCTTGCAGACCACTAACAATTTGACTTAATTTGTTTATGGAATTTTTAATAAACATAATTTACTATTTGAATTGATTATTTTATGGAATTAAAAAAAATTATGGAACTAAAAAAACGGCATGCATTTAATTTATTTGCCATTTTGGGGTATTGAATATGGAATTCTGAAGCATTTATTAATTAATTTATTGATTGATTCATTCATTTATTGGGGTATTGAAAGCGCAAGTAGTAACTTCGCCAGTGGTAGATTTGGGTCACAATCGGGTTCCCGTAAAGAGTAATGTAGAACGCACAGGAAAGTTTTAACCCTTTATCTGTCACTCATTGAAATAGGTGATGAAAAAATTAATTAACCATAAATACCTATTACTAGAGCACCAAATAACAATATCTAACAGTTTTCTTTCATAACTTGACCCCTTTTTTAGTAATTATAGACCTTGGTTGAGATGTCAGTTTATGGTAAAAGCTGCTATTCACAAATTGCTATATTTCTGAACATTTCTTCCTGGAACATAATCATTTTAATCTCTCTTTAAAACCTGAAAACAGTTTATTGCTTTTTTTACACTCCATCAACATGTTTTTGGTCTGTAAATGTCCTATCAATTACAATGGCTAGGTCCACAAATATGTATATATTGACATTTTAAATATGTATGTAAAAAAAACATTCATTCCAGGTATCATTGATTTCATTTTGATTACATATTTCATATCGAACATATCATTAACTACGATTTGGAACATCTGTGTATGTATATGTATATTTCCATTGTGTGGAATTTCTGGTTTATAATCAGGCACCGTTTCATACATCGCCATTTTATTTTAAGTATAAACTCATGAACAAAACTTAAAAAACTTTAAACTTTAAAAAACACCCATTGCATGTATCTGAGTTCATGCTCAGTCCTGAACATATTTTTTCAAATGATCAGATTTGGAATCTCTTATTCACCTCATTTTCAGCTTTCATTTGAGATGATGCGTGACAAAGCACTGCTGTGTGCTGTTTAGACATAGGAAGACGCCACACTCTGCACACTTCTATCGTGACACCCCCTTTGGGCAGAGTTTGCATCGCCCTCGCTGTGGGCCACAGGCTGGGCGTGTATCAGGCTCACTAAGCTCAGGGATTGGTAGCTCTTCAACTGTGTCACCTGTGTGCCTTGGCACATAGTCAGGATCATCCAAGTCCTCATCACTGTCCTCTATGTCTGACTCCTCTGGATCAAGGGGGACCACAGCTTTGCTACCCTTTCCTCTGCCATAGAAAAATTTGGTGTCCATCACTAAGAATGAAACAATACACTGCACTACATGTTTTCCCATAACATATATGTGCATGCACATTCGTCGTGGCATTGTTTTGACAGCCTTATGCAACGTCAAAACATTTATTTCCGTCCAGAATTGCATTATCTTATATTCACAATAGGAGAGTCGAACCACTCCGTAAGGTCTTCTCCAGCACATCTCGAAGACTTTCAACGGGGTTAAGGTCAGGACTCTGTGGTGGCCAATTCATGTGTGAAAATGATTCCTCATGCTCCCAGAACAACTCTTTCACAATTTGAGCCCGATGAATCATGGCATTGTCTTCCTTGATTATGCCCGTGCCGTCAGGGAAGAAAAATCCATTGATGGGATAACCTGGTCATTCAGTACATTCAGGTACTCAGCTGACTTAATTTTATTGCCACATAACGTTGCTCAGCCTAGACCTGACCAACTGAAGCAACCCCAGATCATAAAACTGCCTCCAGAGGCTTGTACAGTGGGCACTGTCCAAAAAAATCCAAACGGCGACTTTTTTTTTTGGCCAGGCAGTATATAATGTAATAGGATAATATTGTGTTTTAGTAATATAATATAATTTCATTGTATTTGTTCACTTTTCCCACTCAAACATCTTCCTACCACACTAACTACTATGTTAACATCTGCCCTGCCTCATAGTCATTTCTACCCAAATCACGTGACCGCAAGGGGTGCAACTCGTGTGAAGAAAGTGAAAGCGAAACCATTGGGCTATAAACGATCAAAGGACACAACGGCAGGGGAAACATAAAAAAAAAGAATAAGAATAAAAGAGGTAAGTGGGTCCCATGCGCTCTTTAATGGGGTGTAGAGTATCTGCATTTTGGAATGCTTATAAATCTAAAAAATATTGCCCTATCCAAAAGACGCTTTAAACGTCAGGAAAACATCGTCTACATTATGAAACAGCGATTGTCTCATCAAGTTTTCTGCGTACACATTTCTGTTTGAAACGAAGCAGCACAGGTGAAAATAAGTTGGTCTATTTTGACATATTATGATATGTCATTTAATAAAATGTCAGAAACAATGTTCAGAAACGACTCTATATTGTTAATTTAGATGTTTTTATGCCGTCAGCCAGGGGCGCCCGCAGTGGCGCATTTTCGGCAAACGTAGAGGAACCATCTAGGCCTAATAACGTAAACAGAAGTGAAAGATAGACAATATTTGCGGTAAATTTTGATACCAATGCTTTTAACGACTTAGATTTTTTACTTTTAAAGGGTTATTGGCAGTGCTTTGTCTGCTTCAGTGACTTGGCATTTCTGTACGTTGCTTTTGATGTTTCACTTTCCCTGTAGCTACGTCTCCACCACCTATGATTAGGGAAAGTGATTATTTTGCAGCAACAGCAACTAGAAAACCTATTAAACCAAAACAACTTTAGTACACCCCGCCACATATCCACATTCTAAGTGTCATTCTGTCAATGTAATTGTTAGTGATGCATTTGAATATGGCTGGTGTATATGAAAGAACTCTTATGACAGTATAATTTTCATTTTAACCTTATCAAGATGCTTAGATGGCTTGATAATGTGTACTTAAAACTATGTGTGTGTTTCTGTCTGTCTGTCCATACAGGCCTACTGATTTGTGTCATGCAGTCCATTCTGAACTCCTGGTCTCGTATTCCTGAAATGGCCACACTGACTCAGCAGTGAGGATGTCTCAGAAGCGAAAGGATAGGTCTGCTGACTTCGAATCGAGTCTCTCTGAGATGTCTGAGACCAGCTCTGGAATGCTCAGTTCTAAAAGGAAAAAGTATGATAGTTTTATTAAATTAGGTTGTATCAACAACTCCCTGCTGTGCCCAAAAAGCACCTGTGAAGACCTGTGTATGTGTGTGGGTTCCTCTACGAACCACTCGATCATTACCCATCTTCCAACGTGGTCTGAAGACGCATCTCTTTAGACTGCACCTGGACTAACTATCACTACTCTGCAGGGCACTCCAAATCTAGGATCGCTCTTATCACTTGTATGCTTCTATCTTGTTCCTCTAGCACTTTCATGTTACCGTTGAATCTCCATCCAGCACTTATATTGCACTTGTATCATTATCTTGATGTTGTAGCTCATCATCATGCCTCCTAGTTTGACTTACCATAATTTTCTGACCTAGCCTATGCTTACTATGTGAACTGGACTGTGTGAATGTGTTCGTGTCTATGGATAACTGTTACATAATGAGTATGGTACCTTGTCCGACCTGTGTTTTGTAGTTGTTCCAATGACCTTCAGTATGCACTTATTGTACATCACAGTATGCACTTAATGTAATGTAACGTGTTTGTGTGTGCATGTGCATCAATTCATGCTAGTTATGTCTGCATAAGTAATATCTGCATTAGTTATTTGTGTATTATGTATGACTAAGATGCATTTTTCTATAATCATTTGTAATGTGATTGTGTCACAGGTCGATGAAAAGTACTGACTCAATGTCTCATCCGGTCAACTTTGGGGGAGACTTTTCAGGTGATAAAAGGTAATATAGGAGGGCTGTAGATCCTGGCTAGTTAGCATATTATTGAAGATAAGAGGTCATGGTCATTAAATGTGTTCTGTTCACAGGATCCAGTTGGAGAGAGCAGTGTCACCTGTACCCAGCCATCTATCGATGAAAAGTACTGACTCAATGTTTCATCCAGTCAACTTTGGGGGAGACTCATCAGGTGATAAAAGGTAATGTAGGAGGGCTGTAGATCCTGGGTAGTTAGCATATTATTGAAGGTAATAGGTCATGGTCATTAAATGTGTTCTGTTCACAGGATCCAGTTGGAGAGAGCAGTGTCACCTGTACCCAGCCATCTATCGATGAAAAGTACTGACTCAATGTTTCATCCAGTCAACTTTGAGGGAGACTTTTCAGGTGATAAAAGGTAATGTAGGAGGGCTGTAGATCCTGGGTAGTTAGCATATCATTGAAGGTAAGAGGTCATGGTCATTAAATGTGTTCTGTTCACAGGATCCAGTTGGAGAGAGCAGTGTCACCTGTACCCAGCCATCTATCGATGAAAAGTACTGACTCAATGTTTCATCCAGTCAACTTTGGGGGAGACTCATCAGGTGATAAAAGGTAATGTAGGAGGGCTGTAGATCCTGGGTAGTTAGCATATTATTGAAGGTAAGAGGTCATGGTCATTAAATGTGTTCTGTTCACAGGATCCAGTTGGAGAGAGCAGTGTCACCTGTACCCAGCCATCTATCGATGAAAAGTACTGACTCAATGTTTCATCCAGTCAACTTTGAGGGAGACTTTTCAGGTGATAAAAGGTAATGTAGAAGGGCTGTAGATCCTGGGAAGTTAGCATATTATTGAGGGCAAGAGGCCTTGCAAGGATTTTGCAGAAGGGCTTAAAAAGAATTTGTGAACAATTTTGCAAGTTCTATACTTAATACTATACTTTGAGTATATACTTACGTTAATACTCAAAATCAGCTCTACTGTACAGCATCTAACTGAAAGTCATTAGAAAGGTTTCGTTTACAATTTCAAGAGCTTTAATTCTTAGAAGCAATCACTGAGATGAGATTTGAAGATACAAAACTCTCAAGAGATAGTGGTTCAAAACCTTTGGGGTCTGTTACCTGCTGCTCCATGCATATTCTGGGGGAACTGGAGACAGGATATGACCAGTGGCTCAGAAATCCAAGCTAGACACGACAGATAGATTGATATAAGGAATATTTGGTTTTCACCAAATTAAGTTAAATTAATGTAAAGGTGTCACTGGATAAGGAACTAGAGAAAGATGTAAAAATGGATGTTGAAAGGGAGGTAACAAATGTATCTGACCAGGAAATAGGGTCACATGTCCCATCAATGGTTGGAATATGGATAATTTATATGGTATTTCCAGTGCTATTATTATATTATGCTTACAGACAGTAACACATTAAATTCATTTAAAATGTTCATTCATTATGTGTTGATTGAGCATAGATTAAAAACAGTTGTAATTTGGGGAGGTATGGTTAATGGTTTCTTAAAGTTACAGTACTTTAGTTTGAAAACCTATAGGAGAGACGTATAGCTGGACAAGCTGCTCTGCTAATATATTATATATTCTGCTCTGCTAATGTTACTGTAACTGTATATTCTGCTCTCCTAATGTAACTGTAAAACTGTAAATGCATATTAATTTTGCCAGACATAGCAACGACAAGGCTCATTTTCAGTTGAGAAACTGGTATAATATTAAATCACATACTCAGTTGTACATATGTATGACAAAGTGCATATGGTCAACTGTTTTATTTATTTAATAATTGTTAATTTGATTTAAAATGAAATATCCCAGAGTCTCTGATTTTGTACTGTATCACGGAGCCTCTGGAAAAGTAACACTTAGTTGAAAGTTCTCCCTGAACCTCCCCAGGAAGAGATTAAGCATTCTGAAGGCACTGTGTAAATTCAGCACAACCTCTGCCCATTTGCTTTTTTCTGTTTTGAATTTCCCAGCATCTATTTGTATTGCCAGTTTTATCACTTCGGCATGAAGTCAGGGTCATCAGCAAATCAAATCTTCTACAACGGCCTCAAAAATGCAAAAAAAAAAAAAAATCACAAAAGTGGGATTAATTCTGAGCAACCCAGTTTCAAGTCTAAATCCTGACAGAGCAGAATGTACTACAGCACCCTTATCATCATGGGCGCTGTGTGGTGTTATTTTTAAATGTTCCCTTCTCAGGGCACAATGGTCAACAGGGTTCTGCTCTCAGGTAGAGATGAGAGACCGATCCAATGGTTCAACCATCGCTAAAAAGGTATGATATGACTTAACAAAATCTTATCCAGTTTTTCTCAAGATAAATTGAACTGGAAAATCTCGTACATGTATGGCAAATGGACTGCATTAATATAGCACTTTTATCCAAAGCACATCATTACAGTAATGGATCCGCCCCTTCTCCCCTCCACCCCTCCCCCCAGTCCACAATGTACACCTCCCTGCCCTGCCATCTGCCAATCTCCAACCCCATTACATGTTTGTCCCATTTTAATTTCTTCACGTCTGTATTTCAGTCTCAGAAGGATCTTGATGGCTCACTTGAGAAAGACCACCAGAAGAGTACGTTTTCTCCCATTTCAATGTTTCCAGAAGATTTAATTTTTGGAAATTGAAAAATTTAGTATGTTTTAAAGATAATAACAGTTTAATATTTCAAAAGTAAATAATACCCGATGTTAGCATTTGCATAGTATATATTTTGTTAATATTCTGTTATACTTTGACAGATGCAGTTGTAAATTCATATTCTGCTTTACAGACATGCATACCAAAGGTTCTTGACTTATTTTTCAAAATCTTTTATTCCTCCTCAGATGAATCCATATTTAGAGACCAACAGACATTGAGAACTAATCTGAAGAAGAAATTTGAATGCATATTTGAAGGTTTCGAAAGGCAGGGCCGCTCGGCCCTCTTCAATGAGATTTTTACAGAGCTCTACATTACAGAAGGGGGAAGTGGGGACATAAATAATGAACATGAGGTGAGACAAATTGAGGCAATATCCAAGAGACAAATGGCACAGGAAACTGTAATAGACTGCAATGACATCTTTAAACCTCTACCAGGTCAAATAGGGCCAATCAGAATTGTGCTAACCAAGGGGATTGCTGGTATTGGAAAAACCTACTCTGTTCATAAGTTCATTCTTGACTGGGCTGAAGGAAAAGCCAATCCAGATGTGAATTTCATCTTCATTCTTCCTTTTCGAGATCTGAATTTGATGGCGGAGAGAAAATTCAGTCTCATGCAACTCCTCCAGCACTATTTTCCCGAACTGAAAGAAATTGAAAATGTTGCCAATGATGATGTCAAAAAAGTGTTGATCTTTGATGGTCTAGATGAATGTCGACTTCCTCTAGATTTCCAGCACAATGAAATCTGCTCTGATGTAACAGAGTCAACATCAGTAGACATGCTGCTTACAAACCTCATTAAGGGGAATCTGCTTCCCTCTGCTCTCCTCTGGATCACCTCCCGACCAGCAGCAGCCAATCAAATCGCATCTGTGTGCATAGATCGGGTAACAGAGGTACGTGGGTTCAATAACCCACAGAAGGAGGAGTACTTCAGAAAGAGAATCGGAGATCCAAACATGGCACGCAGAGTTATCTCACACATAAAGTCATCCAGGAGTCTCTACATCATGTGTCACATACCAATCTTCTGTTGGATTTCAACTTCTGTTCTGGAGACGCTGCTGAGTGAAGCACACAATGGAGAACTCCCTACAAATCTGACTGAATTGTACACGCACTTCCTGCTCATTCAGACGAATGTGAAGAATCAGAAGTATGATGGCACCAGTCAGACAAACCCAAAGATGATGTTGGAGTCAGATGCAGAAATCATCCTAAAACTAGGACAGTTGGCTTTTAAACAGCTGGAAAAAGGTAATTTGATATTCTATGTAGAAGACTTAAGAGAATGTGGCATTGATGTCCCAAAAGCTTCAGTGTTCTCTGGAGTGTTCACAGAAATCTTTAAAGAGGAGTTTGGGCTGCACCAGGAGAAAGTCTACTGCTTTGTGCATCTTAGTGTCCAGGAGTATATGGCTGCCTTGTTTGTGTTTCATTCATGTGTAACCGAGAAGCGAAACATCCTCGCACCAGAGACGCCACAATCTCAGGATGTCAGCATTCAGTTGTTCGAGTTATACAAGAATGCAGTGGATCAAGCATTGGAGAGTAGAAATGGACACCTGGACCTGTTCCTCCGATTCCTCCTCGGTCTCTCATCGGACACTAATCAGACTCTTTTAGGAGGGTTTCTGAAACAGAAAATTAGCATATCAAAGAACATTGAGGAAACGGTGGCTTACATCAAGAAGAAGATCAGGGCGGAATCCTCAGCAGAGAGGACCATCAATCTGTTCCACTGTCTGAATGAACTGAAAGCCAACTCTCTTGTAGAGGAAATCCAGACATCCCTCAGATCTGGAACACTGTCTGATAAAAGGCTGGATCCACATCAGTGCTCAGCTCTGGCCTTTGTTTTATTGATGTCAGAAGATGTTTTTGATGAGTTTGACTTGAAGACTTACAACACATCAGCAGTAGGTCAGGAGAGACTGATACCAGTCATCAAGTACAGCAGGAAGGCTATGTAAGTATTCTTAGTTTTCATATGATCTGCAAAATTCAGTTTAAAGGTATGGGAAGCAAAATTCTCTATGCATTATTTACATGACAACAATGGTTTTGACAGACTAGAATTTGGGTCTTCACCAAATGGTATGTTAATATTATTTGCCAACCTTATTTGATACACCTAAGCTTCACAATTAAAGGTGGGGATAGACCTTGTTTTCTCATATTATGAAATAGCTGATAATGATATGATGAAAGCTGTGTCAGGTTTTCTTTTCTTCACAACCAGTGTCACATGTCTACTAACCATGATGAGCTGTTCCAAAAAAATCATGGGAAAAGGATTTGAGATCCAGTTGTAGGTATGACCTGGCAGAATAGTTACATCCAGTCAGAGTTCCCTTTTCTTAAATAGATTTTTCTGAATGCTGATTGTTGATATCCAGCATTATACATCCCAAATCACAAAGTCTCTAAGAGGGCAAAAATTTATCACACAGCTTTAATTCTTTAGTCAGTCCATAAATGTGAAGCGATAAATGATGATTCTTTTAGTTATAGGTCCAATCCTCAGGCTTAGCTGTATCATCAGAGAGCTATGACTGATGCTGAGATAGGAACCAAATTGGCCTGGTCCAGACAGGTAGACTGCATCCATTGATCCCAATGACACCCTCGTTGCCCAGAGTGGGCAGGCAAAACAAGGTGGAGGTGGAGGTGGAGGTGTAGGGTGAAAAATGAACAGTGGCTTTAGGGAAAGTCCATCAATGAGGGCACACACTTACAGTAAGCAGCTGTGCTCCTACTGTGCAGGTGTGGGTGATATATTGGTTGCTCAATAGTCATAATTATTCCAAACTGGGGGAAACATGAAAATGTGAAATGCCACTGTTAAAATCGTTGTTTCAGAGGAATATAATTGGTGCCATTTAATTAATTAATCCAACTTGATATCAGAAGTATTCGTCTCTGTGTCTGTGTGGTGCACTCGATCCCTCTTCCCTTAACAGACCAATGTTAATACAACTCTGACAGAGCACATCCGAGTCCAATTAGGACCATATGTCCTCTCTGAGAGTTGATTTAATACTGAACATTTTACTGTGCACTAAAAGTCTCTCATTGAAAATAACAGTTCACTGGGGTTGCAATTGTTCAGGGATTGCAATTGAAATTAAATGAGAACAAGCAACTCAGGGGCCCCTGGATCAAGTCTGTGAGCCCCTGGTATACCTGGTTTATCTATGCTCTGTGTTCAGGATGTGACCATTTTGATTATAGGTGGATCTAACAAGTTATCTCAACTCATTCCTGGGTAAAAACTTCAAGTAACTTGGAATTTTATGTGGACATGAGAGTAGGCCTGAAGCCAGATATTTGTCTGGTGAATTTGAGATTGAAAACTCACCTAAAATGGAAAGGGCCATGGTAAATGTGAATGAGCAACCCTGCATAGTCTTTAATTTTATGGGTGAAGGGAGACAACTGAGTCAGAACCACATGTAAAACTTCACATGCTTCAGACAAGGAGAACATCTGATTTCAGGTCCAGAGACTAGCTCAGACCACTTGCCTTTTTCTGGTCAGCAGTACCACTGTTCATCTCTGAAAACTATCATTAGGTCATTGCTTTGTAACTGACATGTAACCATATGTACCCATTTCCATGCAGACTGGACCGTTGTAGTCTCACAGAGAAATCGTGCCGTTCTGTGGCCTTGGCTCTACAGTCAGTTCCTTCGCATCTACAAGAACTGAACCTCAGCCACAATAACCTGGGAGATTCAGGAATGGAGCTTCTCTATCCTGGTCTGATCAGTCCAAATTGTAAACTACAGAGTCTGAGCCTCTGTAACAGTGATTTTGGAGATACAGGAGTGAAGTTGCTCTGCGAATACCTGAGCAGTAAAAACTGCAAACTACAGAGACTTGACCTCTGCAACAATAACCTGGGAGATTTGCGACTGGAGCCACTATTTTCTGTATTGGCAAGTGAAAACTGTACACTTCAGTCACTGGAGTGAGTATTGCTGTGACATAGAATACCTTTATAAACTGCATTTTGTGTTTATGTCATAACATGTATTGCAATAGACATCTATAGCAGCTGTAATGTCTATAAAAGGCTGATACATACTGTACTTGTGGATTGTCTAGAGGCAGAAGAGTGAAGGACTCGCATCTCTTTCTCTGTACAGGCTGTCAAGCTGTCAACTCACTGAGAGAGACTGTGTTTCTCTGGCACCAGCTCTGTGTTCAAACACATCACACCTGAGAGAGCTGGATTTGAGAAACAACCGTCTAGGAGATTCAGGAATGAGACAACTCTCTGCAGGACTGGGGGACCCCAACTGTAAACTAGAGAAGCTGGTGTAAGTACAGGGTTGGAGTTTATGTGGGCATCTGACCTTACTCCTCTATCTCATCACCTTGCTTCTGTGCCAGCGTTCCTATATGATACTAGTTTGTTAGAGCATAGTTAGACGAAACTTCTTTAGAATTAGTCTTAATGAACATATTGTGTGCATACAAGTTTGCTTTGTGTATATTAAGCAATTTTAAACTTTGTATATGCATTTGTATAGAGAGCTGAGATCCTGTTTTATTCTCTCCACAGTGTGAGTCATTGTGATCTCACGGGGGACTGCTGTGATGTTTTGGCCTTAGTACTGCGTTTGCCCCACTCAGAGCTGAGAGATCTGGAGCTCAGTGACAATGACTTGCAAGATTCAGGAGTGAAAGCACTCTGCACTGGATTGGAAGACCAACAATGTAAACTTCAGAGCCTGAGGTGATGAAAATTCTACTGCTAATGTTTCTAAATGCACTGTTCTGCTAACTCCCCTGCATAATGTGCCATAATGCTATCATATCCCCTTACACGAGAGATGCAGACAGACCATAGCGAGTTGGCAACTTACGTCAGGCAGCTACAGTTACGATGTTCGCTACAAATATTGAAATACACACCACCATCTTCAGAAAACTTTTTTCTCCATCTCTTTTCAGGCTGTCAGGCTGTCGAGTCACAGAGAAAGGCTGTATTGACTTGGCTACAGCCGTGCGTTCAAATCCCTCTCAACTCAGAGTGCTGGATTTAACCTACAATCATCCTGGGGAGTCAGGAGTGAGAGCACTCTCTGCTGGAATGGAGGACCCCAGCTGTGCGCTTGAGACACTGCTGTAAGTGCAGAGTGGGGTAGCGGAGGCAGAAGAGCTTGCTCATTGTCGCAAGGCTCTGAGTTTCCACACAACATCTCAGACGCTGTGTTACTCAGTTACTGTCTATTCTTCTGTGTGGTGCTCAGTCACTGTCTGTTCTGCTATTCTTACAGTACGGACCATGGAGGAGAGAGCAGAAACAAACCAGGACTGAGAAAATGTAAGTCTGTTAGTGCTGAACAGCTTTATTAAATAATCAAGTCTCACTTAGATGGAAATTAGATATAGAGAGAGGAGAAAAAGATATTATATATCAAAAGGAAATAGATTCTTTTTATATAAAAAGGAAATAGATTCCTCAAAACCAGGACCAAGAAGTTCCTCAATTTCTTCTCACCCATTTATTCTCTGCTATGTCTCCTCTCTCCTACATATACTTGAGTCAAACACACACATAATTATACAAATAATAAAAATAATTATTGTAATAACCTGATTAGCCTTCCTCTTGTTTGCAGATGCTTGTCAGCTCACACTGGACCCCAACACAACAAACAGAAATCTGTGTCTCTCTGAGGGTGACAGGACGATGGAACTGGCAACAGAGGAGCAGCCATATCCTGATCACCCAGAGAGATTTGACCCAAGCCCGCAAGTGCTGTGCAGAGAAGGTCTGTCTGGGCGATGTTACTGGGAGGTTGAGTGGAAAGGGAGAGGGGCTGACATTGGAGTGGCATATAAAAGTATTAGCAGGAAAGGACTAGGTAAGGAGTGTGAGCTTGGACAGAATGAAAACTCTTGGATTCTTTATTACAATAAATTCCAATACTCTGCATGCCACAGAGATAAGAACACAAACATACCTGCCTCCCCCTTCCCCTCCCATAGAGTGGGGGTGTATCTTGATTGGTCGGCAGGCACTCTGTCCTTCTACAGCATCTCCTCTGATTCAGTGATCCCCCTGCATGTGTTTTTCACAAAGTTCACTGAACCCCTCTATCCTGGGTTTTATGTTTGGCCTGATTCTTCAGTGTCCCTGTGCCAGCTGTAGTAAGATCAAGTGTACTGGAGGAATAGGCTACCTGTCAGACACACACACACACACACACACACATGCAAACACACACAAATGAAATCATGTGCACACAGGCATGCATATACATTTTCACAACCACAACCTAAGACCCGGCAGTTCATTTTTCTCCCCTGTAGGGTGACAGAGTCTGAGTCTCTAGTGTTAATCTCAAGAACTGTATATTCTCCTATGCTGAAATCTACACTAATAATATACACTAATCTTCAGTAATAATAAGACAACTTATATTTTTGAAATAGTTTCACTACAACTTGCTTTTTGTGATCCATGATCATTAATTTTTTTCAAGTAATTCCTCTTTATGCTAACATGGAAGTGGCACAGGAGGTACATGTGTTGCATGAAAGAGGGGGATTTAAGTGATAAAAATGATCCCCGATTGGGAGTTCCCCGCAGAGTGGTGATAGTTACTTATGCTGTCCTTTATGGTAAATATCAATCTGATTGAATATTTTCTGGAGCTACTAAATTGTTATGTTTAAGATTCAGTTATATTACAAAAACAGAAAAAAATGCACTGAATGATTTTCCCTGTCAATAAAATATTATGCTCTTAGTCATGCTTTTGATTATTTTTTAAATTATATTTTATATCTGTCTTGTTTCTAAATTATTTTTTCCCATTAGGCCAACATATCACTATCCAAAACACCAGACCATTAATGTGTGAAATTGATAATGTTTGTCACATGAGCACATATTTTCTTTGGTAGATATTTACATTTTTGTTTTCCTGTCAGTTTGTCTGAGGCAGAATTGTATTTATTGTAATGGTGGGGGGTGTCGGAGAACCAGAAGCGACTAATAATGGAGAACGAAAAGCTAATGCTACAGGAAGCGTTAGCACCAAGTCTTGAAGGACAAACCTGTCCAGCCACAAAACTGGTTCGAGAAACCAAAAACAAGCCTTTACAAACCAGGGAAAAAAGAAAGGAACCAGTGATACAGAGATGAGGCTCTGATACCAAACCCTGAGACTGGTCTCAAAAAATAAAAAGACAACTGAGTGACAAAATACTCCGCGAAAAAAAAATCCTGAGACGCATCTCAGGATTTTCATGTTCTTCTGTCTTTTTTAGAAAAAAAAGTGTGCCTTTTAAGTGTGCCAATTCATATGTCTACATGATGTGTAATAAAATGTAAAATCATAATCACTTCTGAACCATGGCGTTGTTAATTGATTAATAAATGGAATGCTTAGGGGAAATTAATTGTGCCATTTTTTTAATGACAGCTTGATTGCTACAGATTGTATTGGTAAATTTAAGCAAAGGGCTAAAGTTTATAGCTACAAAATTAGAATATCTTATTTTTAATAAGATGTTCCAGAATTGGGGTATTTGCAGATTACTTTGATATTCTGGAAAAACCTCCATTCCAGATTCCTTTGTATCTCAGAGGTTCTGATGTATTGCTGTTGATATCCCATATGACATCCGCATTCACTTCCATTTACGACTTCTGATTCTGCTCCCACAGAAAGGCCTGCTCTTCCCACAGAACAATGGGCACCATTTTGGTCTTCCACATCCTAACACACGACAGTTAACTTGAAACCTAGTAATACATTTTATGACATTACTTGACCAAATCTGGACATGGACCTGTTTTCACTGTGAATATCTAGTTTGACTACTTAGTAGTGTTTATCCTCCTCTTGTACTTTTGTTCCCATCTAAGTGCCATTTACCACTAATTCATGCTCTTTCTTACCCTTCTCTTCAAGCAGAGGTGCTACTAAGTGCGCTGGCCAATTACACATTTCTGTAGTCTAATAATATGCATCTAGTAGATAATTCTCCAGACAACCAGGAGAGGGAAGCATTGTTCATGAAAAATTACCTGGCTGGGTAAGTTTCCTTTTAGAAACGGGCATAAACTTTAGCCTACTTTTATTTACCATTGGTTTAGAGCTTGATACAATTGTGCTTTCATAAATTCTCCACACAAATACTCATCTGGAAGCCTAATGCATTTAATGTAATAAAAATAGTTCTGTTGGAAAATGTACACTGAAAGTTTTTTTTCATTTGTTGTCATGGTTAGCAGTATGCAGTGGCCGGTTAGCTCAGTTGGTTAGAGCGTGGTGCTAATAACGCCAAGGTCGCGGGTTCGATCCCCGTACGGGCCAACTCTTTTCTGTAGTGCGCTCCCATAAAGCTCAAAAGATTCTTGTCTGGAACTGGACTTAATCAACGTATTCGGTATGTCTCTATGTCGCATTAAAACGCTTATTGGGACAATCTAGAATTTTACGAAAATTGCAATGTCGGCGTCACAAATGAATTACTAGTGAAATCACTAATCTATGCTGTTATTTTGTAATTCCAGTACAATTCTGAGCTTTCTCACTTTCAGCACTCCCAGATATCTTGAGAAGTAAACATAGTCTGGGTACTGAGATACATTGTGCCAGGTGAACGCACATTAACCATTTCGCAACGAACCTGACCACTTCTAAGATCACAACATGATTAAACATAAAGTAACACAGACGAGTTGAAACATTACGTGACCTTGTTTGCGTTCCACTCGTTCTCGCGATAGTAAAATGAACGGGAGTTGGTTCAACACGTCGTATCGCGAGATTCCGTCGTTTCTGTCTGTGTTTGTGCGAAGTGGTCTGCTAATGATGGCAGCGGTGAGTGTTAGCTAGCTAGTTGGCTATAATTTGAGATGGACTGAGGTATGTGGAGCAATACTTACTGCAGACAGGTAAGATAAAATCACTTGCTGCCTATCTGTAAAAATATTTTTATTCTAGATTCTTAGAGGCACAACCACAAACATTTTAGTTATGAGTTTGCGCGTACATAGCTGCTTATCAATGTAAATGACTAAGCTAGCCATCAAGCGAAGTGCCACTGTATCCAGTTTTAGCCGAATTTCTTGCTAGCTAGCTATGTTTTTATCACATTGAAAACACAAAGTTCTTCGCTATAATCATATACATGAATAGTGAAACTGGCTTTAACTTTACTGTATTTCTCATTCGGCTTCTCACGTCTCACGACGTGTATGGTCGGTTAGCTAGCTGTCAGTACGGTGCCGGGTACACAACGAGCTAGCTATTACTAGTGAACCGGCTAAACTAACTTAATGACAATTCAACGACCGACAGGTAGTTTGTTTACCAGCTAGCTTCCCAGCTACAGTGACTTAACGTGGTAGGCCAGTATACTCAGACATTATATACATGTATATATGTCTATGAGTATAATGACACCGGCGAGCGATTTAACCATAACTAAGTCCTGCTGACTTTCAAGGTTTGTGATAACGTCACACTGCAAGCACTTTTTTTTCCTCCAAGATGTCGGTTCGCTTGGATTTTCATTTAATTCCATTCAAAATTGTACACCGGTTTGGTAAAATGGATCGATAACGTAAATTGGTTAGGCTATGAAATTAGGTTATTACTTAGCATGTTGGGTTATCAAACGCTAATATAGCAAAGTGCGTCATCAAACTGGTGAAAATAGGATAGCTAACCTTAGACTACCAAACTACATTGCTAAACAGGCCGTTGGTCAACAATTTTTAGCTAGCAAATGTAACGTCGTTATACGGATTATATTCCTCACCAAATAATAATAGTAATGATAATTGGTTAAGACTAGAGAAAGATTTTTAGTCTGAATCTTTAGCTAACGTTAACCCTATGTAACTGCCTGCCTAACGTTAGCTAGATGTCAGTTGTTTAAGCTAGCTAAACGTTTATGTAGGCTATTGCGTTTACTGGCAGCAGTACTCTTGTGGATATGGCTGGAAAGATTGTTGATGGCTAAGTTAATTTTATAATTTTCTCCAAAGCACTAGCTTGTTTCAGATAACATCCATGTTTTCTTGTTTATTTGTTTACTTCTCCATAAAACGGCGGTACATTGATTGACTACAACGTTTCTTGTTCTAACAGTAGGTTCCAGCGTTGCCCCCCCAATCCCTGCCAGGATGTTCCCAGGCCTGGCCCAAAGACCGTGGCATGTGTTCTGTAGGGTTTACCTGAGACAGAGAGCCTCCTTGTCACAAAGAGCTCCAAGAGTGGGACGACCATGTCAAGGTGATTATCCTGTCTATGTCCAATACCTGCCGCTAATCCCATTCTGTCATTGTTGTGCTATGCACTGTTTGAGTGAGGTGCATCTTTTTGTACAGGTTTAGGGTGAGGTGCATGTCTCTGTGCAGGTGTGGAGCATAATGGTTAGGGGATTGGGTTTGCTACTGAGGAAGTTGTAGGGCCCATTCACAAGTAGGGCACAGCCACTTTTATCCTTGACCCTACTCGTAATATGAATTGCTGCTGTAAATATCTCATTGCATGAATTGATCGCATGTAAAGAGTGCTCTAAGGGTGTCTACTAGATGCCTAAAATATGACATTAGTGTTTTTGAAGTGGATATAGCCTAGATGCTTTATGGAGCAGTTATAGCTTAGTATTTGCTCCTAATGATGATCTATTTTCATAGACATTGCCCCTTCATAGTTGGTAAGGTTTATGCAACTATATTGTCCCATTGCAAATGTAAAGGGGGAAGCAAAAGAGGCTTTCTTTGGATCAGATATGTAATCTCATGTAAATCAGGCTGTTTCATTAAATATTTAATATTAAATATTTTACTGTTTCATATTATTAATATACATCATAGGCGACATAGCTCAGGAGGTCAGAGCGTTTGTCTGGCATTCGGGGGGTTGCTGGTTCGATCCCCAACCCTGGGCTTGTCGAAGTGTCCCTGTAACCCCTAATTGCTCCCAACGAGCTGATTGGTACCTTGCATGGCAGCCTTTTACCGTTGGTGTGTGAGTGTGTGTGTGAATGGGTGAGTGAGAGGCATCAATTGTAAAGCGCTTTGGGTAAAAGTGCTATATAAATGCAGTCCATTTACCATTTACGTCTTTATATTATGTTGTAACGTGGTCCATTTGTATGGCTTGATATTCACAGAAGCAATTCTGGTTATGTAGTCTGCTGAAACAGGAAACAGCAACTACCCCACATTCTGTGTTTAGTATAGAACACCTTATGTCCTTTAGCATTCCTACCCATAAAATGTTTCTTCTGTGGTATTTTAGGGGGTTATGTCAGTGATCTCCAACTCAGTGCCATGGAGGGCCGTGTGTATGCTGGTTTTTATTCCAGCCTCAGATCTTGATTATGTAATTAGTTCTCTTATTTGCTGACTTAGGGATGTAGGTTTGCACATAATGGTGACCCGCATTGTCTAAATAAAAACTCGCTTATATTCTGTGCTTCAATGCAGTTAGATGCATTTGGCTGAATGAGTAATTGGACTCAATTAAGGCAGCATTAATTGGTTGGAAAGAAAACCTGCATACATACAGCCCTCCATGGCAACGAGTTTGAGACCACTGGTTTAAGTGCTAAACTGACAGACTGGGAGCCTACCTTTGCGATTTCAGCTGATATATAGAAATGGGATTGTAAAAGTATTTAGTTTTGTGTAAGAAAATTTCCATATAATAATGAACAAGCAAGTGAGGTAGTTAGGTTGTGAGTTTTCTGAATTGCTTGGTAGTGACTGAGCTAGCTAGTCATTGAGTTAACTAGCAAGCTCGTGAGTTAGCCAGTTATTGCGCTTGTTTATGAGTTTGCTCACTAGCCATCTCACTGGCTATGAATGCCGTCGCTTCCGTCGCTGTCCACAGGGTGGCAGAATGCGGGTGGAGTGCACAGCCTCTGGTTCAGTCTCCATGACAGCCACGTGGCAGCTCTCGCGGTGGGTCAGAACCAGTACTACTCCACCACCAGCGGCAGCAAAGACGGGTCCTCGTCTGGGCCCGATAAACCCGACACGCCTGAGAAGGCCCCGGAAACTGCTCCTCAGCCCGATGTGCCCGGTAAGGGGTTATTCAGTTTCAGCTGAAACTTATACCGAATGTGCGCCTGTTTCTGTGTACAGTCACTTGAGTCAGAAGTTAAAGCAGACTTGCGCGGTAATGTTAAAATCCCTTAAAACTGCTCAAGCTTCTAAATGGTTTTGTGCTCTTTATCAATCGGCTGAATGTTTTCCTCCCCTCCCCCCATGTTTTTCATGGCTGAACAGCTGGAGATACAACTGGTAAGTGTTTGATCAGACCAGTATGAGGTGTGGCTACCTGTTTGTTTTTTGACATTTAGTTTTATGGCGCATTAGAGAAGTATTTCAGCGGCTGTTTTGGTTTATATTGATTTTGTCGGTTTCCCTTTGTAGCACAAGATCTCGCAATCCCTGGCCCAGCTAAGGCTATCCAAGTGAAAGGTAATGTAGGGCATGGTTTGTATCTGTGCCTTTCTCTGTGGCCGATAGCGTTTCAGTACCTCACTTGCTCTATAAACTAGCCATATTGTCAAGCCGAGAGAAATGGATTAGATGGATGTGTAGTCAACTGCTTTAATTGGCCAGTAAAGTGCTGTGTAACGTCTAAAACTGGCTTACCGTGTTGACCTAATGTACTAGGAATGGAGACCCCTGATGTAGACCTTAGTATGGAACTTTCAGTTTCAGGAATATAGACTTGACCATCTGGTTAGTATATACTCTGTTTTATACCTTTGGGCACTGTACAGGCATTGATTTGAGTGCTTGCCTGGGACTCTTGAATGAATTGGCTTTTACTAGTGTTTCTCGCTGCCTGTGTGATGTAGGCTCGTAGAACTTAATTTTAGAGAGATTCCCTGCAATTTCACATACTGATCACTTGCTCTCTGTTGTACTCTTGATGTATTAGAACTTCATTTTGGGGAGAACTTCATTTTGGCTGTACTTTCACACTTATGTTATTATGTTTCACACTGGGCTCTTTCCTCAGTGAGGGCGGTACTGAAGAAGAGGGAGTACGGTGCGAAGTACACCCAGAATAACTTCATCACTGCGGTTAGAGCCATGAACGAGTTCTGTCTCAAACCCAGGTAAGAAACCCAGCGCTATAAATGCAACAGCTTGCCTTCAGACTGTTGTTGGGTCAATTAGTGGCTACGTGGGACTATTAATTCAGTGCTCATTCATTAATTTTGTGTGGTATTTGTAACTGCAGCTGCTGAAGGTTGAAACACCTGCCACAAGGGTACAGTAAGTGTCCCAATAAGTGATGTTTGCAAGGGGTATTTGATATGCGGCATTCGAGCCAAGGCATCTCCATTGCTCTGTAATGTTGCAGCTGAGGTTCACCGTTGACTGAGTCTTGGAGGCATTTGCCAGAAGCAACAATACTGTGGCCTGATCAGGCAACAAGCTGTGTTGCAGGGGCAACAAGTTCACCAAGAGTGAGAATTGGCCGGAGTTGTGTTTACCAATGAGACTCCCTATGGATCTTTGGTTTGTCTGGGCTGAAGTGTATTCAAAGGTTCTGTGACTCAAACCATTCATACCCATATCCTTCAATACATGATTTATTCCTTGGGAGTGAGGTAGACAAGAGCTCAAGAGCTTGCAGCAGTGTCGCTGGGAGTGCTGATCCTTAGTAAGATTACGTAGAGTGTTTGTGCAAACCTGGACTACATTTCCTATGAGCACCTAAAGCTTTTTCAGGGTTTTGCCTGCTGCTGGAACTTATGCTTATTGGCGCAACAGTTGCTCTCTGTCATTGACTTGGACTGAAGGCTCCCAGCATTCACAGTGTGCCAAATGAGTTGATGAGCCAGCACACGGCCCTGATTATAGCATTAGCGATGATGGGTTTGGCTTCCCTGCCTGGCAGGCTCAATTAGTGCGCCTGTGACCCGACCCTGTTCCTCTGAATGACATATTTTCCTTTTCGCATTGTAAATTATTTTTTTTCAACAATCCACCCCCCATAGCGACCTGGAGCAGCTGCGGAAGATCCGCCGACGCAGTCCCCACGACGACACCGAAGCGTTCACCGTCTTCCTGCGCTCTGACGTGGAGTCAAAGTTCGTACCCCTCAACCCAAGTTCTGCCACACATAGGCCCGAATATGTAAAAGTGTAACAGTGGATTGAGCTCTGATTTTGTGAGCCTGTGAGGTTTGAGCCCGCCTTCTGCACTGGGCACACTGTCCATTGTTAATGGAGAGGAGGAGTCTAGCCTGCAGGAATCAAATGCTGACTGATACAGAACAAATTGACTGGTTGGAAGAGCTAGCCATTATCTGAATATTGACTCCCCAGTGGCTGCTGGTCAGTCCTCACACAAACTCACAGAGCTCACTGTTCTCAGGACAGAGGGCGCTTTAAAAGATAATGATTTTGTGGTTTCCTGTATTTAGGAGGAGGCTGATCCTGAAATAACCCATGTGGACATGTTCTACTTTCACAACCATAATTCCTGTTCCTAAACCAATAAACCTGTCCCTCTGAAATTTACTGCCCATCTGAAAAGACCCCCTCGGGCTATAGTTGCGATATTGTACTGTCCAGAGAATGCATTTGCTTGGGCATATCAACTACTTGTATATCTGCCTTTTTTGTGAAAAGTTCATATATATACACGAATATGTGACATGTTCATACGAAGACATGTTTATACAAACGCCATCAAATAATTTCAAATTGTAGATATGAAATGACACATTGACGTACAGATTGGTGGTGTTGTGCTGCTGTTTTGGTATTGCATGAGGGTTGAGCACAAAGCCTTGTGTCTGCCTGTGGTCTGCAGGGCTCTGGAAGTGTGGGGTAGCCAAGAGGCACTCGCCCGGGAGAGGAACCTGAGGAGCGAGGTTGAGAGGGAGTATAAAGAAAGTAGGCATTTATGTACTATAGATAAATGTGTATTTACAATTCATATCAATAGTTGCCTGCAAATATCGATGAATTTACTGAAGATATCTGAGTTAGCGGTAGATATGCCTGTATTTACTGTAGATATCTGAATGTATTAGATACCAGAATGCTGATATTTCATATCTCTAGATTTAGTATAGCTACTTCCCTGTGCATGTAGACATATGATGGAACATCTGGGAATGAATTGGGATTGGAGGTCATTCAGAACTAGGCAATCATCTTTGAACATTGAAACTAATGTCACTATACACCTGTTTAAAAAATTCAAATCCCTTGATTGGAATATTTTAAAAAAAACAACAGGCTAGTTTATTTGCTTATTTTTTCCGTTTTTAGAATTTTTGTATGAGTTAACATTTAGTTGCTCCAGTAGTAATTGGGATGTTGCTGGAGCATTTTTTTTTTCCTTGCTGGATTTTGGAATGGTTTTCAGTGATCCACTATTACTCAGCTTCTTTTGTATATTTGTTTTGCTTTGTTCCTTTATTATATCAAATACGTATGCATTCACCCATGGAAATTGAGCTATGGATGGCCTGGTGTAGTTTTTACAATATTTGGTTCCTTTTTAATATAAATCAATTGAAAGTGACTCGATTTGGTTTTACTTGATAATTGACATTAAATACTGTTAGATATGTATATTTGAAGACAAATACACATGGTTTTGCCATCAAAATATGGGAATTAATCATAGAGAACTGTAGACTTACCACTGGTAGACTTTGTTTTTCCTGGATGTATGAAAACCATAAAACTGTTCCCCCAAATTTTCAGATTTATTTCGGAATCAACAACTTTTGAAGGAATATAAAGATTTCTGGGGCAACACAAAGGTGAGTGTGGCTTTCCAGGGTGCTTTGAAGCAAAATGCTACAGTTCTGGTATGACGGTGTATGGTCCAGGCTAGGTGTTTAACGGGTGCCACGGTGATTGTTAAAAGGCTTAGGCCTTAGTGTCAATCCTAAAATGTTTTAAGCTGGTGTTGGTATTCGTCCCATGTTACACTGCAGTTTTACCGGTCTTTCGTGCTGATTTGGCGGGCGACAGCCGGAAAGATCCAGGGTTTCTGTTGCCGTTTGACAGTTCTTCCCGACTAACCCCCCCACAGTCACATGACCTTTTGCCTACATAGTCACAGTGTGCATTGCTGGCATCCCCTGTATGTCATCGGACTGTACAGCACAATTCCATTCTGTCTGCAGCACTGCTCTGCCCAGTGATTTTATTTCGCTTATGTTATTTTTGTTACGGAGTTATTATTAGCAAATTAGTGCAATATTCTACGCAGTGCTACATTTCACAATAAGAGCTTTCAGAATGTGCTAGATTGACTAGAAATGTGAAACTCGTCTGTTCAGTGCAAATGTTGTGGTTAAGGGTTGTGGGTTGTGGGCAGTGCATGTTGTAAATTGTTGGACCGTTGTGCTTTGTGGTTTTGGGATGTTAACTACCTGTGATATGATGCCCCCCCCCATCCCCCACTCTCTCCTGTGTTACGCACAGCCTCGATCGGGTAAGCGGACCACATTTTTACAAGGCCCGGGGAAGGTGGTGATGGTCGCCATTTGCATGTAAGTTTGTGGAACCATGGGCAGAATCTAGGGATGCAGGATAATAGTGGGATCGTATCAATATTGGCCGATAATGGCCTGACTTGGCTTTATTGGACTGATGCTAAGGTTATGGCAGATATGGGCCAATACGATAATGCAAGGTACACAGAGTCAGAGAATTGACACATTTCATTTGCCACTGATGATGTAAATGAGTGTAAAAAGTTACCTATCCTAGTCTTATTTAATTTTTAATTCATCATTTTTTTCAGCCAGACTCAAAGTCAAAGAACGGTTAGCGCTCTGAAGCCTTTTTGTGCTTTTCTTTTTAGTTTTCGTCGCTGGTAAACTCTGCTTTCTTCATGAGAGGAACAGTGACAGCAGCTATTCTTTTATGGTTACAACTCTTGGGCTGGCCAATTAAAAAAAAAAAAAAAAATTTTGGATTGTGCTATAGACAAAAAAACTTAACAACACTGTCTACTGTCTACAGACTGCTTTTATTTATTGTTATTGTGCCTAGTTATATGTTTTAGACTGCTTAATAATAAACCCAGCAAGTTGAAATATTATACAAATAAAAGGTAAATAGAAGGGGAGGCATCTGTCAGTCATGTTGGCCAGGTAAATATTGGGAATTTTCTGTATCACACAGTCGTAGTGGGATCGCTTCTCTACAGTTACTGTGTAGACTCCTACACATTGCTTGGTCCGTGTCGGTGTTCCTGTGGATGTCGCGTCTGACCGCGTCAACGCAATGTTAATAACGTGCGAGTGGGGAATGAGTTAACAGAAGCCCTCAGGCCGTATGTCAGACCGAGGTCACGAGGCGCGCGCCTGACGCGGTTAGCCAATTAGATTAGAGTGATTGAATGAGAGGGCGCGTATGGTCATCGGCGGTCACATGCCCGGGAGTCCTGGCCACGCCCACGCATACAGAGCAGGGCCAGGAAATGCTGCACTTTATTCAGTCAGGGGATCAAAGGTTAAGGTAATTTTTTTGGCTGTTTTGTGTAACTGTTGCTAATGGCTTTGCCTCCCTCTCGACTTTCAGAAACGGGCTGAATTTCTTCTTCAAGCTCTTGGCTTGGGTATACACTGGATCAGCCAGTATGTTCTCCGAGGCCATCCACTCACTAGCCGACACCTGCAACCAAGTGAGCACCGCCAGCGATTTGTTTTTAATGCACATTGACACCTTTGTAATTCCCCCAGAGTGTGGAATACGTATGAAATAAATCTCCCTCCCTCCCTCCTGTCCTTTTTCTTCCTCTCCCTCCATCCTTCCCGCCCTTTTTCTCTCCCTCCCTCCCTCCCTCCCGCTCTTTTTCCCCCCCCCCAGGCCCTGTTGGCTTTGGGCATTAGCCAGTCAGTAAGGAACCCGGACGCGGTGCACCCGTAAGAACAGCCATTTCCCTTGCCGATCGCCACTGCTGTCTATGGCAGACAAAGACATTTATTCTGTCAGATCATTATTTGCATATTTGATATTGGCCTCTGAAAGTTAATTTCATGTAACATTTCATGTGAACGAACGCATTGTTCTAATTGAACAGCTCAATATAAATCGAAATTAAAACGATCCCTCTGAGGACGTTATCTTGGCCGTCCTGTGGTAATGCTGGTCCCTCTCCTGGTCCCCCCCCCTCCCCCCCACAGGTACGGCTTTACCAACATGCGCTACATCGCCTCCCTCATCAGCGGGGTGGGCATCTTCATGATGGGGGCGGGGCTGTCCTGGTACCACGGCATCATCGGCCTCCTGCACCCGCAGCCAATCGAGTCCCTGCTCTGGGTGAGCCGCTCGCCGACGGCGGTCGTGGTTTCGGCTTAAGAGGCTCCCGTCGGCGAATCGGACGCGGCGGCACGCTCTCCCGCGGATGTTACCCTGCCCGCGGCAGACGGGTTTCCCCCTCTGAGTCCCGTTCCGCTCGAGGTTTCTTCCTGTTATCGGTCAGGGAGTTTTTCCTTGCCACTGTTGCCCTAGGTTTACTCTTTGGGGGCCCGTTCTCTGTAAAGCTGCTTTGTGACAAAGCCCCTGCGTTACACAAATAAAAATGGATTGAATTGATTGATTACCTGGGGTGTCACTCGTTATGGGCCTCCGAGTTGCTTTTCCTGCCAGGTAGCGCGTCGCTAATGCTTTAACAGGCAGAGGGAGCTTCTCATCTCTGTGTTGTAGACCTCGGAGGTGCGCAAAACTAAAAGCCAGCAACCTCAAGCAATGTTTGGGCGCGGTGCAGTATCCCAATCAAAGGCAGCCGAGAAAGATTGGTTAAGAGAGGGCTTTTCCCCCTGAAAGTAAAAAAAAAAATCTGTGAGACCTTGCCCTCTGTTAAGAGAAGTCTGCCATTTTACCTTGCTAATTAATAATGAAACTTTGTTAATGTTCTGCTGGCTGACAGTGGCTAATTCTTCAGTGGTTTTTGGTTATTAATTATACATTACATAGTTGGCTTTTTTCTGAATTTGTAGGTTGTGCAAAAGCTAACTTCATTACTTTTTAATGTTTAAAAAAAAAAATATATATATATATATATTTCTGTTTTTTGGTTTCTATTCGTTTGAGCCTGTAATTATTGTAATATTAAAATGACTTTAAAGCTAACTTTAAACCCTGCCAGTTTTTCCCCGCTGTCTTTGAGTGATGGGTGTTTGGCCTGCATATTGCACAGGGCAATGTTATGTGTTAATTTCTTAGCATTTCTCATGCATTTCTCTTCATTTCAGTGACAACCGAACATGTTGTGCATACTTGTGAAACCATTTTAATTGGATAAGACCAAAGCAGTACCTTGCGGCTAGGTTAATGGAGCCCATTGGGTGGTTATTGTGAGGATGAACGGTAAGAGTCGTGCAGTTGTGTAACTCTGCTCTTTCTGTGTGCTGTGCTCCCTCAGGCTTACTGCATTCTGGCTGGCTCCCTGGTCTCAGAGGGAGGTAGGGTCCCTCGACAGCCCAACGCACTACCATGCTGCACATACGCATCCCCATATTGCACCATCCGATCCTCAAGTCTATATGAGAGAGTCTGTATTTCCTATTGCTCAATCACTGACTATTTCTATTGTCTGTTTTACTGAAGCATGGCACATGAATTATCCAGTCATGTTTCATATACATGGGTGGCAATTCTCATATCTGAAGGAGGGCGTCTTGCATGTTTTTATGATTTCAGCCAGTTCTGAGGCTTGATCTATGCATATAATTCATGATTCATGTGGTGAATTTGGTCCTGGATGTGACTCATGATTTGAACTTTATGGTAAAAGTTCATAATTAATGACCCATGCTTGGGATTCATTATCTCTGACTCCAGAATCATGACTCTCACTTTTGTAAACAGCAACTGGAGAAAAATAGGGGAAACTAGGCCTTGAAGGTATTTAGTTTGGCATCCACTCTGTCTGTATAACGGTGCAATAACAATACTTCACTTACTGTCTGGCACGAAGTAGGAAAGGAACCAGCACTTTACAGTCTTCGACCTCTGTAAATATAGTTTTGAAGGTTTTGCCAAACCGAGTTCACCTTGAAATTTGTCTTTTGATATGAAATAATGAAATGTAATACTACTCCACGTTAGTCGCCAGATCTGTATATTGTCATCAACCCTGCCTCTCAGGTTGAGACACAGTGAGAACTTAAATGTTGGTGTTTTGCCCTAGAGTAAGTTTCTTCAGGAATAAAGAGCCTTCTACCTTTTGGAATTTTCCTGGAATTAAACTATACTTGACGGAACATCTCCCGGGTGCTAAAATTAGTTTTCAGTTTCTTCTAATGACATGAAATTTGAGTATGTTATATGAACTTTGGAAAAGTAATGATTTTTTACCCGTGAGGTCTGTCTGTCTCTCTGCTTCACGCTGTTCGGTTCTCGTTTCAGCTACGCTGCTGGTGGCGTTCAATGAGATTAAAAAGAGTGCTCAACTCCAAGGGTTGTCTTTCTATGACTACGGTACGTATGCCCTTTGCTGTGCGTATCTGCTTACGGCAAACTTGGGTTTTCTTTTATGCTCAAAGGTGACTACATGTTGAACAATCAAGTCAAAGCATGTAAAGAAATGCTTTCTGATTGGCTGTTCTCAATCCAGTCAGCTGCACGGGCTTCAGAACGAACTGTGACCGACTGTTTCATTGTGTTTAGGGACCCCTCAGCATTAACGTGGTTTGGGTGAATGTGTTTTAGGGGTACAGTCTGTACACCACATAATTAACATGGTTTGGGTGAATGTGTTTTAGGGGTACAGTTTGTACACCCCAGCTTTAACATGGTTTGGGTGAATGTGTTTTAGGGGTACAGTCTGTCCACCACATCATTAACATGGTTTGGGTGAATGTGTTTTAGGGGTACAGTCTGTACACCACATCATTAACATGGTTTGGGTGAATGTGTTTTAGGGGTCCAGTCTGTACACCACATCATTAACATGGTTTGGGTGAATGTGTTTTAGGGGTGCAGTCTGTACACCACATCATTAATATGGTTTGGGTAAATGTGTTTTAGGGGTACAGTCTGTACACCACATCATTAACATGGTTTGGGTGAATGTGTTTTAGGGGTGCAGTCTGTACACCACATCATTAACGTGGTTTGGGTGAATGTGTTTTAGGGGTACAGTCTGTACACCCCAGCTTTAACATGGTTTGGGTGAATGTGTTTTAGGGGTACAGTCTGTACACCGCAGCTTTAACATGGTTTGGGTGAACGTGTTTTAGGGGTGCAGTCTGTACACCGCAGCATTAACGTGGTTTGGGTGAATGTGTTTTAGGGGTACAGTCTGTACACCACATCATTAACATGGTTTGGGTGAATGTGTTTAAGGGGTACAGTCTGTGTTTTAGGGGTACAGTCTATACACCACATCATTAACATGGTTTGGGGGAATGTGTTTTAGGGGTACAGTCTGTACACCCCAGTTTTAACATGGTCCTGCCCTGTTTTTCAGTGATGCAGTCTCGAGACCCGAGCACTAATGTGGTCCTGCTGGAGGATGCAGCTGCTGTGCTGGGAGTTATCCTGGCTGCCAGCTGCATGGGCCTCACCTCTCTCACTGGTGGGCAAACAACCTCCCAACATCTGTCTTCTGATTGGTCCACTCGCCAGCTGTGACCAACGCGGCCAATCACCGCCTAATGTGCAATAAGTGTTTAAAAAAAACAAAACATTTACCACCACTCGTTCAGGGCTAATTTTTAAGTAGTGTTTTTTTTTTAAATATAAAATTGAAGTAAATTGCTGCCTTGAAAAACATACCTGTGATGGCTTGCACTCAGCACTAGAGGTCACTGTTGCAACGTCTTTAAACCCAGACCTATTTGTGCAGCACAGTTACTCTATATAGACCTGGAGTTGAGATCCTGAATTCTTCCGCCTATATATACTGTACCCAGGACAGAGGTGGGCAACAAGGGGCATATCTGTTTCTGGTTTTAATGCTAAACTCTGCCCTTAATTACTTGGTTAGCCTTAAGATTTACGCCATCTTATTGTTTAGCTACATTTATTGATAAGCGCATGAATGATCCAAAGAGTGTTCTTGCGCTCCTATATGAAATGGTTTACTGTGATCTAATCTACGAGTGAACTAGTGTTGGTTTGTTAGCCAGTTAGCTCATTTAGCCAGGGCAATGGGTGGAAACAGAAACTTGTCTACACACCGGCCCTGGAATTGGCCGCCCCTGTCCGAGGAGGTTCAGGTTTATCTGCTCCTTTGCATTTCCGTGGTCCATGTTTAGCCATGTCCCCTTGTGGATAGCCACAGTTAGCTAGCCAGTCATAATCATTAAGTACACGTAGCCGGACAGAAGGTCAGTATATAGGCTATCAGCAGTGCTATGTGTGCGGTGTGTTTGTGCGCGTCAGTGCTAGCCCGCTGCTCTCGCGCTCAGGTAACCCGTACTACGACTGCCTGGGCTCCCTGGGCGTGGGCACGCTGCTGGGCGCCGTCTCGGCCTTCCTCATCTACACCAACACCGAGGCGCTGCTGGGCCGCTCCATCCAGGCCGAGCACCTGCAGAAGCTCACCGAGTTCCTGGAGAACGACCCCGCCGTCAGGTCTGTCCCCCCCCAAAAAGCCTGACTCCGCCGGCACAGTCTGGCCGCTTGTACCAGCCAATTAAAAATGCCGCTCGTAAGGTTATTTGTTTCTCGGCCGTTGGGTCCAACCCAAATATTTTTCCTGGAGTTTGGAAAGTGCTTTTCCAGAAGGTTCCGCAGAAGCTTCTGGTAATACATTTCTAATACGCATAAGAGCGTTCTGTTGCGTTTCGGAGAAATGCCCCAGGTGCACATGATCTTCTCCAGAGGAAGCAGTCGCATTGCTCGCTGCCTTTTAAATTGAGTTGTGTCGGGAAGAATTGCTTCAAAAGGCTCCAACTAGTTCTGCCCGCTCCCCTCCTCCGTACTTCTAGTCTCTGGTGTGCAGGTCTCCTCGTTTTCTGTTGTGCTGCACCAGGATGTATTTTCCCCGCGTTGGATTTCAACAGCTCTTTTCGATGTGAAGCGAGAGTGAATAATGATCTCGCTTGTTTCTGTTTCCCCGTCTCCAGGGCGATCCACGATGTGAAAGCCACAGACATGGGCTTGAACAAAGTGCGTTTCAAGGCGGAGGTGGACTTCGACGGGAGGGTGGTGACGCGGGCCTACCTGGAGAAGCAGGACATCGATCAGATACTCAGCGTGTGTATTGGGGAGGGGGGTGGGGGCAGGTCGAGGTGGGCCAGGCGCTTGCAGCTGAAGCAGATGGTTGAATTCTTTTTTCTTTTTTTTTTTCTGGCGCATGGAAATGTGATTTTTTTTCTCTCATTTGTTTCACTTAAAATTTGGAGGAGGCCCCAGGTGTAATGTTGTGCGTGACCTTCCACCATCTGCAGGAAATCCAGCAGGTGAAGACTGCAGAGGAGCTGGAGAACTTCATGCTTAAGCACGGGGAGAACATCATCGACATGCTCGGGGCTGAGGTTGACCGGCTGGAGAAGGAACTTAAGGTGGGGGGGTCACCTTCTTTACCAACGGGGGATAATAGCAGCAAGGGGGGTAGGGGGTAGAGGGGGTAGCCATGCTCCTCCCTCATACCCTGGGCCACTCCCACCCTCCTTCCTCATTACCCTGGGCCACGCCCATCTTCCTTCCTCATAACTGGGGCCACATTCACCCTCCTTCCTCATAACCTATGCCACGCCCACCCTTCCTCCTCATACCTTGGGCCACGCCCACTATTTTTCCTCATACGGTGTGTAGCCACACCCACTCTTCCTCCATAGTCATAGTCATGCCCACTATTCTTTATACACTGTGTCTTGGCTACTTACTCCTCCCGGAGCCTCAGGGGTCACGCTCACGCACCGTACATATATGTGTGTACTACTCTGGTACGGGCTGAATCGCAGACGTCGAGAGATCTCCTCTGAGAGAGTCAAAGTTCCGCTGGTAAAATGGACGCCCTTCGTAAAAGCTCGCACGCTCACACAAGCCTCGTCGATACCTCGCTCGAGTCGGAACGCGGCTGGCTTGCATTTGTCAGGACCCAGTCCGTCCATACGCTGTACAGGGCGGTCACGCTGTGGGGAAATGGATCGGTTCCACCGGCTGTGCGTTTTCGCCTCCCGCGGGATGCTCGGAGGAAGGGCCCTGCTCTACCTCGCCGCCGACCCCCGCGGTGATGTAAGACCGCGGTCGATCGGGAGAGACGGGAAGGGGCTCTCCGGAAAGGGAACATGACAAATTGGGCCCGCTACTGTCTGCACTTCAGATATAACAGCTCCCGGGCCAGAACCATCGGCCATTCATCTAAACTGGCCCAGCATCTGGTCCTCTGTTCTCCTTTAGTATATATCTATCCCAAACATTATTCTTCCTGATTATGTGTGTATTTTGCTGCAAAAGTTTGGCTTTGGTAACAGAGAATTTGAGCAAAGCCTCATAGCGTGCTTTGAATGCATCGGGAGCATTGAATGTTTTGGTTTTCAGGAACCTGTGGTTTACCATGAGAACACAAGCCTCAGGGAAAGCATTTGGTGAGATGAGCACAACGTATAAATTTGCCGTATTTCCGCCATTTGCAACGTGGTAAATTGAACTGAACACTTCCCCTGTGATTCATTTTCAAGTACTCCTTGGCTTTTTTTTCCCCCCGGAAAATGAGTTTTAGCTTCAAGATCGGGAGGAGTACTTACATTTTTTGCAAGAACATTCCAGATATAAAGATCACGCTATTTGACACAATAACATTTGCGATCGATAAGTTCTCGGTAATGGATAGCAACTCATATGAACTGTGCAACTGTGGGTAGTGGAACAAAACTGGGAATACTAATATAGTTGCTTAATAGGGTCTGCTGGGCATCCACACCACAAGAAAGTCGTGGAGATCAGGCTTAATTGGTGGAAGTAGAAGTCGCTCTTCGCTATCATACTGCAATGTTCCCAGATCTGGTGACTGAGAAGTTCACTAATTACAGAGGATATGTTTCATGGTCCTCAAAGCTGTCCAAATATTTAGCTCTGTGGATGGGCAAATTGTCATTTTGGGGGAAGCCGTTCTCTACAGGAAAGAAGTGATTTACTCATGGTCACTCAGTAATGATTAATATCAGCCTTGCTTTTCCATAGGTATGAATGCACTGAAACCCCACACCATCATGAAACCATCTGCATCCTTCACTCTTGAAACACTGTTGATTCCGGTTTTGTTTTTCACCACTGCTGTACAATTTGAGAAGGGCAATGCACCAAGCCCAACACCTTCACAGTGTCCACATACCCACAAAACTATGGCTCTTACTCATTGGGCATTGTGAACTCAAGAGTGTGTTCCACAAAAAGAAAGTCCTGAAACTCCAAAGCTATCAAGGCATCTTAAATTTGGGAATGTAGCTGCCTGCTTTAATCTGTTGTCATGTCTGCCATGCGGCACAGTGCCTACCATTGTATCGGTGTCAGTCCTGTTCTCCTCTCTCCACAGCAACGCAATCCGGAGGTGCGGCATGTTGACCTGGAGATCCTGTAGAGCCGGGGGGGGGGCCGTGTCTGGAACCCCCCCCAACCAGGAAGAGGCAGAGCCGAGGGCAGAATACTCCTGGATCTTCACCACCCTTTCCCAAACAGCTCATCTTAAGTCTTACTACATAGAAGTTCACATCAACATGTTGAACCTTCATTCCCCTCCCCCTCGCTCCCTGCCCCGCCAATGTGTGACCTTTGCCCCGGGGCGCATTTTTGGTGACCCGACCACACCTTGACCGCAGCTGTTCAGGTTCCGACCAGAAAGTATCCGGCAAATGCAGCAGTTTTTATTTTTCACTATGGTTACGAATCATGTGAACTGAACTCTCGACCAAATCACGCAAGTTTCGCCGCCTTGGTGACAAGGCCGGTGATTGTCCATCTGTAAGCTTTAAGAGCGACATCCCCCAGCCCGCGCAGACACATCTGCAGCTGGTCCCTTAAATCGAGCAACCGCGGTCGGTCGCTGTGGTCGGAGCAGTAAAAATGCGTTCCTTTCTCTGATCACTCCCAGTGACTCACCTCTGGCATTCCCGCCTCATGCAGTGCAAGTACACGTAGAGCAATCGACAATGAAGTGTTTGGGCAACTTGTAAAGATTGCCATTGTTGCTTTTTGAAAGCATTTGTCTGGTGGATTGTGAAATGGATGGCATGCTTTTTGCCCACATTGTGACTTGTACAAAAAGAAAATCATTGTAGGTTACCAAAATGCATAAACATATGACCATATTAATATAGTTATTTGTAAGGACAGCAGAACAAGAGAAATTGTGTCTAGCGTGTTTCAGCAATGGAAGGAAATTGTATTTCAGAGTCGGTCAATTAAAGAATTTATAATATAGATTTAGCAAAGTGAATTGACTGAACCTGTATTGCTCTTGAAGAAAATTAGGCACTGCTGTAATGTTGAATGTATCCGAGTAAACAGATACACTTAGTTTGTTTAAATTTTTTCCCCCAAAAAAGAAAGTTTTCCAAAATTCCAAGTCTATTCCCATACCATAGCTGAAATGCATATTTTAAAAGTGCAGTTGTTGTACCATAGTCATAATTCCAAAGACTTGACGTCATTGTGTTATTATTTGCCTTTCCGTGGTGGCATAATTGAATTAGAACAGTAGGACAGACCCATGCAAACACATGAAGCATCTTCTCAATGTAAATATAATTTTCCCCTCGACTTTTCCAGTCGGAAGTTATTTTGCCATTGAACGGTAGGCCGTTGGCGTTTGCTGCATTTCATTTGCGTACCTCGTCACCCCCCAGGGTACTGCTTGACGCTCCGAACGGTGCCGCGAAAAGTGGTCGTCTTGCGACCGCTAGGCTTGTGCTAATTGCTAACAGGTGAAAAGACGGTACGCTGTCATCCAAACCTGAAGGATCGAGCTGCCCTGTGAGCGAAGCCGATGTCACTCAGCTCAGCACCTCAGCGGCTGTCTGTGATACTCATTTTAAGCACACTAAATTAGACGCGTGGCCTGTCGTGTTCCCATGTGATCAAGTCATACCTGTTAAAATACAGAACTCCAAATATAATATTTCAAATTTGTGAAAACTGTACTGAATATATTGTAAAGTGAAACTTATTTCAATGTGTGTAATTTTGTGTATACATTGTAGAATATATTGTAAAATGGCCTACTATAAAATATATTCTAGAATCTATGCATGAAATTGTATATGTGGAAATATCTGCTTATGCGTTTGTGTTGACACGCAAATGCAGTTGTAAAAATACCTGGTTTTTGTTGTGTTGGTAATTGATGACCATTACAGTCTGCAGATTCATACTGACTTGATGTTCTTTGCACATACAGACTTAAAAGAAAAGACCTTCAATTTTCATGAAAACTACCTCTTATATTCTTAATTTATTTGCGAGCTCTGACAAGAAAAGGTTTATTCTGATGGTTTTCTATGAGGTTGAAGAAGCACCTTTTTTGACTGCTTATGCAATGAACATTGAGTGAGAACTCAGGTTGGTACGCCCTATTGTTGTTTTGTTTTTGTAGAAGTTTTATTTCTTGCTGAGAATCACACCATGTAATTATGTATGTGTAAATGTGTGTATATATAGACAAACACACAGATATGTACACTTAAATGAGGCGGTATTTATAGCAAGAAATAATTCAGTTTACCAAAAAAGGCATTCTATAACACATTTCACATTTAGCCTTTGGGGTACCTCCATTTCATAAGATTTGTTTTGTGATCATGTACAAAATCTGGACTGCTATTTTTTCAAGCTTCTGATCCTCGACAGCAGATTAAACTACTAAATTGTTAAAATGATTACACGTCTGCATGGCTGCCTTTACCCACTGCTTTTTCTGTATAAAACTCAAGTTGAATATTTATAGGCAAAATCCCGTGGTGCATCAAACTGCTGTGAAAAATGGGTCGTTTTCTTCGGCTTAATTCCACGTCACAGCAACTCTGTCTGTGAGGCCAAGCTGGAAGTGGAAACCGTTTGGGGCAGTCATCTGCAAGATCAGACCCCTGCATTGGACTCTTTGGCAGAACTGTGGTTCTGTGTGTTCTGAAGGTAGGGGTAGGGGTGTTGGGGGGATGAGTATATAAATATATTTTTAAGAGAGGATCATTGATCACGTTATGTATGATTGCTCTTTTGCTTGGATCGATGGAACGTGCTGAATGAGGTGTCTGAATAAATTGGGATTAATTTATTAAACCTTTCCCTCCCCTTTTCCTTTTGACATATTTCTCTGACTCCATATAATTGCATGGTAAAAAGACTTTTTAAAGAAAAAAATGCCAAAGATTCGATTGATCCCGTTGGGGAGCAAACTCTGAGAGAAGCAGATAAAATGAATGTGCTGTTGGTGATTGTGCTTTTGTCTAGTTGCAACACTAAAAGAAGTACACAGCTCTGTTTTGACTCGGCAAAAACACATTTCTGTTTCACTTCCAAATATTAATAAAATTCTGGCGTGTATCAAGATAATTTTGTTGCAACTCATAAAAAGGAAGTCGAGGAAGTTCTCTATCATGTTAATGGAATCCCGGAGCACTGCAGAGGAATGGCTAGACCTTTGCTTTTGCTTTTTTTGACGGCTAATCCCTCAGGCTAAAATTTGTGTTATGAAAGAACTGGAGGAAACATCCGCCTGTGAAGATTCCTCAAGCTATAATCCAGCTGCAGCAGTCTACCTGAATGTTTTGGAAAGGCCCTTACACACCACCAAAGGGAAGCAAGGAGCTCACCAACCTGATTTCTGGAGCAGTCCCAGAGAGAAAGTCTGTTAAATGTGTTCCATACCAGAAAGTGAAAATGAACACTTTTGAAAACTTCCAAAACGGTAAATAAAATAAAATAAGGACAGCAGGACACGCTAAGCCTTCTTTTGTATTTGTTTTTCTTTATTCAGGCAAGTGGAAAATAGACAGGATAAATAACAGAGAAAGGCCCACCACAGAGAAAGTTCCATGGCAGTGATCAATCCCTCACCTGTGTGTGAACTGCATATGGTTTGAGAGTTGACTGCAATATTAGCCTGTGCCACATATTTCACAAAAATGCTTAATATGTCACAAGATATTCCTTAAAGTTAAGTCAGAGTATACCATAACTGCACTGTTTTATTTTGAATTGGTATATACGTATAGATTTTTTTTGTATTTTATATAAAATGGTATAAATTGAATCTTATTTATGTCAGCATGCCTGTTGATGACATGCTGAACATACTGAAACACAATTTTCATGAAGAACTATCTTTCATAAAGAAGTGTCTGTATTCTTGTGGGAGAACCTGCTTTTGACTTTGCCTAGCTTGCTCTCCAAGCCTCGGATGTGCGTTTCCAACCGAAAAGACAATCCAGCATCACTGGCTGCTCTGATCCACTCCAGAGATTGCAGAGAGGCAGTCTGGGTCCGTAGGAAGAGCTCTGCATCCTTCAACTCTGCCAGGGACATCAACCGGCGCACTTCTTTCTGCAGCTCAGTGTTTCTTGCCATTTCAAAATCAAGCCTGTTCACAGACTCCTTCAGCTTATGAATCATTCCATCCTCTTTGCCAGCATTTGTCTGATTCCTCAACTGTTCTGTCTTCAACGTGCCGAGTCTGAGTTTAATCTTCACCTTCCATTGTTGGTGGGAGTCGTGCAGCTCCCTGACTAAGACTTGACACTTCTTGCAAAGAGCCGCGTCGGTGTCTTTCATTTGCTCTTTCAGCACGGTGTTTTCAATATCCAGTTTCTGCACAGACTCCTCCAGCTCCTGGATAGTGTTCTCTAAGTGTGCAGAGGTCAACAGGGCCTCCTGCAGCTTCTGGGAGGAGACGACAACCTCGCAATCCTTTTCTTCCAAGGAACATCTGAGGTTACGGATGCAGCGCTTTGACTGTGCATTCTGTTCCTCCTTCTTCTTCATTTGTCCACTGAGCCAGTTTATGTGTTCCTGCATTGTTATCTCACCTTGGAGATCACTGCATTGGCAAGCATTGACAAGTGATTCTTCACACTTTGCCAAATTGGACTGTGTGTCGGCCAGCTCTTTCTGCAGATAACTTAATGTATTCTCTCTTTCTGACTTTTCCCATTCCAGATGCTCCTGCAGCTCTGTGTTTCTGGCGGCTAGCTCCCTGTTCTGCTCCTCCGCAGTCTGTACTTTCTCTTGGCTTTCTGCCTCCAGCTTAGCAAGCATGTTATTGGTGTGCTCCGTTACATCAGCCACTGACTGTTCTTTGAGCTCTAACTTTTCCCAGGCCTCCTCCAACTTACGCTGAAGTGACAGATGCTCATTAGGCTCCTGTTCTCCCTTCTCCCGCAGGACCCCTTGCAGCTCCCTGACCTTGCTGACTCGCTCTTGCTCGTCCCAAAGAGCCTCGACGGTCTTTTTTGCTTGCTCTGTCAGCCTGGCATTTTCAAAGTCCAGCTTCTGCACAGACTCCTCCAGCTCCTTAATGGTCTTCTCAAGGTGCGCAGAGGTTGACAGGGCCTCATGCAGCTTCTGGGAGGAGGCGACGACCTCACAGTCTTTTTCTTCCAGGGAGTGCCTCAGGGTGCAGAGGCAGCGGTTTGCTTTGTCCTTTTCGTCCTCGCTCCTCTGCAGCCTTCTCTCGAGCTGCTCCACCTTCTTCTGCAGGACCTCTTGCGGCTCCCTGGTCTTGCTGACTTGCTCTTGCTCGTCCCAGAGAGCCTCGTTGGTCTTTTTTGCTTGCTCTGTCAGCCTGGCATTTTCAAAGTCCAGCTTCTGCACAGACTCCTCCAGCTCCTTAATGGTCTTCTCAAGGTGTGCAGAGGTTGACAGGGTCTCATGCAGCTTCTGGGAGGAGGCGACGACCTCACAGTCTTTTTCTTCCAGGGAGTGCCTCAGGGTGCAGAGGCAGCGGTTTGCTTCGTCCTTTTCGTCCTCGCTCCTCTGCAGCCTTCTCTCGAGCTGCTCCACCTTCTCCTGCAGGGCCTCTTGCAGCTCCCTGCCCTTGCAGACTCGTTCCTGCTCGTCCTGAAGAGCCGAGTCTGCATCTTTTACTTGCTTTTTTAGACTGGCGTTTTCAAGCTCCAGCTGCTCAGTGGTTTTTACCAGGACCTCCTTCGACCTCTTGGAGGAGGCTATGACCTCATCATCCTTGTATTCCAGGGAGTGCCTCAGGTTGCGCTTTGACTCTGCTTTTTTCTCTCTCTCCTTCAGCTGTTCTTTGGACCAGTCTACATCTTTCTGCGTGTCTGTTTTCTCCTCTTGGAAATCACTGCTGTGGTGAGTGCTCGCTTCTAGCAATGCCTCACACCCTGACAGTTTCCTCTGTGCGTCACTCAGTTCCTGCAGCAGTTTCCTCCGGTGGTCATTTCTCTCTCTTTTCTCCCGGTCCAGCAGCTTCTGGAGCTCTGCATTTTTGGTGGCCAGCTCCTGAGCCTCCCTCAATAGCATGGGAATATCAGTTGCACCATCTAGCCTGCTGTCCTCAGTTTCTTGCAACTGCAAAGACTTGTCCCAAAGTTCTTGGTTTGTGTTTGTCTTCTCTTTAGGTTTGACTGTTCTGGTTTTGGACATAGTCAGTGTGCGAATCTTCTCCCACCGACTTCCTTGGCCTTTCTTGTGAGCCTTCCCATCTTTTTCTGAGAGGTTTACCTCCTCTTCCCTGCTGGGCGTCTTAGATACTGACATCATCACTCTTCTCTACTCTGTTTGACTGCTCCTGGTTCCCGGTCCAGTTGATATCACAGTTATGGTCATGACTATCACCGAATTGTGGTTCTTCCATTATATGTATCTCCTTTGTCAGTTGTCATTACAGTATTCCTCTTCATTAATGACAGACCCCAGGAAGAGTCACAGTTTATATACTGTGTGTTGACCTTTACATACTGTAATAGCACCACTTATTACATCATAGAACTGTAGAATTCTATAAACAACATTCCAGGTGCCAGAATTCTACACAATGGATCACTGTTATGCTGCATTCACATGGATCACATTAAATAAACAGACATCAAATTGTATGTCATTTTGAGATGAGAGCACAATGGTAAAATTTTGTTAGGACAGCAAACAATGCCATCAATGGCAATGGCACTTGCCATTGAGGTTTGATTTAACTTTATACTATTCCCAAAATAGAAAAAAGAACTAGCTAGCCTATACCAAGAGCTACCCTCCTTTTCCTATCCATGTTGGAAGCAACCTCTATTATAAGACAATTGTCGGGCAACATCACCATAGCAATGTATATTTTCAGTATTTTCCATTGTGTGGACCTGACTTTTTCTGTGCCATCCCGAAAGTGCTGTTCTGCCATCTACTGTGATCTGTGTGAATGCAGCATTGTCCACCTTGAAAAATATTATTCCTATATTATTCCCCTAAAATCCCCACAAAGTCAAAATTAGTTTGCTTGCCTTGAACATTTCTTTAGCATTGCAGTGAGCATAAGACACAACAAAACCAAGAAAAAAGATTTATTATAGCTCATGTTTACAATTGCTTTGTCACAGTGTTGGATTTTTAAAAAATAACCTGGATTCAACTGGCAGATATAGCTACATGATATGGACATTCCAATAACAGCGCATAACACAACCATCTCACTTCATAAAACACATTTGCACATTACTTGCTGGAACAGCACACACAGGAACATATGCTTGGTCCCCAAAATAGAGTTTTTGAGTAATACACTTTGGGTGCCATCAAACACTGGTTTCTTAAAATGTGTCTCCTTGTACATTCTCAGTAGTATATTTTTGTCCAAAACCCCAGTGTGCATAACATTCTTGCAAAAAATTATTTAATATAGACTGGATTCTGGATTCCCTAAGCATATACTTTTATAAATGTGACACTATCATACAACATTTGTAATCAATCATATGCCCTATTTTACTCACCTAATAAGTTCAGTATATATTACTGAATTATTATTATTTATATATTTTAAATGAAATTTTGGTGTCAGACAGGATCCCTTTGCATTTTTTTTAAGTTCTAGCTAATCCAGTTATCATTTATAAACCTTTATAATAATGAACACTTCTACATGTGAACGGCTTTACTCGGAGTAGGTTTCAGTTTATCATGATTGGAGGGAGTTTTTTAAACAGTCAGGCATCCCAACAGTGTAACAGTAGTTAAAAAGAAGTCAGGCCGTGGCCCCAGAGAGGTACACACATAAACCACCACATGTGTACCTTGCTAAACAAGGTGCAGAAGTCATCAGAGCATGCTAAATATGATACTTCCTGAACGGTGACTGCAACAGTATCCTTTAGGATTTATATCAGTAGTGTTCTGATAAACCAAAAAGTATCATGAAATGGACTTCACATACCATTTTTCCATTAGAATGTGCTTTTACCTTTGAGTCTTGAAACCAGTTGCAGCTATTTTTCAATGTTTAGTCTTGATCTGAATGTGAATTTTGACCAATATTTCACATTTTTCAAATTGTACAATATGACAATATGACAGCCTGCAGCTGTAAACAGCACACTAGGGAATATCAGGCAAAACATAAATAAATCATCCTTCCAGCAGAGACAGTGCAGTGGATTTTTAGCCTGATTTTCCCAAATCAATTGTGCACTATGAGGTAGAACACAAGAAATTGTTAGTGTTAAGTATAAGGATGGTTTTGAAAGCTGACTAGACCACAGGTGCTGGAGACATGCAGAAGACAAAAACTCTGCAACACTGTGTCTCTTGCTGGGCTTGCAACTTTATTGATTGAAATGTCTTACGCAGTCCGCGGTGACCATCTAGAAAGTACCAGCCCTGCCAACGTCCATAAAATATTTTAAATATTTTTTACAATAAAGAATATAGTCCTTGTTAGTGAGTCAAAAAGGGTGCTACAGTCATAGTAATATCCTGCAATGGTGGAACATTCACTGCATTCCTGGAACTGACGCTTTATGAGGTAACCCATACAAATGCTACATCATGGTTGTTATTGGACATATCTGATTTGTTATTTAATGACCTTTCCAGCTCCGGAATGATCATTCTTATCTTATCGATATACTGTATGCCACTAACACCAACTGAGGTTGCAGGCTCATGATGAAGTTGACTACATCTGGACTTAATTAGAACTTGGTCATAGGGTATGAAAATTGCTTTCACTTGACTACGTGACACCTGGTAAATGTTTATGAGAAGGAACTGACAGAAACCCAAGAAACCAACAAGATTACATTCAGAGTTCTCATATTTTTACATTCCAATGAAACAATGTGGGCCAAAAGAAGGAACTTATGAGAGTGTGAGGCAGGGTGAAAGTTGTAAAGGAATGTGAGAATATGAGTGAAGGCTGCTGGGAGGGTGAGACTGGGAGAGGGGGCAGCGGGGAATATGAGGCTGAGAGAGGAGACTGTTCTATTACATGAATGTCAATTGCAAACAGAATACAGTGTAACCTCTCTTCAGGACCACAGGCCCAAAGCCAGACCCAATCAAATACACAGTCTGAATGGCACCAGCATTCACCGCAATCTCAGATGCATATGAAAGCTGTATGCTGCAGCATGCAGCAGTCATAGATATATAGTCAGAGAGGAGTTCTGATGTCTACATAAACTAGTTTCCCCGAACCTTACTGAAATGTGACTGACCCCCCTCCAGTTCTAAATTCCCTTGCATTCCCACCCCCCGTTCACCATTATCACTGACCCTTGGTTTGGCTGGATCAGCACATGCTCCTGCAAGTTTCCATGGCTCCTCAGTTGAGCTGGCATCTGCTCAATACATAATGGAGAAGTTTTTGAACACTGGTGCTGCAAGCTGACAAGGTTTATTTTCCTTCAATCAAACAGGTTGATGTAGCAGAAATTCAGTGGTAAATATTCTACCACAGACACAACCTGCTGTGTAAAAGCTGTGCAGAAAAACACTGAGGTCCAGATGTCATGCTGACATACTGAAGATGAACATGAAATTGACAGAATCTTTCCAAAACCATTTTTTATTGATTTTAGCTATACTCAGTCACAACAAACCTGGTGCAGCCTCTTCCCTTGATCAAATAAGCCTTGATCTCATCCCGTCACAATCCTAACATCGGTGTGACATTGGTTCAACGTCAGAGGAACATCGCAGACATCTCTGGTCTCTGAAATGTAGAGACAGTTTCAGCCAGCAGGGCAGTGGGGGGATGCTAAAGAGGTCCATACTATTCCCCCACCTCCCCCCACATGTACGTGCGCTTGTCCAGCCCTCAGTCCCCAGTGCCTTCCTGAAAGCCCTTGAAGAAGAACTCGTCCTGAGACAGGTGGCTGTCTACGCTCTCCGAGTAGATGCTCCCACAGTTGCTGCTGTTGGCGACGCCCAGGAATGTGCCCACCGCCCGACCCTGCCGCGCGTGCCCTACCGCGTCGCTGAACACCTTATTTATCTGCTCTTCCGACGGCATCCACCAGTCAGGATTCGAGGCACAGTGCATCCGTATGAACTCTATAGGCAGGGGGGAGACAATGAGGGAGAAGAGGGGAGGAAGGGAAATAGAGACAGAGAGAGAGAGATGAAGAGAGAAGAAGGAATGGAGAAGAGAATAGCATCAGAAAAGAGAGGCGAGGAAGAGAGTAGGAGGTTGGGCTAGGAAGGAATGGAGAATGAGGCAGCAAGAAAGAGTGCGTGCCCACAATGTCCACGCGACATATCAGCAACCATTGCAGCCACATCGCAACAAGGACACAGCAGCAATGTGAGAGCATCACATGCTGGAGGAATGGTGGAGTGAGCGGAACACTTTCAGTCTCGTACAGAGCTCAGTCCATAAATAGGGAGGCCTGCTTGGGACAAAAATACAAAACCACCTGTCAGCGCACCAGACTTAGATATCCAGATTGTTTAATGAGGGAAGGGTCTGACCCTGAGAAACGTACCATTGTGGGCTTCAATATGGACGGATAATGGACAACCTGGACAACCCAGAGGATCAGAAATGATTCCAGGTACACAGGTCAACTTGGAGGAAGCAACTTTAAATCTGCTAACCGTTTCAAAGAAAAAACCTTAACCAGAAGGTAAAATGGTGGTCTAAGTGCAGGAGGATGACTACAGTCCTCCCATTCCATAGTGCGCCCTTAGCATTAGCACGGCGCGGCAGAGACGGGCGCGCTCGGCCCCCGCGTCGGCGGCGTACCTCTGAGGCAGGTGACCTTGACGGGGTTGAGCGGGCGTCTCTCCGGCCCGGACTCGCCGGATTGGGCGGAGCGCTTCCTCTTGCCCAGGCCGCAGGAGTACTTGAGCTCGTCCGTGGTGAAGACGAAGCGGATCAGGTAGCGCAGGAGCCGACGCCCGTCCTTCTTGGAGGAGTTGACCGCCTCGTCCCACTGCTTGTTGGTGATGAAGACGGGGTAGTTCCCCAGGAGCTGCTTACTGCCCTGGGACACGGGTGGCGTCTGATCAACAATAAAGGCTGACTATTTTTTAACATGGACTATTAAACTAGTGCATAGGTTATAAATGTTAATAAAGTTAATCCAAAATTAGATTTAGACTTATTCACAAGGCTAGAATTGTGAAAATATCAAGTTTGGAATGAAGGAATTTGGAGAGTGGGGTGTGGTGGGGGGTATAGTGGTTATGACACAAATGTGGTTTCCTTACAGTATGCATGCTACTTTGATTTATGAGTGCTGAATGATGTATGTAGGGGTTTTCACATAAATACAGGTGCTTGAAGTTCAGTGCGGTGGGCTACCACATATCAACACCTTTTCATGTGTGTTTTGTTTCCCTATTTACACAATCATTGCATGAAGTAGCAATGAGATTTTATTTATGTCGACTTGAAGAAATGCATTCTACAGTCACCAATATTTCGAGCTGTCATGCTGCCGTATTCATGTTTAAACACACTAGGACAATGGTATCCTCAGGCATAGCGTGAAACCTAATGGAGTTAGACAGATTTTCTTGTTTTTGTGTAATGTCACGTGTTGGCACATGTCTTAGTGTAGCAGCTCTTGAAGCTGGTTTCACAGCCAATCCCATCATTCAATACATCTGGCTCATAAAGCACCTGTCTATTGTGTAAGATACACAATAGAAGCTTGCAGTGAATTTATCTTTTTAGATTAAAACTCATCCTATTACATTTGTACAAAATAGGCCACCCATCACAGGCTTACAAATTTTCTTTGTCAGGAAAAATGTTGGCAAATGATATGCATTTGCCAACAAACCGTATATGTGGTCTGTCCACAGAATCTGTCAGACTGTTGATGCATTTTATGCAGCCAATTTGCGTAAATTACAATTTCCTTTTGTCTTAATGCATATTTAGAAAAGGCAAAAATCATTTTCCCAACCTTTCAATTCAGTCAAGACACTAAAACTTAGCATTTTAATACCCCACTAATGCACACATTACTCAGTTCCATAAGGCTAGTCGCACATAATGAGAATTAGCATTTTAAATGTTTTGCCAGTGGAAATTTACAGTAGCTTGTCTCAATTCAACATAAAAGTGTTTATTCGAGCGGCCATGGTGAAGTGCTTTAATGTTTGTGATCCAAGGTCATAAATTACCTCAGTCAGCTGGTCTTCCAGAACAGGCTGCAAGAATTGGCTGTGGTGCTGGAGGACGGTCTTGAAAAAGTCGAGGACAGTCTGACACGGGGCTGCAGCAGAGAGTGACCACAAGAGATCATTGAGCCCTAATCCAGAATTGCCTAACCCAAATCTTATCCTAACCCCAATTACTTTGGGCAGAAAAGAATAAAACTGATCCAGGGTCAGTTTTTTGATGCATTGATTTAACTGATGCATTGTCAGTTAAAGCTAATGGACTTCATTTCAGTGGGCACTGTGTTGGAGATGGGCCCTTCATCACACTAACTCTCAGTGGTACAGGTAAATTATTCGCTAAAAATGAGCAATTATGAGGTGTAACCTGAAAATAACCTCACCAGTGACGGGCGTATTAAGGTCTCAGATGTTGGTTTTCATGAATGACAACCCAGAGGACATTCTTGTTTCTTTAAACTACTGTAACAATGATAAGTGCATCATAAGTGAACTGTTGCAGGACGTGCATCATCACCATGACCCCTCCACCATGTAATACGACCTCCCAGACACAAGGGGGGAGGGTGGGGTACCAGGAATGCTGTCTAGCTTGCGTCGCAGGTCCTCATTCTCCTGCTGCAAGCACAGCACTTCCTGCTCGAGCTCCAGACAGCGAGGGCAGCAGCCTTCCTCTTCCTCCTCTTCTTCGGGCAGAGTGGATGAGGGGTGGCCGTGGGACTCGGAGGGCGCGGGGGAGGCCCAACCCCCCAGGGTGCAAGATGGGGAGGCTGTCAGGGGGGCAGGGTCGGCAGCGTGGCCAAGGTCGCCCCCCGGCAGGTGCGGGGGCCGGGTGCCGGAGATCAGGTAGCCCTGGAGCGACTCGGTGAAGGCGCGGAGGACGGCGGAGGTCCGCGGCCGCTGCTGCTGGTTCCTGCCGCCCTGCCGGGGCTCCGCCTCCGAGGTGTCCGTGTCACCAGGCCCCAGGCGCTCGCCCTCCTCCTGCTTGATGTGAGACGTCAGGGCAGAAAACGCTGGCTGCGGCGGGGGAGGCGGGTGGGCGTCCAGGAACCTGCCGTTGCCGTTGAGGAGCGTGAGGACGCGGCTGCACTGCTGGGCGAAGGCATCCAGGATGAGGCGGTTTTCTGCGCAAGCGTGAAAGAGAGAGAGAGAGAGAGAGAGAGACAGAGAGAGACAGAGAGAGAGAGAGAGAGAGAGAGAGAGAGAGAGAGAGAGAGAGAGAGAGAGAGAGAGAGAGAGAGAGAGAGAGACAGAGAGAGAGAGAGAGAGAGAGAGAGAGAGAGAGAGAGAATCAGCACACAACCTGATGGGAAGTGCCAGAATAGCACGATGTCACTTAGTCAACATCCCTGAGTCAACAGTATAAACCTCAGCTTTGTTCCTGGTGAGCTATGGTGTACACAGGAAATCCACAACACTCCGCCTCCTCCCCTGGCTATAGCGCTTGGGCATCTAGACAACTCTCTTTGCCTATATCTGTAACTTTGTCCAACATTCCACATTTCAACATTTGATGCATTGAAAATAAATTAATATCCAAATAGAACTGACTGAAAACCCAAAAGAGTCAAAGAAAAAAAATAAGTATTGTTGCTCAACATATAAAATACAACTAATACCTAACAATGCTTCCATAATGTGGATTCCAATAAAGACTTCTCCATCTAAAATTGTACACCCTTGCTGTCTTCATATTGTTGTGGAGAACGATTGGAATCCACATTATGTGGCAATTCAGTAATTGTAACTTTTTTCTTGATATCAAAAGAGTATCCATTTTTGATCCAGAAGGTTAGAAATTACAATGAATTCCAAAGACTAACTTGTCTTCATGGATGTAAAATTGATTGGTGGAAGACATACAGGCTACTTCACAGCACAGAGAAGCCGCCCTGTGGTTTGGTGTAGTACAGGAGTGCAGACAGACTGGTTCCCTTCATGTGCTTTCACCTCTGCTTGATACTCCTCACATCTCACCGAAAGAACATAACATATGGAAGAGCAACTGACTGTACTAGCACCTGGTTCTGAAACACACACGCATCTTTTAAAACACATTTAAATTCACACATGCACACACAATGCAATTAGACACACACAACAGCAACAGGTGGACTGGGTGTTTGGGTTGTTCACAACTTCACACACTCGGCAAGCTCTATCTCAACATATAAAAGCCCTGCTGTGCAACTCATATTTTGTAGGCAACATCCTGTCCTTTTCAGAACCAAACTGGGTGCACTGAATACAACCAGTCTCTGGCTAAAGTTTGTCTTGAGTTTAAGACCTCTATGATGAAAGGCTTGGGTCTGATACTACAGGTGACCATCTTTTAGAGCTACTCAAATGCTACTAAATCTCTGTACTGATAGACATGCCTTTTTTAACTGAGGAGCCTACTGGTGACTTCAGTGCAACTCAATAAGCAAAAGCATGACACCAATGTGTAGTGATGAAACCTATCTTTTTGTGATTTGGTGTTAACTACCTGTATGTGTCCGATTGTCTGGACAGCAGCAGGGAGAGGCCTCCCGTGGTAATCTGAAAAGACATTTCCTGTTCCAGCCTCATGTCTGATATTCATGGCAAAATCAGTGGTTCCAAAACTCAGCCCTGGGACCCCCCTGGGTATTCTAGTTTCTGTTCCAAGCACAAATGCAAACCCATAGTTTAAACAAACCATTCATTTTTAGGAAAAAGTTTAGGAGGATTATTCGCCCTTATACCACATTATCGGCTATCAGACATAGCTTTGCATAACATCAAGAATAAAATTCATATGTTTATAGTGTGCTTATTGCACAATATTGAATCATTAAAAGAGGTCAATTATTTAAAAAAAAAATCAAATTAAAGTTGAACCAATGTGTTCCTAATTGGTGAAAGTGTGGACACCTGACCAGTAAAACTAACCATCTGGAAGATAAAGAATTCAAGGGCAACACAAATGATACAAATCCAACTGGCGTTGTGTTAATAAATATTAAAGAAATATAAGCAACAACCTATATAGGAACCAATGGATTAACATCAGTTTTTCATCTTACCAAAAAAGTTCCCTCTTTTTATGAATTCTTTTGCAATACAGCACAATGAGCAACATTTAACACCAGAATTTTGTTCTTTGTGGCATGCAAAGCAATTTCCAGCATATTTGTATTAAGAGGGTAAATAATCCCTCCGAACAGGAAAATCACGTAATTAAGAAAGATTAGCAGCTTGAAAAATTATGGGATTGCATTTGTGGTTGGAATGAAAACTAGCGCATACAGGAGGTGCCCCAGGACCAAGTTTAGGAACCACTGGCATGAACTACTCACTGAAAATGGCTTGTGAGCTAAACTGTATATTTCTTTCATTGGACAGTCAAGGAAGGTCCATGCTTAACTCATTTTTTAATAGTTCAGTGGCCTAACATTACAAACCTAACCTAACATTACCCTAACAGGCCTTCATTATTTTTTAAACTATAATAATGACAAAAATAAAGCATATTAAATTAATTTTACATTAATTTCAAATTCCCCCCTCTTACACTACATCACTCTGGAGTTTTCAATGCTTGTGATGCTGACTTTGTCATGAGAAACACTTTCAAAAAATATCGGACATTTTATGGTCATGAGCTGCAGTGGAGGCAACCGTTGCTCAACCAGATAGAATTTTATTTTCCGTTGTACCAGACCTTTGACAAAAACCCATTCAAGAGGTCAGCGCACTTAAAAACAAAGTATTATTACAAACAGCTGAGAAAAACAAATTCAAGAATGAATAAAATCAATGACCATTTCTGTTATGTATATTTTCACTGAAAAATGATATAAGAGTGACAACATTCATTCCATGAAAACAAACACTATATTTCCAACAGGTGCCATTCCATGTGTATTTTTTGTTGGTTGTATCAAGTGGATGTTCCAACAAGACAGATTTATCAATATTATATCCATCCAACAATCAAACATTTTTTCTTGGATTTAAAACAAAATTCAGCGCGCTTTCAGATCAAAATTAAACATTAAAACAAAAGCTAATTCAGCAGGATACAGTTATTTTTTCTAGGGATATATATTGAAACCATCAAAGTTTCCATAGGGAAATACTGTGCACCCTAAACTAGAAATCTAAATCCAGCTCAGGTATCTTCTTTAAAGGTACCTGATTTGCTCTTGATCCGTGCTTGTCTTTTGAAGCTGCCTCTTTAACACAGAACACCCACACTAATTTGCGACCGACTCCTCGGCTCGAACGCGGCCCGGGCTAGATAGACTGGGACTGTGCTACGCTTCCCCCTGCAGAAAAGATGAAAAGCCACCAAGCTCCTGTCAGAATTAACGAAGGCAGTTTGGAACCCCCAAATTCCCATGTTTGTTTCCCGGGGGAGGAGGTTTGCAAAGGACTCTGTTAATAAGGCAGACTTCTGGCACTGTTTCTGTCATTTTCGAGTTCATCTTTGAAGACTCTCCATTTCGGAAGTAATTGGTACTGCTCCAAAATAAATGAGCGAATTGGAATTATAATGCCATTTTACTCACATATAGGTCACGAGATAAGACAAATGAAGTCAGCTTCAATAGACTACTCCTTGGCATTTCATCTATACTATTACACTAAACTGTCTTTGTCAAAAATTTCTGTTCTGTGTGTTTGTGTGATTGTGTGTATGAGAGAGAGAGAGAGAGAGATAAAACTATGACTGTGTTTAGCCTATATGTTTTACATACAGAAGTGAACTTAAGGGAGAGTGCATTTGTTTTTAGTATTATAGCATGTATTATACAAGCATTCATTATCACACATTTTGCACAAAGCAGCACTAAATGTGTGCCTGCAAAAACAATGAGAATACAATACATCTAGTTTCCTCCATCGGCTTCTGCATACTTAAACCTTAAAGTACAAGAGAAATGCATTATAAATATTGCACTGTTCTATACAGTAGGCCACCTTGTGTTATCGAGAAACATATGCCTCTTTCTCTTTCTGAAGAAACACTCCAAGCTGGCAATTAGCTGGATGCAGCTAAATCGGTCACAGCCTTCGGTAGCCACACACATTTCTGAGACAAATATATATGAATAATATAACTGAATGCAGGTAGAAGCATTTTTACCTTTTACTGTTTTCCTGCCCGTAGGTTTACGTCCTGCCACACTCCACTAAACCCCATTCCAAAATAAAATGCTCAATGTCAGTGTTAATTTAACTCTGATATATACAGATATATACAGGTACTGCAGGCTATGTGTGAGTGTATACAGTATTATAGGCCTACATCACCTGATATGCATTTAAATACCCTCAAATTAAAGCTGACAGTCTGCACTTTAACCTCATAGTCACTGTTTAATTTCAAATCCAAAGTGGTGCAGCACACAACTATTTTGTCAGTGTCCTGTACATAGTTAAATTATTCACAAAATACAAAGTTATGGGTTGGGGCTAGGTGTCATATTTGACAGTTTCTGTCCATCCTGAGGCCAATGTGACACCCAGACGTTGTCTGGTCTTTGTTCGCAACACTTTTTTTTCTTCAACTGCAGAAGAACCGTTACCGATATGTTCTGTGAACACCTTGCGCTCTGTTCCGGTTTCTTATCGCCTCTGCTCTCAAGTCACCTCCTCATTCCCCAAACCCTCCCTCCCTGTCCCCCGTCTCTTTGCGGTTGTTTTGCTGCCAAGCTCTGTTTAATCTTTGCATTGAAGATTAAAACAAGATAAAATACCAGCAGCTGCGGTTAAGAATCTGACGTCGATCTAATATTCTGATGTAACCTTCAAGAGGTGAGACCATTCGCAAACCTCATTTTGTGGCACACTTTTAACCCTTTATGAAAACAGGCTGTCCAATTAGCCTACACCCTGCATTCCATTGTCCCCAGACAGGAGGCTATCAATGTACATGGTTGGCATTCAACATTGTTGATTATGACCCAGCTTGCTTGGTATCACAAAGATGTGGCTTGGCGGGACGGAAATAAATGCAATGCAGCTGGTAGGCGTATAAACCAGGGGTCCTCAATCTTATCCAGAAAGGGCCGGTGTGGGTGCAGGCTTTTGTTCCAACCAAGCAGTTACACACCTGATTCTGCTAGTCAAGATCCTTTGCAAAGACTCCAGTGGTTGATTAGTAGAATCAGGTGTGTAACTGCTTGGTTGGAACAAAAGCCTGCACCCACACCGACCCTTTCTGGATAAGATTGAGGACCCCTGGTATAAACTAATAGGCTATCCTATGGATAAACACTCCTGAAATGGCTACAATAGGATGACTGTCACGATTCCATCCAAATAAAATAAAACAACAGAAAAAACATGTTATTTGTTGCAATGAGGGCCCCCGTATCATTTTCACGGCAGTCCAGAGGTCAGCTCCGATCGTTCTGACCGCCTCCGTTCTAACGGAGATGAATCTCACGCTCGCGCGCAGACAAGGCACGTAATTACCGGGCCCTCGCCCGCTCATGATCGGTAGATCTGAGCGTTCGCCACTGAGGCGTGCCTAACTGGCTGGCGCAGATGCACGGATTTATTAATATGCACGGCGTACGTGTTTATTCACCGAGATATATCTGATATCGTTTCCCCACTGACGCCGTTTAGAAAGAGGCTCATAAAATTTCATTAAGGACAACATGTGCAAGGAGAGGGGAATTTATGAGTGCCATTTATTTTAATCACAACTCTTTGGAAAAGCTTTTAAATGCAATTTGCTTTATGACACGGATTTCAGCGACGCGGCCTCGCTCCCCCTCCCCATTTCAGGGTGCTAAATTAAAAAGATTGCCATCTTTTCTGTCTGTCACCCCTGAGGCTCCTATTCATTTTTTTTTTCACCCTCACCCCATCCTCCACAAAACATCATCTCCACACTGAAAGAAAAATCTCTCTCATTCTGTATTTGCACAAACACAGTACACCACACTATATACTGCAGAACTGGGCTTTGTTCATTTGTTAAGAATAGCTTTGTTATTGGGTTGTGGAGGTGAGGTAGCTACTATTTGGTTTATATGGTGTGGGGTTGAGGATATGGTGTGTGTGTGTGTGTGTGTGTGTGTGTCTGTGCCTCAAAAGCAGAGTATATGCCAAATATGCAATATTTAGTCACACTGTACAATAATTTGACTTAACACCTGCATAACTGCACTGTGTCGACAGAGGTAGTTATGGTGCTACTATTGTATATTCACACATTACAAGTGCTGTTTTCTGCTTAGTTTGACCTCGACCTGAACATTAAATTCACACAAACTGTGAAGAATATAATCACCTTCCAAAGGAAACACTTTTTTTTACCTGGGACATTATTTTTTGCAGCATAAAATCAGAAGAGTATTTCACAAATGTACAAGCCTTAACTAGTATTGTTTCTCCTGCAGATCTATGCTTAAACTATAATACTATATAACTTTCAGCCAGCCTGTTTACAGCTTTACATTGGAAAAGGGACGCAAATTCACACACCCCTGAAGCTCTGTTAAGTTGAAGTGGCTACATTTTCACATTGAACAGAACTCTATAAATTCTAAGTTCCTACTGTTAATAAAGTTATATTCCAACAGCTCATGATGACATGCATGATTCCTGTTGTGTGCTCATACAGCAATCACATAGCAGCATGCAATTTTGGGGATAGGACCATGGACTGGTCTGTGAATACCAAATGGCTTCCTGCTAATAACATTACATTACAGGCATTTAGCAGACGCTCTTATCCAGAGCGACTTTCATTGTATCCAATCATACAGCTTGGTATATACTGGAGAAATGCAGGTTAAGTACCTTTCTCAGAGGTACAACGGCAGTGTCCTACAGGGGAATCGAACCTGAGACCTTTAGGTTACAAGGCCAACTCCTTAGCCATTATACTACACTGCGGCCCTAATCCCTAATAGGGGAATATAGATCCAAAATGCGATGGAAATCGAACCAAAGTGGTCAATTACACAGCAGGACTGTATGTGGATGGAAAATGACATTACTTTACTTGACATTATATAAGAAATAAAACTCATTAGTGATGAAGCCCCGTGAAACAACATCAGAGCAATGTTGCAAAATGAAAAAAAGTCCTAATTTTGGATATGTCCAACTAACATTTTCTAGGCATCATGATGTCATTGTCCCATTCCAGCCATAACATGCTGAGGCGCACTCATCCGCTGTGGAAACAGAGCCCTTGGGTCACATCATGAGTACCCAGAGGACCTCGACTCTTTGTGTTAGAATAAGGAAACAGGCAATGCATGCCATCCTGGAGAGCAGAGCCCAACCGAGCCACACGGATCAGCAGTGTCAATCAACTCGCCACTGAGTTGTTGCAGGGCTGTGAGACCTTTGAGAAAACAGCAAGCCGCAAACAAAAAGAGACTCCCTAAACTGACCCTACTGCCCCATTAGCATGGGGATCTCAGGCCCCTACACTGGGAATGAGGTATGAAGCGGCGTCTGCAATGAAGCAAAACACAGGATCAGTATTCAGGAAACACACCCCCCCCCCCCCCCCATCCCAAACCCACCCCCATTCCCCCTGCCACCGCAGAGATAAGGGTGTTTGTATTTCAGGGGAGAATGGGCAGCTTCTTCATCTATTCAGGCAGGCTTATGACTGTCAGGTAAAGTTCACCCCTACCCAGCCCCCACCCCCCCCCATCCCATTTCTACCGTTCAGCATCAGCTCAGTGTGGACATCCTCCAGGGTAATTCTCACCTAGTAATAAATGTGAGTATGAAGGCTCTCGTGCAAACACGCACACACACGCAGACAGACACACACACTGCCTAACATGGAGCTAAGAGGTCAGAGAGAGAGAGAAAGAGAGAGAGAATAGAAAGGGTAAGAAAGAGTAAAAGAAAAAAACATACAAATAGAGATGAACATAGGTTCTTAGTCCAGTCTACTATATCTGTACTTTTTATTACTGATTACAGGTGTTAGAATTAAGTATGAGTGGGATCCTGGATCAGACACAGGAAGAGGGTCAAAAGCCAGAGGAAGGGAACCTATCCCTGTAATTTTGAACTGCAGGTGGTGTAAGGGCACTGTTTCCAGCCCTGCTCCTGATACTGTATGTGCAGGTGTTCCAGCTAAGCTTGTACCTGACTAGGACCCATGAGCAGTTGAACAGTAACCTTAATATACCATGTCCAAAGTCACCAGCCATTGAAAATCTTAACTGTCATGGGGCACATAATCACAGATGCATAGACCTGACCTTGGTTCATCTGAAGCAAAGGCAAGCACACAGGCAGCCGGAAATGGGATTGGGAAATCACCGTTGTGATTTTAAGAGTTTTGTACTTGGAAGCTGAGCATCACACAGTACCTGTGTCTTTGAATTCCAGGTAGGGCTCACACTCAAAGATTATTGCAGTTGAAGAGCATAATCCAAGGACATAATCCAAGGAATGCTGGCTGCTATAATCCCAACCGACTCCAGTGTGATAAAGGCTGTTACACTGCCACATTGTAGAAAGTTTTCTAATGGCACTGGAAAGACTAATGGCATTAAGTGACAGGCAGGATTCAATGTTCATCCTGTGCCTTAACATCTGAGACACTTGGAGGTCAATGCTGTTTTACTGTACTCTAGAGAAAAATACACTATCTGAATTGTGCAAATATATATGTATATAGATTCTATCCATACATGCAAGCTGCATCACAATAGATGAGGCCGTCTGCTAAATGTATATTTAATCTAGTGCAGAATAATATAGTATTTGTTTCATTGTGAGCAGTTAATATATCCAGCTGGATAGGGAGGCACTGGTCACAGTACCATTTAAATACTGATCATATGTTAAAGTCCATATTTAACAAAAACAAATAGGTCTGCCAAGTGTATAAGATGTACCCTGTTTGTATGATGATGCTTGATGTTATGAATGATGTTACTGCATAATAGAAATAAATAAACACACATGCATACACATGCCCACACATTTTCATTTAGCGAATGCTAAAGCCAAGCAGTTGTCTGCTGATCTCCTGTATGGAGGGTGACTAATCCTCCTTTTAGTCTCGGGAGAGGGCAAGCTTCAGTGATGTGTTCCATTGTTTGCTCCTCTCCACATGCACACAGTGGGCTTGGGCGGCTGCCCCACCTGTGAAGGCTGGCCAAGCAGGGGCCCTGAATCTGTTGAGGGTTGACCACTGTCTCCTTGGGAGGTTGGTGCCAGGGACCTGTTGAGTGGGGTCTGACACCAGATGCTTATCTGGGGCATCCTTGGACTCCCATTCCTTTACCCAATCAGATTGGGTGGTGAAGTCGGTTGGTAAGGTTTTCTTCCAAATTGGTCGTCTAGATGGGAGACGGGCAGTAGGTGGATTGAAGATGTCCGTGTGGATTGGTAGATGGGTGGAGTCTTTGACCTTTTGGAGCATCCTTTGAGTAAGTACGACTCGGCGGATTTGTGGGGGGGGGGGGGGGGGGGGGGGGGTTATCTTGGGTAGGACAGGGAGCCAGGGGAGTGGTGTTCAGTAAATAGTCCCGGTTATGATTTGCATGGCTGTGTTAAGCTGGGCGACCACATGGTGTGTATGGGATGACCTGGACCAGACAGGGGCACAGTATTCTGCTGCAGAGTATGCAAGGGCCAGTGCTAAGGTATGCATACTCTGCAGCAGAATACTGTGCCCCTGTCTGGTACAGCACACACACACACACATACGCACACTAAACAACAGTGTATGCCACATAGGATGAAAATCGATATTCATGTAAATATGTAATTTCTGATGTGTCACAATGCTGTTGCTGTTTTTGAACAGGTTAAACAGATCAACCAATGGATTAATACTTCAACTTGTATCCATTTACATTTTTAATGGCTAAATAAACAGCCTGTGTGTAGATGATAGCCAATAACAGGAGCACAAGAGTAAGGAAACAATCAGGGCTGAGGAAACACTTCGGTGTTCCCTTGATACCATACTCTTCCAGGAAGGGGCAGTGGATTCTTTTATGAGGCCTTGGGCAGCCGGTAAGATCTCAACTCTAAGGACGTGCGCTGTCAATCATATCTAAAGCACATATCCTTTTGCACAGGCACAGGCGGTGAATGGAATGCGATAACCCCTTGGCCAGATACCCACTACCCGCTATGACATAATAAGTTATAAATACAAGAGGATCTACTTTAAAATAGGTTTTCCAGCGTCTTTCATATTCATTTATGAATTATTACATGTTGCCAACACAACTGCTGCTCAATTTGCATGTGATGATCTAATTCACGGCCTTAATTAAGCCAATTTGCACGCATTTCAATACAGAAAGATGGGGAAAGTGTTTCTGCGCAAACAGTTTGTCGATTATGAAACGTCTAATTACATCGCAGTGAAAGTCAACAAACGAATGTCCGAAAATTCAGGTTCCGCATCAACCGCTTCATATATTTTTGGAAAACAAAGGGTAACCTACTATAAATCCGCAGAGTATAAAAGCAAGCAAGTACATAAATAATACTTTTTTTAAAAATACATTTTTAAAAATTGCGTAAATTATCGAAACAACGACTCTCGAAAGAATAGGTTGACAACTTAATTCCATTGAACTCAATGAGTTACTGAATTGATCAGTTGAATTTGGCGCAAAAAAAAAAAAAAGTAAAGAGTAAAGTTTAAGCATAGATTTATTCCCAATCGCCGCGCTTTCGTCAACATGAAAAACACATTTCAACTTGAAATGTGAACAGGAAATAGGCTATACTCAAGCAATGGACATGCAGTCAATTACGCAAAATAAAATATGACAAAATACTACTTCGGACAAGCTAATCGACTGCGATTTCACAGAATTCTCACAAGTAGCCTACCGGTTATGTTGTTACTTGAAGAAAACACACTCAAGCTTAAATTCTTCCCTTTGTAGCTGATTTTATACATCTTAGCACTTAGGGAATTATCTGCTTTGAAATTACAGAATTATCAAATCATAGGATCTTGTTATTGTTGCTTTAGAAATTACTCACTGTACATGAAACTTTTTCTCAGACCGCAGTCGGACCGTAAGTCGAAAAACCTACCTGCGCTCAGCTCTTGACTGCAGTCAGGAGATTCGTGGGAATGTACGGAGCTTCCTGCCGGGTACCTGGTGCTATGATGCTCCGTTGCGCCGCAGACCCTCCGCGGGGTGCCCACGGATGCTGTTGCCGAAACCGTTGCTGAAGAGGACGCGGCGACTCCACAGCTGGGCCCGGTCTCGTAGGGGAATCGCTGCTGCAGCGTGCGGTGGTGGTGCTCGCCGCTGCTGACGACGGAGGGCTGAAGGTGCTGATGTTGATAATGGTTGTGTTGATGCTGCTCGCCGCCGCCTCCTAACAGTGGGATGGTCACCATAGTGGGTCTGTCATACCTTGCTTTGACTGCCGGTCGCTTGCCAGGGAAGGTCTTGAGGGTACTAAACGGGCTCCGTTGTCTGCAGATTTTGGGGGCGCAGAGTCCCTCGTCTGCCGGCGGCATGTCTTCCTCCATCACTGTGAGTTTAAACTGGCGGAGTGACTTTGCCTTTTCTGTCGCGTCTAGTCCTTTCTCGTCCCAGTTCTGCGTATGTGTCGCTTAGCCCAGTAGGCTATTCCCGGACCTATCGCTGTCTGGTTCAGTGTCTCTGCCACTTCAGTCACTCTGGAATAGACGGAGGACTGACTTTACTGACAAGCCACCGAGCCAATCCCCAGACGGAAGAAGCTCGCTTTCGCGATTCTGCCAACAGGGGAATACGGGCGGAACCTGCACGCTCCGTCTGAGCAACGCGTGTTGCATCCGTTGGGGGTCTTAACATCAGTAGTGATTCTGTTCATTTAAACAGTAGGCTATCACGATTTAACCTTTTTCATTCTTGTAGAGAAAATGAGAAACGTTTGACTGGTCTGGGCTACATATGGGCATATTTATTTATTTATTTATTTATTTACTTCTATTGGGCTACATCTTATAATAACATTTTTAAAAAATCAACACACTTAAAGTTATAGGTGAACAAAGTGTCTATTCCTTGTTCTTGTATTCTGGTGACACAACCTAACATCAGGCTTAAGGACATACATGGAAAAACAGACTCCGAAAAACCCTGAAAAATAAGTCATATTAATTTAGCCTGGCAAGGAAGCTGTATTTTTAATGAATATTAATTGGTAAATTGTAAATCTGCTGCATTGGGATGAAATGAACAAAAGATTTACAGGCAGGGAGAACAGGCTGAACTAGACTTGCAGGTTGCCAAACTGTAGATTGCAACCAGAGGAACCTTTTCCTTAGCTCTTTACATTGCGTATAAAAATTAAAGGGGAGGCCCTCAGAACATGGTAATAATTTAAACCTGGAACTTGCCTCAAATCATATATTCAAGCACATTATCTTTCATCTTTAAATAGACTGGATACAACTTTAATTCATTGAACATAAAAGTGAATTTGGTGCAACAATTTAGCAGTGTCACAGATAAGTTCGATTTGCAACACAATTGTGCTGGACTAAGAATAGAAATCACAGCTGCATCATTTGGTGCCATTGTTTGGTCCCTTTTTTTACATTACCCACACTCCCTAGTAGCTAGAAATAGAAGTCAAACTGAATAGATACAATCTGAATTAATTATCACATTAATTAATCCTGTCAGCTCCCTGTGGTTGCACTGTCGAAAATGAACACACACCACTGCCCACCCAAGCCAATTTATCTCAGTCAAAATCAGACCTGAAACACACAGAACAGTCAATGCTCCTTTGAAAAAGCAGATTTTAGAGCCAGAGAGAGAACAACCTAGAGGTGCATTGTCCCATAGTGTAGGTCTCAACCTTTGCAGATATTAAAAGCGAATACCAAAATTAACACAAAATACTGAAACAGGGTTTGCATTAGAGATATCAATAATTCAACATCTGGCACATTTCAAGTTCACATTCTGTTCCATTGGAGGTTGACATTATTAGGTTTTTGCTATGTAGCTACTTTGCATTATACTCATCAATCACACACTGTTTACATACAGTATATACAAGTTAAACAGCTGGAGAATTTCAAAAGAACTTCCAGTGACGTGCCAACCTTAAGATCATTGTCCCATCTGGGATTAAATCTATAATTTACTGGTTTGAAGGGATTTTCTATAACAGCTTCTCAGGGCAGGGCTAGGGATGCCTGATCTTGGCTGTCTTTGTGCTTTAATTCCAGTCAGATTGACCACTTAATGCAGCTAATATCACACTGTTTATTGAACTAGACCAGCTCTCCTCTGCAGGATCAGAATGTGGAGGTTCTGAGGATGCGTATAATTTCAGATGACCAATGCTTTAGTGGCATAATTCTAACAATCAAGCTTCTTATCACTTTATGAAACAACGCTGAGAGATATCCTATGGATCAGTGCTGTGCTATACTTATTAAAGTTCCAGTGCAGTCCTTCAATGATTACACCTGATTTCAATGATAACTTATCTGGACTTAGCATATCTTAAGCACTGTCATCCTTTTATGAAATTTAATTCTCCTAGGGATGTCAAATGTTAAAATATATTAAATTCACAATGTTGCAGCATACCTTCATGCAGCTGATATATACTCTCTCTTTTTATAACAATTATTAAAGGAATAATACACGTCCTATTTATTTCATTAAATTGATTGCTGTAATAATTGAACCACCTGAGGGAGGCATGGCAACATATGAAGTGTGTCTAAAGGCAAGTTATTTGTGTTTGTCATTGAAAATAGCAGTCAGCCCTGCCTCTTGTGCAACTGTGGATATGGAGACTGCCATTATGGCTCCAGGGTTCTGCTGTGACTAGGCGAATGGACCACACTTCAATGAAATTGATCCATCATGAACCACTGGGCTAACCTCTTACATAGAATCTTCAAAGGATAAGGCAGATGAAGCCATGGACCATGACTGAGACCCTCTGGTGATGATCATACATAATAACTGTGTTGTGAATACTGCTGAAATACACTGTCCACATTTAATGTTAATCGAGGTGGAATTTGATCTCTGATTGAACTATTTAACAAAAATGGCTTGGTAGTGAATAGATAGAAATATAGTAGAGAGAAATGGAAATAAAGAAGCACATTCTTGTTCAGATGTTTATATCTGAACAACACTGAGGCCTATGTTCTTGCCTGAAAGGTTTTTTTAAGCTGTATTTGATTTGACAGAGTTATTACATCATCATACTTTTTATTATTATTACTATTACCACCAATAACAACAACAACAACAACAACAATAATAATAATAGTTTTGTAAAAAAACACTTCATAACATAAAAGCGATTTAAAACGATTATCGAACGATTATATAAGTATAAAGTAGTTAAAACCAAATCACAGAAGTCTGTTGCGCAAGTATATGTAGGCTTTATTTATTATCTATTACAAAATGCATTATTTGTCCGCTGAACGAGATAATAGCCCGCCCCCTGTTTTATTGTATTCCTCTTCTGTGAATTTCGTCGCGTTCGCTTACTACGAATTGCCACAAGGGGACGCCAAAGTAATACAAGTGCAGTTTAATATTGTAACCGCTATTTTTACTTTGCAACAGGTGTCACGCATGTTTTTGATAATACAATTACCCCGAACGAGTTCATATCATATGTACTCTATGCTGAATGTACACAATATAGACTTATGTGGAATACCAAATATGATTTTCCACCACTAATTTTAATGTGTATGTCATTTGCTCATTCTGTAGCATGTTTGTCTTCTCTGACAGCAGTAATGACCCCTTGTACTCATATTAGTTTGAATGTATTTAAATTTGTTCGAAAAGCATAAGCCAATGTCGGCTACCTAATTTTAGTGTTTTGCCTTCTCATTCTAGCGTCTTTCGGATCCTATAGAAATTCTGTCAACCACATTATTGTTGTTTGATGATTGAGTGTGTCCAACCAATGAGTGCAGCGAGAGGCTGGAGCTTGGAGCATTGGGCAAAACACAGAAATACACCCAGGACAGGTCACATTCAATCAAACCTAAGGGCAATTTAAAGTCTCGAACACAGGGAGAACATGCACCTGAGATTCGCACCTGGGATCTTCTTGCACCAAAACAGCAGGACATTGAGCACATTAAGTCAAACAAGAACCACATAATAAAAAATATCACTGTATCTGCACATTATACAAGTTTCTGTGCTTGATAATTCAGATCTACTTTAATTTGGTGCTCCTTTGTGTCTTGTTGGATCAGGATACATTGGTCTTAATGTGAAATCATGATCTATTTTTAACAATTGCAATTTTTTATTATTGCAAGAATTCAGTGTAGACCATGTTGTAAAACAGAGTGTGAGCATGCTATAATCGATCGCAAACTGTAGAAAACAAAATAAATGTTGAAAATAACACACATTTTAAGGACAGCAAAGTTAGCAAAACCTTCTGTGGCTGGAAAACTTTGGCAATCAAATAGGCCTATTACTGTATCACGATTTACAGCAAAAATCTATTTGCTGTAAATTTCACCCACCATCAAAGTTTGACCCGAATGGTTTTCCGATCTACAGCTACGTACTGTAGCTATACAGGTTATACAGTAATGATATGTTCATTATAAAGTAATATTGCTGTCAAAACTACAGAAATCAGTTACAGTGTACAGAACGAGCGGTTCCACAAGGTAATGACAGCAGCCTACTTCAGTTTCACAGCTACGTTGCAGAAACGCATGAGGATCCAGAACCACCAATAGAGCCTCAGGTGTGTTTATGAAGTAGCTATTACGAATTTTAAATTGAATTGCAGTTTACTACAAGCAAATGCACTGTGTTTTTAACAGCAATTTTTAAACCCTCTTACACACAATTCACAAGTAAATGTCCGTAACAGAATGCCAACGCCGGCTTATCTCTGTGAAGGTACCAATTTCACGATTTCTGTTTGAACTAGGGATAATATTGGACAAATATTGTTCATTTTTAAATACTGTATTTACTTAGTGGAAATAATATAGTAAGATTTATTTTAACTAAACCTGCTCACAAGTACATGTGGAATGCAACTTCATATTTATTGGCTGATACCACTGCAATATCGTCTTCCGTTAATTAGGAAGACAATCATAGTCGCCCCCATGCAAAATGCAGCAAGTTGCACGCAAGCCCCAGCTACATCTCGATGGTGCGCGCAGCCTGCCGACAATTGCACATCCAGCTTGCGAGGTGGAAAATTGCCCGCAACTAACCATCAGTCCTTTGGCGACAGATCCTGATACCTACGCTTCGATTCCGTAGGCATGGGGTGCCTCACAGCACCAAGTACCAGTTGGCCTACTTTAGTCGTACTTGGGTCCTTAAGAATGGTATGCATGTATAGTTCCGTCCAATGCACCCAATGACATTTCAGGTTGACTTAGCCTCAAGTTTTGTATGGTGTAGAAAAACAATATTTTCTAACCTTGAGTGGTTTTCACGTGTGGGTTCACATCCTATTAGTTGCAGTTATTATTATAGTTTAATGGCACCCTTTGTAGTTCATATGTCTCCGATGCAATCTGCAAATGTCTTGCCTGCGTTGGAAGGTCTACGTTCTTCCTTTTTTAACATCAGTGAGCTGTCGAAAAGAAGGGCTGGACAAAGCTACTTAGAATAATTCAGAGCGGGCTCTTGCGTCCCCTAATTACATGAATGCGCACGTCCAGGAAATGGACAACGTGCGCGTCTCCAGGGCGCTCACGAACAAGCAACATATTTCAAATGAAGTAGAAAAAGACCAGTTCACCAGCGCATTGGGAACTTCGTGGCTACTTCCGAGACAAAACACCATCTACTGTGCTCTTATCTATTACGCTTATTTCGGAGCAAAGAAGGGGGAGCAAGAAGCAATTAAAAAAATTCTGGATTAACAGGGAAGTTTTCCTTTTTAAACGCTCTTGTTCGACTCCGCATCTGTCACTACACGCGCAAATGCACTGTGTTTTTAACAGCAATTTTTAAACTGTCAAAGTCTCGGGCGAATTGCACTTAATTTAAAAGGCATTGTAACAGCCTCTGCAGTTGTCTAAAGCGTAACATTTTTAAAAAATATATCTGATGTGAAAAAACTTGGAAAAAGTAGAACGTCTTGCGTATGGCTACCGTTGAATATTTTTGTTATTTTACAGATTTATGTCGAACTTGGAAATGGGACAAAATATGAATAAGTGTCTCTGACTTCAAATGCATTTATTCCTGTAGAGGGTTCATCGTTTAAAGGTAGATTTCACATAGGCTAGTATATTCCCTTGACCATAAAAAAGCGTCTGATGCGAAAGTAAATGGACCATTGCCCAAGTGTTTTTCATCTCTATTAGTTGTACAGATTTACTGAAAATAAAGAAGAAAGTGCGAGAAAGAAAATACAGTAAATAAACCTACAGCTGGATCGTGTGGGGGGCAAGCAACGTTGCCGCATCTCCCGGGATGGTGCGTCTGTTAAACTGCCTCCTTCTCGGATACTTAACATGGAATCTTCGGATATCAGACGCCCAGGGGGAGTACTGCCACGGCTGGCTAGACAGCAGTGGGAATTACCACGAGGGTTTTCAGTGTCCGGAGGACTTCGATACCATGGACGCAACCGTATGTTGTGGGACCTGCGCCCTACGATACTGTTGCGCTGCCGTGGACGCACGGCTAGATCAGGGCGGCTGTACTAATGACAGGGAACTGGAGAACACCGAATTTGCTGCACGTAAGTAATCAAGTAATGGCCTATGTAACTAAATGGGTGACACTAACTAGTCCAAGTTGTTTTCGTTATTTATCAGGGAATAATACAATTATGATACTTCAACCACACTTCTTATTCAAGAATACATTATTGAGAACAAGAAGACCTCATTACGATGTCGTCCTGAACCCAACCATACATCTGTGAAGAGTGAATCAAGAATCAAGGCGAAAGGCACACACACTGAGTATTGACTTTAAAAAATTTTTTTATACTATTTTATTGTTTTTGACCTTCAATGGATACCTAAACACTTTTTTAAAACTTGTATTGTTTAAAAAAAAATGTATTCTCAAATAAGAAGTATAAACAAAGTATCATAATTGTATAAACCCTTGGTAAATTACGAAAACAATCAGCTGATGGTAGTCTTCTCAGTATTTTGGTCCCCATTATATATACACATCCTTATGTGTGTGCGTGTGTGTTCTCTGGCCATCTTATTACAGTAAGTATACTATTAACACAAATAGGCTGCTCCTTAAAGCAGTGAATCGGCCATGTTCCTGGAGACCTGCCTTCTTGCAGGTTTTAATTTCAACCCTAATTTGGCACACCTGATTCTACTAATTAGCAACTGAATGAGATTTCTAGCTGTTGAGTGAGGTGTGCTTTGTTAGGTTTGGAGTAAAAACCTAGAGGACAGTTGAACTCCAGGAAAAGGGTTTTGAGTTTACAGAGAACGGTGCCATAAACAAATAACATCCAGTGAGTAGAATTTCTGTGGACAAAACACTTTGTTAATAATGAGAAAGGACAGGGGAGAATGGGCAGGCTAGCCCAGGTTCAGGCTAGCAGGAAGGGCACAAATGCTCAAACTGCTGTTTACAACAGTGAAGTGCAGAAGGGCATCAGACCTTCAAACAGGTGGGCTACAGCAGCAGAAGATCATGCTGGGTTCCACTCCTGTCAGCTAAGAACAGGAATATGAGGCTACAGTGGGCACATGATCACCACTGGATGATTGGAAGACTGGAACAATGGTGCCTGGTCTGATTAATCTCAATTTCTACTAAAACATCCAAATGTCAGGTCCGTGTGTGGCATAAACAGCATGAATCCAAGGATCCATCCTGCAGGCTGCTAGGGTAGTGTAATGGTGTGTGGAATGTTTTCTTGGCACACATTAGGCCCTTGAATACCAGTTGATCATCATTTGAATGCCACGGCATACCTAAGCATTGGCTGGCTACAGTCTGCCATTTTTCATAAGGATACTTACAGGATAATACACAATATGTCGAAACACACATCATCTCAATTTGTTTCCACAAACATGACAGTGACTTCAGTGTACTCCCCTGGCCTGGACAGTACCCAGACCGCAATCACCTTTGGGATGAGGCTTGCAGCATGAATATGTGGCCAAAACAACTGAAGAAACCAAAGTACTAGTCAAGTCAGCCTGGACAAAAATCCCTTAGGAGATTCCAAACCTATTTGAATCCATGCTGCAACGAATTCAGGCTGCTCTGAAGGCAAAAGTGGTCATGCACAGTACTAGATGGGTGTACCTAATAACGTGACAAAATGTATACATTATCTCATAATATTCATTATAATAAAAGTGATGATAATTTATAGCAACCACTTGCAAGACCTGTTGAATTATTGATCAGACTACAATATTAATAGAACTGAATATAGCCTGCTGGTAACGTAGACGCGCCGCACAATTTTATCTGTATGCGACCGGTTGCACAAATTGTGTTTTCTCAGGTTGTGTTTAATATTACTCAAGGCGCACAAGAACCTTTTATGAAATATGACTTCGAGATAAGCTTATATTGTATTACTGCTTACTGAATAAGAGCAAAGTCCCTCAAACGTGTAACGGACTAACAAGCCTAATTACGACGTTAAAATTTACGTTGTATAAAAATACCAAAAGGTCTACCCAGCAAAAGCAACTAAAAAACAAACAAATAAATAAATAAAAAGATTTCTTAGATTTGAAGAAACCTGGTCTAGCTTTCTCGGATTTCTCTTTGTGTGGACATCAAAGGCTAAATCTAAGTGTAACAAGTAGCCTAATGAATATTACAACCTGTAAACTTTTTATGGATGTTCTGCGCTGTTTTACAGAGGTGTAGGTTTACTGCTTACAATATTGCGTTTCAGAAATTGAAAAGGCGATAGCATGCAATTTAATAGCGATGATACAATATCGTTTGGAAATATAATATAGTAGAAAGATAAACTGTTCTTTGTTTAGAAAAAGTTAGTTGTCATTTAACGGCGTTTGGCAATAAGTTTAATGTGTTCTATTAAACATGTTAGCCTATATGAATAGGTTGTATTTACATTATTTTACAAGAACAAGACTGAGTTGCTAAAAAAAAAATATTATCGTTACTGTTGGTCTATTATCACTTGTGTTCAGTAGGCCTACTTATTATTTGGTGATATTTGTAGTAGCCTACCTGTTCTTTCACCGGTCGTTGGTTTTAACAGAATAATACATATAAACACCGAACTCCGACTCTGAGTGTCTAGAGGATAGTGCAGCCGAGCCGGAGGCCAGTTTTTTTATTTGAGGAGTAGCCTAACCGACTCGTCACTAGCTTTGACAAAGCGATGGAGAAGCGAATTAGACAGGCGATACCCCTGAAGTGTCATCACGCATTCCTGCAGTAGTAGCACGACACCCAACGCGAAGAGGCAAAATATGAAAAAAACGGGTCATGCTTTGGTGAGGACAATAGGTTATCCTTCACGTAAAACCACAACTGTAATTTGCACTAATGGCTGCGAATCAAAGGGAACTTGCAGATGGTATAGGTTAAATAGGCCTACAACACATCGTATAAAAAAGAATAATCAAACTAAAAACAACAAAAACAATAGGCTGCACTCAGACAAATAGCCTACAAGAAATTTACCTGACCAATGAATAAATGAATGAATAAATAAACAGAGGTGGGTAACCCGGCTTCAAAGAGTAAAAAGACTGACCATGTATTTGCTCCACCACCATGCACTAAACCAGCTGACTCTAAATAGCATAACTCTTCAGCATGATAGGAGAACTAATTATTGTAATCAGCTGGTTTAGTGCATGTTGGTGGAGCAAATACATGGTCAGTCTTTTTACTCTTTGAAGCCGGGTTACCCACCTCTGTAAATAAATAATGCGTAAAAGTTATAGGCACATTCACCTGTTGCATATGATTAATGTCTTGAATTGGCTAACCGTTCCGCACATTACCTACCCTAACAATTCGAAAGTAGCCCGGTTATTTTGAGGTATATGTTAATAATTTATATACCATAGCCCAAGCCTCCGAATAGCCTAGTTAACAACGGCCAATTTTTCAACCCCATAAGCGCGAGAAGTAGGCCTATTGTTAATTGTAGTTAAATGCAAAATGCGGTCTCGTTTACCATTTTTGTATAAGTAATCTTCGTCGGAACGCAGAACTGCTCGAAGAGCTATTGGATGGCCATCCCGCCAAGTTATGGCTTGGTGGAGCGGCATGCTCCATACCTATACAGCACCGAGTGTTTGGCAGTATTCAGGGTTTGCCACAGAAAAAAACCACAGTGACCACAGACTCTCAGTCCTTAAGAACAATAACTTCTGTACCTTTTGATCTAATGTTAACAGACAGAAATCACAAACAACTTCACACGTCCTCACAATGAAGCCCCCAAAATAGGTTATTTTAAGTTTACTCCTTATTTTTCCTGCCGATTACATCATCACAAAGGCTCCAGTCCCACAATCAATAATTATTCTCACTGGGCACTGTCATGTGACACAAAGTTTGAATGACCACATTCTCTTCAGATGCAGAGTTAAATGTCCAGTGTCAATTCTCTGCAGATGCAGAGTAAAATGTCTAGTATTCATTCAACTCTACCAGTGTTAATTAAACTCTTACAGATAACATTTGATCTAGAGTTGGACCAAATGTTATTTGTTACAGTTTACATTAGCACCGTTAGAGTTGAATTAACACTGGACATTTTACTGTGTGGTAAAATGAAAAAACACATGGCCCAGTTACATGAAAAAATTTAGGAAACATTTCATTTCATTGTAACAGAGCTTGTTTAATTTGCATGTAGTTAGATAGCCAATATTTTTGTTGTAACTTGGCCCCATTTCGGTAACATTAAGATAGACCTAGATTTAGCGATTTTTAATGAAAGACTTATAGACACTGCTTTGTATGCATGAGTAACTTGGCATTTTTGTACGGTAAAAGCTTTTTTTGTTGAGAAAGAATTTTAATGCGCGGACGTAGTTTAAGACCTGCATTAAAATCAAATCAGTAAGTCTGTAGGCTATCGCCAAAAATAATTTTCCAATCAGTCAAAAAATTGATATTTTTCTGATTTTAATTTTTAAAAAAAAATTTTTTTTTTAGAGTTTAATGTATAATTGTTGAAATAACAGTTTGGGTTGGATATGTTCCAGACCGCCAAATTCAGTGGTTCAAACAGATATTTCCCTTCTGCTCGTCAGTTCGACCAGTGTGTAATCGGACCATTTCATGTGAACTTTGGTTGTTGATCTTTCCCCTAATATCGCTCTTGTTCGGTTAACACCCTCTTAGAAAATGCACTGCGATTTTTGCAAAATGAAAGATATGGATAATGAATATGCAATCGTCAAAGATGTAAATACTTTTCGTTTATAGCGCTAATCTTTTATATTACGAAGTAAAAAAAAAACATCGAAATGCTGAACGGTTTTGTTGTCTTCGAGTCTGAAGGTTTTTTTTCCTTTTGGCTGCTGAGCGGAAAAATATAACATTGAACCGAACTTTCCTACCAGAAGTAGTTCACTGCTTTGCTTTAAAGGAAACTATAATTTATATTCTGCGCGTAATTTCCCTCTTTTACATAAGCTTAACTTGTGTTTATGACGTGAATTTTTCTTCTCGTTTTCTGTTTGATATTGTAGCTATGTATTATTTCAGTCTCATATTTGCCTTATCGAGATGTTTGCCGGACTGAGTGTGAAAATATTTTATTTTTTCCCCCAAGAGGGCCCTACTTCAGTTTTAATCGGTGATAGAACCATTAAAAATCTCTATCTTCATCAAACGACGCACCGTTTTGGCTCCCAGCTACAGCTCTGTTTCGTGCAAATCGTACATTGAAACTTTTAATCTGAGTGGCGTGATATAGCCTGTCGTTTAAGTGACATTTATTTGTCACATGAAACAGTAACTATAATCACTAACTAAGATTTTCCTGCTATTAATGCGTTTCGTTATGGAATCACTATATTCGTTGAACTAAACCAAATTAACCTTGGCCATTTTTCCTGTATGTGTTCTTCATGCATTTCCTTTCACTGTCATTTACTTAATTATGTAACACTTAAAAACCAAAATGTGGTACATTTCTGCTTGTCTTGGTTTATTTTTGCTCACAGCCTGTGTCCCCTAGCAGTGAATATTTTTGTGGCGAAAAGGTTGTTTAACACAGTCTAGGCGTTCAGATGAATAACTGGCTACATTTGATTGAATAGTGAAAGTTTTCTAGCCAACTAGGATGTAGCCTTTCAAAATGTCTCTCAACCTAGACTTCCACCTCTGTGGATGTGCAGGCTTTGGCTTTCGCTCACTGAGCTCCCCCTCTGTCCTGCAGAGCCGGTCTATGTGCCCTTCCTGATGGTGGGCTCCATCTTCGTGGCGTTTGTGGTGGTGGGCTCCCTGGTGGCGGTGTACTGCTGCACCTGCCTGCGGCCCAAGCAGCCGGCTCAGCCGCCCGCCCGCTTCTCCCTGCGCAGTTTCCAGGGCGAGACCATCCCCATGATCCTGACGGCGGCCCCGCCCAGCCTGCGCTCCCCGTCCCGCCAGTCCAGCTCGGCCACCACCAGCTCCAGCTCTGCCGGCGGTGGCGGCGGCGGCGGCTCCGTGCGCCGCTTCTCCCTGGGACGGGCCGACCTGACGCAGGGGGCGGGGCCGCAGCATGGCCTGGTTTCCGTTGCCCCCTCCTCCCCGCAGCCTGCCCTGTCCCCGAGCCTGCCGCCCCCCCTACGCCTCCCCCCCGTGTGCCCAGGGCGTCCTCTCCCACCCGCACCCGCACCCGCACCCGCACCCCCAGGCCCTGCCCCACGGCCAGCTGCAGCTCCACCAGCCCCTCCATCCCTCGCAAAGCCCTGCCTTCCTCCTCCCCCAAACGTACTTCCCCTTCCCCGTGCAGGCCGAGCCCTTCTCTGGAGCGAACAGCTTTGCGGATTTTGGTCAGAGCTGACTAGGGGGAAAGGCCGTTGCGGATTTTGGGCAGGGCTGACCAGGGTTCAGGGAAGGGTAGTGCTTGCACATGGCCTCTTGGTGGGGGATGGTGGTGCTTTCAGAAAAAAAATAGTAAAAGGGGGGATTATTGTTTTGACTTATTGCACTTTTATAATGTACAGAATGTCCTGTGTGACGCACGATTCCCTGTCTATGCACTATGTATTCTCCATGTTCAGAGTTAGCCCCAGTTTTTCTTGCTTTTCTGTCTAACAGGATATGTGTGTCATGATCTCAAAAACAGTTAACGGTTTCTTAGATCTCTGGTCGAGACTGGTGATTTAAGCCCTGCCTTGCATTCTGGGGTACTGCTCTGGACTTGGGACACTGGCGGTGGATTTTGTATGGCATCAACCAGGGAAATAAAAAGACAATGTTGACAATCTTGAGCCTTCTTTGTAGGAGAGGGTTTTGGACTGAATGAGTGCCGATAGTAACACTTTGTTCAGTATGGTAGATTGTATGGTAGATGTTGTTGGATGTGGGGTGGGGCAATGCTTGCCATTTTGTTTGCTGTCTTACCAGTTGTTTGACATTATTACATCAAGTTTGATACTAAAATATAATGATAATCATGTGAAACCATGTCCATTTCGAGTGCTTTATTTGGGAGTGACTGTGGTACCTAAATGTTTCTTCTCTGACTAGTGTCTTGAGAAATAGTTTAGACGGTACATAGATACATAGATGGAACAGAATGGATTGAATATCATACACTATATGACCAAAAGTATCTGGACACCGCTTGGTCTGGGGCTGTTTGTCTTGGTTTGGGCTAGGCCCCTTACTTCCAGTGAAGGCAAACTTAATGCTACAGCATACAATACATTCTAGATGATTCTGCGCTTTCCCAAACAGCTTGGGGAAGACCCTCCCTTGTTTTAGCATGACAATACCCCCGGGGCACATAGCGAGGTCCGTATAGAAATGGTTTTGTCAAGAACGGTGTGGAAGAACTTTACTGGCTTGCACAGAACCTTGCCGTCAACCCCATCCAACACCTTTGGGATCAATATGAAAGCCGACTGCAAGCCAGGCCTAATCACCCAATCAGCTCCCTACCTCACTAATGCTCTTCTGGCTGAATGGAAGCATATCCCTACAACAATGCTCCAACATTTAGTATAAAGCTTTCCTCTGAGAGTGGAGGTTGTTATAGCAGCAAAGGTTGGACCAACTCCATATTAATGCCCATAATTTTGGATGAGATGTTGGATGTCTGGTGTCCACATACTTTTGGCCATGTAGTGTATCAAGCCACCTCAAATTAGACAATATCCTCCAATATAACCACCATTTAGACCCCAGCAGCCCCATTATGGACCAATTCAAGCTAGTGCTTGACTTTGGCCTGTTAGTTCCCGTTGTGTTCCCTTTGCTTTTCCAGGGCTTAAGGCTGGCTTCTGCAAGACCCAAGGACCTGCTGTAAACATTTTTAAAGCCACACCAGTAAGCCTTGGGCTTAGGCTGGACATACGTCATATCCCCAAATCACGTCTTTGTTATTTCCTAGAAAAATCACCCTAAAATAAATGTTTATTCATTCATTTTCATATCTGTTTTAAAAAGACAGTGCCCTCTGCAGCCCACAGATTTAACCAATCAAAGGGTCTCATTTCAAAATGAATTGAATTGGCAAGGAGGGTTCTGCTAACGCTCTGCTTTAAGATACTTCAAAATACTGAAAATAACATAAACAAATACCACTGGAAAAAGTCATGGGTGAGTAAAGACTGTGTGTGCAGTCACCACCATGTCCACAACAGTATAACCTCTTAAATTATCTTACCTTTCTAGAGCCAAGGTGGCGAGTCATGTCATCATAAGGTTATATTGTCATGGTTATTGGTTGCACCTGCATTTTTAACATCTGAATTACAGCAACTTTAAAAATTATTTTTGACATTTCTAGAAGATTATGAAGCAGAACCTTACCAATAGGTTCTAATTCATTTTGAATTGAATTTATTAAATGTGCAAAGAGGTGCCATTGGTAAGTCAAAAGACTTTCCTGAGGTAATAATTCTTTTTTAGCATGAACCCTTTACCGTGGTGTAAATCGCCACCATTATAAAATATTTTCACTACCACAAGCTAACTTGAGAATTGACAGCTGTCTTGTGATGTATTTGGCATAGTGCGGCTTCAGGAAAGTGTGGAAATACCGTGAACTGAAGGACTAATGGTAACATTCAACATCTAAGATCCAGCACTTAAGTTCCAGGGCTCAAGTTTTGTAATTGGAATCCAGCTAATGTATCCACTGAACTAAAGATTGATAGAGAGGAAGCCCACAGTTTTGCAGCTGGATAAGGTTTCTAGACTGAATTAAAGCCAGTGGCTATGTTTATGATATAAGATATCTACAGTTATAACAATTTACTGTTATTCCAAAGAGTGGGGGAGGAACATTTGGTTTAACGATCCACCCAGTTTAGCAGGGAATGACTGTGGGTAGAGGCAAGCCCAGCAATAGAAGATAACCATCAAAGCACAATATTTTTTTTTGTTCTGGGAGAGAGATGATATTTAAGTAGCGTATGCTTTTCTTGTGTTTTCCTGTTTAGTTTCTTCCCACTTGAATTTCCTGCCATTTGCCACACACGCTGCATACAGTTGCAAGAAGGATGAGAATCTCTATGCCTGATATATCAGTTACTATGTGAATCTTCTGACTCTTCAATCCGATTCAAATATCTGGGTAAATATGTATCGGTTTGAAAACAAGATCTATAAAAGTAAGGTTGCAGTGGAGCCAGTGGGTCAGGCCAGTTCCTTCAGTAATCTGGGGTGCAGAAACAACAGTAAAAGGACAAAATAATGTTTTGAAATGAAAAGCAAATGGTTTGAGCCTTTTAAGAAGTCTACATTTTCATACATTTTTGTCAACATGATAAAAATGTAATTTTGGGCGTTCATTTGATCTACTAAGGGAATTTGCTCCTTTTTAAACCATAATTACTGCTGGCTGGTAGGAGTAAAATTTATATCCATTGGCTTCTAACGCTATACGTTGACCCAATAGGCCAATCTGTCGTTTCACAATTAGGCTATGTCGTTAGGTTATTTAGAACCATTCCTCTTCACCTGGAATCCGTTCTGCTCTTACTCTGTTGGTTCGTCTCAAGTAGAACATGTTTAGGAAAACAGTAATTGTTTAATGTGTCAAGGTAAGGCTGTAAAAAAATAAAAAAGATATTTAGGCTACATGTTGTTTAGACTAATGTGCAAGAACATAGACTAAATGTAAATAAAAGTATTTGTGATTAAGAATACAGTAAGAAAACATGCAGTGAAACAGCTGGATGTGTGCATGCATGTGTTGGGAATAGCCTACTGTATCATGAACTTAGGCTAGGCAAGAGATGACATAGAACCTCTCTCTCATTATAGGCCTAACATTATGGTATTAAATGAGTCGTCATCTGCCCCAAGACAATGTAAATGCATTGGAACGCAACCACTCTAATTTACATTGATTCTTATGGGCGAAAATACCCCTCTTCATACAACATCCTTGTTTTTTGGAATGGAACTTTCCAGGTGAGGAGCCCCTGTATTAAAGCATTGAGGTCAACAAATTTACAGTATCTGCAAGGTCTAAAAGCAGAGTTCAACAGAGCTATCTACGACAAATGGCACACACCAACACTTAAAATGTTACCCCCCATTGGTAAAGTTTATTTCCACTGTCCATCATGGCAGTAAAATACATTTTAAATGTTAATAAGCAGCAGTCGCCACATGCAGAGGAATCTCCTGGGATGTATATTAAAAAGAATGCATAATCACAGTTAAAAGTGCATTTTCTTTCTAAAAGTGATTGGCAGCACACAGAATCAATTCAGCGATAAAGCCCACCTGTTCTGCTAAGGCTCACAGATAAGATGATCGAAGCTTTGCGGCAGGTGTTCCACCTTTATGTCTGAGGATTCATTTGACATACAAGCAGAACTGCGCATCAGAAAACAAGCAGAACTACACATCAGAAACCAACATATTCTCTGATTGACAACCAAAAAAAAAAAAAAAAAAATCTGATTCTCAAAGTGGTTATGAAAGCAATGTTTTCCAATTGTATATTGAAATTGAACAAAAGCCATAAGAAATTACATCCCTCAATGAATATTAATAAATAAAATTCAAAAATCATTAAGATTCTTTCAAATTTTAAAACATGCTCCTGAAGACTATGCAGAGAAGTACACATAGCCAAACTGTACATGTTACACAGAAAAATGTAGTACGGGACAGTGCAACTTCTAAATGGCAAGGAATGTCCCCTTTTTGGATTATAAATGATTAAAAAAAAACATCCTGGCACTCCCTGTAGAGCAGGGCTTATCGCCCCTAATTAATGGCCAGGGGGGTGGGCACTGGAAGGTCTCTTGGCATACAGGGCGTGGATGTTGGGTGGGGAACAGGTCAACTAGCATTACATCTGAGGTCATGCAGATGAGGGGGTGAGTGCTACTGCCATGTGTACACAACCCAAATCTGTTACGCACACATTCATTCATCCACAGGAACTCTGAAACCGTAAATATATTAACTGGCACACACACAACAGGCACGGAGGTTACACACATATTAAATGCACATACGCCCCACCCTGAACAAAAACAGTTCTCCCACAGGGAGAAAGGAACAAACTCAACACATTATTATTTTTTTTTACATTATCAAATAGGCATCTTTAAAAATGTAACGAATATCTATACATTTTCCACTTTCTTTTCCCATTGCCTTGTACAAAACATTGCCAGGCAGATATACCATCTGTCTGAAAGAAAATCAGTTCAGAATTAATGAAAAATTCATTACAGTGCAGTAGGCCAATGTAAAAAAAAACAAAAAAAAAAACTACTAGTCCAGTTACTATATAAAAATGAATTCACAAAAGAAGTATTGAGACCTAACATTACATTGAGGATTTACGAAAACTTACTATTCTCTCTTAAACTAATGTGATTTTTGATTCATAACTCAACTAAAACTCAGTTCAAAGAGGAAGCTTTGAACAAAAATGTGATGATAGAAGTCAAAATAACTTCGTGAGATTTACCCAGACTTCACCCTTATCAAAACTGTTAGATCGTTGTGCTACGTAGCTCTCCACATGGACACGCAATCAAAAATACAACATATGTCAGCTAGATTATGAACACACAAGCAAGGTGTCCCAATAATCAGTTTCATCTCCCTTATGGGGGTACAATCATAACTGACCTCTTGAATACATTTTATTTGGGGAATAATTATTTTAGGCACTGTTGTGATATTTGCAGCTGAGTCACACATGGAATGCAATTAACTGATAAGCAAAAACTTCACACAAAATGGCAATTTTAAAAAGCCAGTTCACAGCACTGTGTCAAAAGTGCATTTTGCAAATAAAATAAAATAAAAATGAACACTAAAAAAAAAAAGACAATTATGTCCAAAGGCAAGGACCCGTAAAATTCCCTAAATGTTCAACATTTCAGTGCAAGAAAAAAAAACAAAACACAAAAATATCCAGTCTATTTGGAAAATAGGGTCTGTTCAATACTAGCATCCAACCGCTCATGAATCACAGCCTCGAAACACAGTAGTTTTTCTATGGCAGATGAGACTCCTTCAAGCCTTGCTTTGCATTTCCCAAAAAATGTTTTTAAAAATAATCTGGATTATTCTGTCGCGATCACATATTTATGTACCATCTACCGAGAAACCATTTTAAGAGCATGGTAAAAAAAGAGCCATATGGCTATACCCCTTACAATTTGTTTTCAAGAGATTGAAGAGAGGAGCCATTGTGCATTGTATAATACTAAACTCTCTCCCATCGGCTGACAAGGCAGACTTCAGACTTGCAGGCTGTTACAGTGAAACTACAGTGGTTATTTCAACTTGATACACAGCTACAGGAAAGTGAACACAGAATTTACTGTTTAGTGCATTATTGTTATTCATTTCATTTATTTACTTTCCAGTGAAAATAGCCATTAAGCGTCAGCCATTAACTCCGGTTTTGAAAACTCCTATTTTTTCACTCATTTTCTTTGACTTTCACCTCCTATACACAAACAAATTATCTAATCTCATCAGAAATATCTACTTTAGCCATTTTAGTTGCACATGACAAAGAAATCTACAAGGCAGCTAAGGTGTGTTTGAGTAGTTATTTGTTTAAATGTTAGAGTAACTTTTGAAGGTAAAGGGTTCTAACATGTCATTGACACTTTTCGTAACGACTTCATTTGGGAGGACACAACTGTAACTTGTTGATTAGAAGGATAGAGGACTTTAAGTACGACTTTAAGTGGTAGTAGGGTTCACAAAAGAAAGAGTGAACAAATACTGATAGACTTGATATTACAGGTAGTGGTGGAGGATTTTCTATTAAATATATGTTTCTTGAATTATTGTCTGACACTGAAAAAAATTCTAATTTGCACTGAATGACTGATTTGACTGGAAACTGAATAAAAGAAAGAGTGGTCTTTGCCTTTTACACAGTACTGTACACATACACACAGGAAATGTCTGGAACACCTCCTGGATCTTCTGGTCACACACACACACACACACACGTGTGTGTGTGTGTGTGAACAGAAGATCCAGGAAGAGGTTCAGCAACTTCCTGTGCACTCAGGTTGAAGCACAGTCATAGGACTGCATCTCTGAGGAAGGGGCGTGTCCCAAGGGGGCAGAGCTTCAGGACTCATCCTTCTGATGCTTGGTGGTGTCATAAGCCCGCATAACATCCGATTGGGAGACTACGCCATTTTCATCCTGCGAGAACGCATAGCCATCTACAATGGGGAGATACAGAGAAACACCCATTAAAATACAGGCATAGTGTTGTAACTGACATCTCCGAAATGAAACTGTCCTTTATAAAGTGAACTGACAGCACCACTCTGGTAACCAACATGAAAAATAAACTCTGAAAAAGTGAAGCCATAGCACCAGCCTTGTAATTGCCATTTCTTACTGCATGTGAATTTTTCCTTAAAGAGTTCCTGTGTTTTTATTTTATTTTTTTTAACCAAGTCTCCTTGGCAGTTACTCCTCATTAACAAGACATATATACACACATTTTAACATTTAAATATATTATACAATGAAAAACAATGCCAGTTTATAATGAAAATGGGCTGAGGAACCATGGTAAAGAGATTCTTTTTCCACACTTCCTGAAAAAAAAATCCAAGCAAAGTATTCCATCTTGTTTTTTTTAATTTAGTTTAGGTGAAAAGAACAAGATCTGTCTGATTTGTACTTTGTTGATTTAGACTACATTTATTTAAATATTTTTTTACAGAAGCAAGGGACGATGTGCATGCCGGAATCTTGGTAAAGTGCAGAATTTCAGGGATTTGTAGAATATATCTGTGCTTCTGTGTGTGTGTGTGTGTGTGTGTGTGTGTGTTTGCATGCCTAGTATGTCTTTAAGGAAGCAGCTCAGTGTTTGTCTGTGAATATGAATGTGGGCATATGCGTGAGTGCACGACAGACTTACGCAGTAAGTTCTGCTGCATGGACTCTGAGCGGTACACGGCAACCGTGCGCTTCTTGAAGACGTTCTTCAGGAGCTGAGCTCGCTCCGTCAGGCTACGGAGACACACGCAGAGAAAGCTCAGCCAGACATAATTACCCGCATATATCACACACGCCCCCATCCGGAGCCAGAGCCTATGCCGTTTCCTGTTGGAGACGAGACCTACAGCCGTATCACGCCGAGAAGGAAACCAAATCCAAATCACGTCATGCTGAGAGAGAGATGCCAGAGCTTGCCAGTTTTTTACCCCTCCATGGATCGATTGCTGACACTCTTCATTATTAAAAATGACTGCAGCTACCTTACCTGTACTCTATTTGGCCCATCTCCCAGGGCTACATGTGCACTTAAGATATGTATCAAAGCGCACAGGTAGCGTTTGAGGATTGGCCGGGTGTACTGATATGGTAGCTGCAGGGCCATGTGCCAATAGTAGCGTGGCAAATGCTACTGTGAGCACTAATAAAGAAATATACTGTTACTGTTTTAGGCATTGGCAAGTTCCTGAAATCAACCAATGCCAAGGTTAAAGTGACTGGTGGGACCACAATCCCTCTAATCTGTCACACACACACTGACGTCAAGCAAGTTGTCAGCCATGTCAGACATTTTGCAGACTTTTTGAAAGATGTTATGGGTGAAAATACCCCTCTATGTCTCTTCATACAACATCCTTGTTTTTTGGAATGGAACTTTCCAGGTGAGGGGCCCCTGTATTAAAGCACTGAGGTCAACAAATTTACAGTATCTGCAGGGTCTCAAAGCAGAGTTCAACAGAGCTATCTACAACAAATGGCACACACCAACACTTAAAATGTTACCCCCCATTGGTAAAGTTTATTTCCATTGTCCACCATGGCAGTAAAATACATTTTAAATGTTAAGAAGCAGCAGTTGCCACATGCAGAGGAATCTCCTGGGATGTATATTAAAAAGAATGCATAATCACAGTTAAACAGTTAAAAGTGAAATTTCCAGAAAAGCTAATAATCTTATATCCTATAAGTATACATATATCAATATGTGATGTGGTGTCATCTCAAATACTAATCATGCTATTAATGGAGACAAATTATTCAGCTGGGGCAGACAAAATGAGGAAATTCACGCTTAATGAAAGATCTCTTCACCTCTAAGAATTCTTCACATAAAAAAATGAAAAGATGTAATGGGGCCAGAAAATTTAGGGGTATGTATTTTGGCCAGATAATATTTTTTGGAGAGTGGCCCAAATCCGTTCACTGTTTTTAATAGTTTTTTTGACAAGTACAAATACCCCTCCACTCTGCATACACCTTGGATATTTGTATCGGTGTCAGGAAACAAAAGGACCTCTCAGAGTGTAGCATATACATGTCTCATGTTCCTCTGGTGAGGGGACATACCCCCAGGAAGTAATACCTAAAGCAAATACCCAATAGCTTCCTCAAATTACGGAAGTTAAACATTTTAGCTGGAGACATGGTCTTTAAAGTGAGAACCAGTCCCATGACAATTTCCTGCTTGGCTCATGCTTCAGTTCTGCTCATACAATACAGACTTAACAGTTTTAGTGGTGTTCAATGCCAGTGTCTTTTTATTACTGCAGAATGTCTTGTGTTGTTGTTTCAGGTGGGTTAAGCTCCATTGACAGTGACAGAAAAATTGTAAGTGATGTAAATTATGGCCAGGCTCCACAAATTCATATTAGTGACAGGAATAAAACTTGGTTGGATAAATTAATGATAAGTGTTCATTAAACCTAGTTTACAGAGTTATGGGTACCTGAAATATACAAAAACATTGGAAAAAATAATTTCTGAAAGAATGTTGAAATGGCAAGTGACAAGTCATTTTATGCAGGCTTTTCTCATCTTTATCAAAGGTGCAAATAATTTTGAATGGCGCTGTAGCTCATTTAAATACATTCAATGAATCAAAATTGCTGGGGTTGATGATGAAACTAATGACCAATCTGCATGTGTAAGTACTGTAGTTCATCCCAGCTTGAACTGAAAAGAGGGTGCGTACCTTTTCCCACGAACCACTGCTCCAGGGTCCTGGGACACAGCCTCCAGCTCCTGCACCTCATCCACTAGGGTCTTGAAAAAGAGCTTCTTCATCCTGTGGAAGGTTATGATGTAAGGCGTTACTGATGTAACATTAAGCCACTGCCGCCAACCCCATACATAAGTCTGCATCTAACCCTCTACCCAATCACATTTTCAGCTGTACACATAACCACAAACTCAGCCCCATATCCAACCCCAAACTGAATGACTCCCACTGAACACATACCCAGCCACTGCCGAGACTGACAGAGTGGGAGGGGTTTACTGGATAGACTCACACTTTGTAGGCCACGTCCAACATGAGAGAGGTGATGGGGATGAAGATCAGGCCCATCCAGAACACCCCGGAACTAAACATCATGGCCGCCTGTAATACACACACACACACACACACACACACACACACAAAATAAACCTCTCACACACAATTACAAAATGTAAAAAAATATTTAAAAAAAAAAAAAAAAGTCAAATAATTCATCAGGTCTCTGCAGGCATGCTTTGCATTTTATCAGCCTCTTAAGAGTAAGTACAATATGTACCATCTTACTATTTAGGTCACAGACCAAGAGAATGATTTATATAAAAGACGCATTTAATGTCAGTAAGAAACTAAGCCAAGAGGAAGAAGTGAGAGCTTGTTAAGTTGAAACCTTAAGACAAACTGAGCCTGAGGGTGAACATAAAACCAGGACTGCCACACAATCCAATGAGCAAGAAGGTCTATAGTGGGAAATGAAACAGGCCCGTTCCCGCTACAGTTTCACTGAAAGATCTATTGTTACAGGCAGCTGCGTGGCACCGTGGGGGTATTGCTGGAGGAGATATGGAGCACTTAAGCTCTCATATTGTTACAGGATATAAGCGCGTTGATCGTAACAGCATGGGCTTGGTTAGTTGAAACCAAACTGTCTTTTCACCTTGGGCCAACAGTGAGTGTCCCGCACTGCCATCAAAACAAGACAAGTGGCACCACCAAGGCCGTTGGGGTCGAGAAGAAAAGGGAGAGTGAGGGAAAGATAGAAAGAGAGAGAGAGAGAGAGAGAGTGAGAGTGAGAGAGAGAGGGAAAGACTGTTCTGTCAACCGTTAAAAGGGATTCTGTGATGGGACGTCAAGTGCGGTCGTCTCCGCCAGTCGTGTTTGGTTTGGCCCTGCTGCAGTGAAGCCATCTGTCATTAAAAGAGTCAAAGAGTGGAATACATCCTGCTTTCCTAAATTGCCGAACATGCTTGCGCCACTTGTTTAAACTCAGGGGGCGCAGACAAAGTTCTCCCTGTAATGTGTAATGTGAAACGGGGGGGGGGTGGGGGTGGGGGTATGGGTACGCGCTTGTGCTCCACTGGGCCTTGACACCGCCCCTCAAAACGCACCCCCGTGTCACACGCACGCAGATCAATGTCACTGGTATCAAAGGTGTTAGATGTTCGCAAATTGGGTAATCTGTCCGTCATTATGAGCAAATTGACTCTGAAGGCCTACAAAAACACAGAACATCTGGAGTGAGAACTGCCCGAAAACTGCTGAAAATCCAAAGGGATTCTTTTTTTCTATTTTTTTTTTAAAATACACATTACACGTGAATGAATGAGGGAGGTCACAGCAACCAAAACAACTGGAAAGTTACAGCATGAGAACGTTGCTTCGGAGGTGACATGCTTTCTCAATGAGATGGGAGACAGACCCGTGAGGCAACTGTGGTTTTCCTTTCAATTTCCTTTCCTTTCCTTTCCTTTCTTTGAATGTCATTTTTTCCCCAAACATGCCAAATGTTTTCCACCCGCCAAACAGAACTGCTTCAAGGGTCTAAGGTCCTCATAAAAATAAACACAGACAATTCATTCAACAAATACAATTATAGTCAATGGGCAACAAAAGCAAACCCTGCATTTCTTTTTAAATTCCAAATAAATCATAGATAGCTTTATCCACCCCGCACTATGTTTAAGGAAAGACGACCTTAAAAACAATCACACACGATTACATTGAAAAAGTCCTGTATTTCAAATATAAATAGCACATTCCACATGGGAGGACAAAGGTTTAAAAGAGGCACGAGGCTTAGCAAATCTGTAAACTCAGTTCAATTATCTATGATTTTGATCTTTTATTTATCTTTTACAGGGATTTGGACACATAAGCCCACCAGCATCCACCCACACAGTCACATACACTGACATATAAGATTCATTCTGCAGTCTTCATGCTTGTATAGATCAGTACATTAAGGACTTAAATTTGTGTACCCTGAAAACGAGTTACACTTGGCCATATCAGTCCGCTCTGCTTCCAATGTAAAGCTTATCCCACAATACAGAAAGGGGGTATTAGAAAAGAAAGAAGAGTTAAGATGGTAACATTTAAAGTTTATGGTTGAAACAAGTTGAAGTTCAGGTCACAATTTTAGCTTGAACAGTACCCTGAATGGAAGATTGCCCCTCCGATGTAATCTTGCGTTATGGTCTTTCAGGACTGGCACACCATCACAAGTTTGGTTGTCACAAATAATTACAAAAAACACTGTGCAGTGTTTAGGCTGACTGAAGCCCACCCAAGTCTGCAAACCAAGAATAAAAATACATTTGCTTTCACTGTCCTTTAAAACGGTTTTCTCCATTTGGAGATTCAATAAAACAATTTTCATTCAAAGAATGTTTTTTTAACAGGACATGAATCAACCCGGAAATGAAAATTAAAACAGAGAAACCGATGACGTGTATAAGATGTGCTTCGGGAAAATACAACCGCAACACAGCAAAACAAGCATATTATTTCATCCTCTTAATATGAACTAAATGCAAAGGAATTCCTGCCATGAATTAACACGATCTCTCTCTCTGAGTGAATGTGTCAACGACAATGGGCTAAAGCTGCCTGCTGGTGATTGACAAGGCGGGCTGTAACGAGAGGGCCTGTAGTGGCGGGCGGCTGGTCGCGCTTGGCTGCCGGAACAGTCCAGGAGTGGTGATGTAGGAGCCAGAATGTTAATTCAGACCATTGTGATGGTAAAAATGAGACTGCGAAACAATCAGGGACCAGCTCTTCACCCACAGCCGCCCGGGCCCACTCTGGACACAGACTTTGGCTTTCCAAACGAACGACACCGAGAAGCCATATTAGCCCACGTCTACACTCCCCCCCACCCCTGATCCACCCCGCCCCTCCCCACCAGCAGGCCGTCTCTGTATCAGACCCCCCCCCCCCCCCCCCCCCGCCCCCCGGCCCACCCCCACCCCCCCTTCTTATTTGGCTTGGCTTATGCAAACGTTTGGGCATGCAAAGCTGACATGCCTTGTAAAATTTATTTTGCTAGGAGTGAAAATTGAGCCCCTGCGCTGAGTCGGGGAGATTTGTGGCTTCTGCCAAAAACGGCCATTTTCACCATTCTGTCCCATCTCAGCTCTTTAAGATGGAGGAAAAAAAAGAAAAAGGGGGGGTGGGGGGGGTGGTTTGAACCGAACCAAATTTTTGGGATCCTTGCCGAGGTCCTGTGTCCCCAATGAGACATTCTAAATGTGTGAGTCACTCAAAATCTGTACACCCCCAACCCTTATCATGAGAAGATGACCTTACATCTCTCGGGTCAGGGTGAGTCCAACACTGACCATTCTGCACCTTATAGACAAACAGGGGAAGACAGACAACACCATTGACAGTAATCCGAATGGAGCTCAACTTAAATGTTCAGAATTCCGCTAAAGATTTAGCCCACGTATTAATGAAACAGACCGACCACAAACACATGTAAAAACAATACGCTTACGGCTATTTTTTCCTATAACCATATAATATACTGAGTTCACACAAAGTTGTTTTTTGACATTTTCCTTAGTAAGAACTTTCTGCTGTGGTCTAAAAAGACTAAGGCAGTACAATGATGAAGGCATCCTCCCCTCCTCCTCCCCCCCCCTACTTGTCACCAAAGACACCCACAAATCTCCAAAAACATGGTCTGAGCCAACTCAGTGGCTTCGGGGCGGCAGTCGGGCGCTTGAAAATTTCAAGCATTCCAAAATTATGGATTTGGGAGTTTGGGGGCAGAGTTGTTAGACTGTACCAAGAAAACACGAGGGCATTTTGAAAGAATTTTGAAACAATAAAATAACATCTGTGGGGAAAGTAATCCAGGCCCAGCGTGGAAACACGACGGACAGAACATTCCCTTTAAACTGATCGCAGCGCATTTGATGGATTTGGAGGAATGGGGTAAGCGTCTGCAAACTGAGGGGTTTTGTCTTATCAGAGTTCCTTTTCATTACTAAGAGAAATATGGCGGGTGAAACTAGTACGATCGCTAAGCAACCTGCGTTGTTCCGTACCAAAATCACGCTCCTCAGTATTTCTCAGTTGAATATAACTAAGAGAACTTTACCATTGTACTGATATAATGGCTCATGAAAAAGTACTGTTGAGGCTAGTAGTACTACAGCTGACAGTTATGGTTCACGGTTTTAATCCTGAATGCATCCCAGCACACCACGGTGTGGTAAATGGTAAATGGACTGCATTTATATAGCGCTTTTATCCAAAGCGCTTTACAATTGATGCCTCTCACTTTACCCATTCACACACACACTCACACGTCAACGGTGAAAGGCTGCCATGCAAGGTACCAATCAGCTTGTTGGAAGAAATTAGAAGTTAGGTGTCTTGCTCAGGGACACTTCGACATGCCCAGGGCGGGGGATCAAACCGGCAACCCTCTGACTACCAGACAACCGCCCTTACCTCCTGAGCTATGTCGCCCCTATGTGAATGTTATTCTATTTTGTGACTGGCCTATTTGTTGTTTGAATTATTAGCGGCATTTGCAAAGACATGCCATTTTCTAAGCACATGTTTCGAGAATTGGCGGGTGAGGAATCCACGTGAGAAGTTTTAATATGAGCCGCTAACTGGGAATTTAAAAAAAAACAGCCGTATTCTTTTCCCGCTTTCCTCCCGCCCCCCCCCCCCCATATTTATATCCCTTTCATTCACAATAACGGCGGTGCTGCGAAAAGCCGCTCCTCGATCCGGAGAGCGACAGGAATCCGGCGCGCGATAACGGATCCGTCTGCGAGCGGCCCTCGGAGCGAGCGGGAGCCCCGGGGAGGAGCCAGGAGCCGCGGAGAAAGCGGCAGGTGCGAGGGATCGAGTGGCTCGCCGGCCTGTCGGCCCGTCGACAGCGACCTAGAAGAGCCGCCGGGCGAGGGGCCCCCCGAGGCCACGGGGAAGCCCCATCCGTCGTCTCAAACCGAGACGGCGCTCCGTATCCCGGCGACCGTGGGTGGGACTATCTATCGAGTTCAGTGGCGGCGATATCTCAAATGCAATGTCGGCCAAAACTTTTGCAGGGTTAGACATTTAGCAAGCCTGAGCATATTATGTATTTATGCTGTGAAACTGGACTTATATTAGCGTTACTTTGATATTGCAACCTTTGGCTATTTGCGATAATGCCTGCCGAACCGACAATGCTGTCAGTGAGACTTACGGAAACAGGAACAGACGCCTTTCAGGGGCTGTGAATACTGCAGTGGACTCCTTTTAAGTCTATTTTCAACATCTTAGTAGTAAAAGAAAGCTACATTTGTTAATTTGGGATCAGTCAATCTGTCACCAGGATGTGAGTAGTTTCTCAACGGCTTGGCAGCAGCGAAAATGAAACACACTGAAAGAGCATTTGGCATTAAACTTAAGAACAAACCACAATGTTGAAGGATTAAACCCAGCTCCAAACCGAGCCCAGACAGCGACGTTATTTTTTCTGTGTTGTAACCCAACTGAATCACACCCAAGATACGCTGTACGCTCGGCCGTATTCAGAGGGGCTGTGAAATTGGCCACAGCCGTCTTCAAGGAACAAACAGCCCTCCGGGGGCTGTCACCTCTCTCCAACACCGTTCTGAGAAATCCAACATCGCTCAGAGCTCATTCCTCAAGCTTGTCGCTCAGGTACCCAGCTCTATGGGTGCCGGGGCCTCGTATATTATTTTAAATCGGTCACAGTCAGAGGGGCCAATGAGCTTTTTTGGCAGAGGTTCTGCTCTCTCATCTAACAATGTTGGGGGCCTGCATGAGTGGGCTCAGATGTATCCTGGGATGTCAGGCGTGATACACTGTCTCTCGGCATTGATATACGGTACGGGCGTTTTGTGGCAACGCGCAAAATGTTACCCGTTGGCTGCATTTCCCCGCCTCCATGCTGTACCGGCTCTCCCAGGATTGACTGCAGCAGACAAAGATCTCTCATTTCATTTAAAGCAGCAGGCCTGACGGGGGTTCGGTTATGCAATGGCTAACTGAGAGACACGACATGAGACTCTGCACTGAGACACTGTTCCTCATTACTGTTCACAATGTGAAAAACTGCTCTTCAATGCTGGCCACAATGTGCAAGACTTCTTCAATGCTGGTCACAATGTGAAACACGGCTCTTCAATGCTGGCCATAATGTTGAACACTGCTCTTCAACACTGGTCACAACGTGCAACACTGCTCTTCAATGCTGGCCGCGATGTGCAACACTTCTTCAATGCTGGTCACAATGTGAAACACTGCTCTTCAAGGCTACACTGAGGTGCTGCTCTTCAGTGCCAATCACAATGTTCTAAACAAGTCCGTGCAGGCATTATTTGGCTGAGTTTAGTTTTACATGATACCGTTTAGCTGGGGTTTGTGAGCCCTCTGAGATGTTTGACTGGGGTTAGCTTCCCATGAGCCCTTGAAAATGTCGATTAGTGAGGGGGGTGGCGCAAGCATTTCTCCTACCTGTCCTGACATGTCCGGGGCCAGGGGGACGAGGGGCCACAGCGAGGAGTACATCCAGAAGAACACCACCCACAGGCCGATACTGCCCCAGATGGCAATGTGACTGAACTGCGGGGATACAAAAGAGCCACCAGAGTTGCAGCACTACAGTACCCTTCTCAACATCAGTTCAGCATGACTCCATTGCATCGCCATGACATCACTGCACCTCACTGGAACCCTGGCGCAGCATGACTGCAGTGTCACAGGGACATCTGTCCTTTTCAGGAAATGGGAGTTAAAGGAAAAAGGGAAGAGGATGGGAGGGCTGAGAAGAATGCTGAAGTGACGTGCTGAAATACTGCCTGTCCTTTTCATTCCCAGTTTAACACTAATTTATGAACAAGTCAAAATAACATGCCATGAAAACCTACCACAGTCCAGGAGGAAGTTTCCAGACCAGCTTTGAGACACACAGTGATCACCACAAACTGAGGAGGGAATAAAAAAAGATATAAGCTACTGAATTCATTGAATGCTTTACATCACAAAAATTATGCAAAATTCTGTGGGCACTTAAAAACAGAAACAGAAACTGTGTCTTAACAAGAATGTGCATCTCATTTCATTCTGAAAATGATTTCATTATGGTGGAAATAACACTCAGAGGTTTGTCTAGTTTGACATAGCAAGTGTAGCAAGTCAGTGATGCTGATACGGTTGATTCGTAATTAGCTGACGTTCGAGTAAAGACTGTTCTAGGAATTTTTATTAATTCTAAACCCCTCAAGTTAAGTTTTGTTTTTATTTCATATTGTGGATTGGAAACTGTGCTTCTGAATCTTCCTCTCTTAGGCTCGAGCCTGTAACCAAGCTGTGTTAGTAACTAGCACCTTTTAATACTGGGCCTCGATAGAGGCCTCACTGCATTCATCTCTCCTGTTTCCCTGGTTCTAGAAGTTGAAAAGCATCTGAGCAGAAAGGGCATCAGTTCAAAAGGTTTACAGATTTGCACATTTATAATGTCACTGTCTCGCATGGACAGTAAAAGTAGGCCTCCAGCTACAACTCATTGCATCTGAATGAAATGATATTAACAGCCAGACGCCTGCAGCAATAAGGTTGGGTGATGTGAAGACACAGACCACCTGGGCTGCCTATTTTGCAGTTTGCAGCAGGTTCTACAGAAGTGGAAATCAGCGTGACAACTGAGATGGAATCATGATTCCAGGAAAGCTAATGATGGCACACAAGAGTCTGGTGTGCAAAGGCCAATAAAGCCTAGGCAAGGGTATCTGAACTTTCCATTAAATAACTAAATAACCATTCCAAAAAAAGCTTACCGTGTAGACCATGTTCCCGAGGAGAAGGTAGTCCGGTGTCTTGCCGCTTCCAAAGACCGTGTCTGCAAAAGGAATCAACATTCAACCCTTTGAAAGAGTGGGGGGCTGGTGGGTATGCGATTTCCACTCAGCAAACTCGCTCCCCTACATTGAAAACGAAGCTTGAGAAAGCTTTGCATTGAGAAGTGGTAATGAGGATAAAAATGCCTCTATGCATTCAGGATGCGTCCAGTGCAAGTGCGAGAGACAGAGGGAGAAAGAGAGAGAGAGAAGTATGGGTAAGAAAGAAAGAGTGAAAGAAAAGGTCATATAAAGAAAGGTGAAAACAGGCACCTAGTCCTACAGTATCTACCTTTATATCTCTTCTCGCATGGAGCAAGATACCTGATTACAGGGGTTTGGTAAAATTAAGCATAAGTAGGATCCTGGATCAGACACAGGAAGGGGGTCAAAAGCCAGAGGAAGGGAACTATCCCTGTAATTTTGAGCTGCAGGTGGTGTAAGGGCACTGTTCCCAGCCCTGCTCCTGATACTGTATGTGCAGGTGTTCCAGCTAAGCTTGTACCTGACTAGGACTCACGAGCAGTTGAACAGTAACCTTAATATACCATGTCCAAAGTTACCAGCTATTGAAAACCTGTTATCTGTCTTTGCTCTGTCATATTCAGAAGGTTGAGTCAGAGTTTAATTTTCTCACAAAAATGCAAAAAGTACAGTGAGGCAAGAAGTACTTCTTTAAATAAAAAATCTTCCCTGAATCAGAGACACTTTCAAAGGTGGAGAGGCTCTCTTGGGAGAGAGGAGGAAATGTATTCTGTTTATATGTTTATTATATGTTTGTTATATTACTCAATGCTTTGGCAAAATGCATCTATGTACATAATGCTAATGAAGCTCATTTGAATTGGAACTTGAAATTTGAGAGAGAAAGTAATAAAGAAAGAAAGAGAGAGCAAAAGCAAGAGAGAGAGAGCTAACAAAGGGATTGCTGGAACATGTCACCTGACTTGACATGGCCAGCTCAGTGAGACGCCACTAATTTGGTGCTTATTATTTCCAATATACTGACAGAGCTTCTGTCCCACTGTCTCGCACAGTAATTATGAAACAGTCTGGCTGAATGAAAATGAAAAACAAGACCAATTAAAGTGAAAATACACAAAAAGGCCAGGCGTTAGCTGCTGTCTGTATGCGGAGCACGGCTAGCATCACACTGGCATGCTTTCTAACACAGTTTGATTGTCATGAAAATAAACAAAAACAAACAAACTAAAAAAAAACACTTCTTTTCACCACCACACGTTCTCTGTGGTGTGATGGCTCTATAAGACTGGAGGTTCCTGTCTGGATGCCAATCACAGACAGAACACAGTCTGGTTTGCAATTTAAGCCCATCCTCCTTGTCGATGGCATCTCCTCTCACTTTGATTCTTTATTTTATTTTCCCTATCACTAAATCACTGTCTCATGGGACAAGAAAGTGGAAAAAGAAAATGTTTTGGGATTCTCCCAAGAAAGTTCTGGAAGCTGCTTACCATGCTTGAAGGCTATGAGGGGAACCCAGAAGAGGATGACGGAGTGGAAGAGGCCGTTCAGACAATGGGCCCAGAAGACCTGCAGGTGACAGGAGCCATGAGAAAACCCCCGCCGGTGACCTCCGACCCCGGCAACCTCCAACCCCCTCGCGGCCCTTTGTCTCGGCTCAGCACTTGACTAAGTGCTGCTTTTGTCAGGTTGCACAGCGAGTAGGTTGACTGCTGACAGAAATTTTGAGGACGATGTGGGGGATGAGTCGTAGGGGTATACATCGTATAGTATGTGTGCACGCGTGTTTGTGAATGTGAAAGAATGAGCGAGGGTAAGAGGGTGAGAAAGATGAATGTTTTATTTCTTTTGATCCTCTTTTCTTGCCTTCATTAGATTTCACTGCCACGGTGGGTAACAAAACAGGAGCGCTATGCAAGTAAGAAATAGTGAAGAAATAAACACTGTCTCATCACAACAATATAGCACACGCTCAAGTGAGGCGAGTGCACGAGCGTGTGAATTTGCACGTGCAAATGCTGGATGAGCCATTTAAATCAATACACTTTTAGCAATGCCACCTTGTTTAAAATTGACATTACACAGGTATCCCGCCAAAGAAAACAGAGACGGGTACAAATGGAATTTGGGTGAATGGGGACTTTCATGCCCCCGTCCCACCTCCGCAGCCCAATTCACTCCTGTTATTACAAAGCTTATAATAAGTTTTTTTTTAAAAATTGAAACTGATTAGATGTGACAACATGGGGAAGCCGCCAAGAGGGAAAGCAAGGCAGCCTCCTCCTCGTTTTTCCATTTCTAATTACATTCCGACAGACAAAATGGGCAATTTCATTTCATTTTACCTTGAAGCAATATTATGGGATCGTCTTTTTGAGACAACATTACACGCACTCCGAGACAAATCGCAAACTAGGGCCAAGCAACACCGAACAAATGAGCGTTTAACAAGGCGGAAAAAAAAATCAGTCCTGACAGCGTCCTGCTGTTTAAGCTCAAAGTACGAGTGAGTGATATTGTTCCTAAGGAAGTGTGAAAAAAGTTATTCATGGACTGGAACTTCAGTTCCCCGCTTGGAGGAACGTGCGCTTTCTCCTTTAGTTTGATCATCGTAACCAGGACCTCTTGTGCTAATAATGTGAGGTCGCTTTTGCTCGGCCTCTAGCGGCCCGCCTCTTTCATTGTGGCGGGGATCGCGGGTGGGGGTGGTGATGCGAGGGCAAAGAGAGAAAGTAAAAAAAAAATAAAAAAAAAAGAGAAGAAAAAGAAAAAAGAAAAACATATCTGCAGAGTTCCCTGCCACTTTGGCCTCTCTGTTGTGACCTTCTCACCCCGACTGCTGTCTTGGAAAAACAAACCAGGGCCCAGACCAACAAAAAGGCCGCTCCCCTCCCCCACCACCAGTCATCTCCCCCTTCCCTCCACCAAGGCCCCCCTGTTGGCCCCCCATGCTGAGTACTGCCACCCACCTCATTTTCTAGCAGCTCACTTGGGGAGAAATAATCACAACGAGTACAAATATGCCTTTAAACCAGGGGTTTCCAATCGTATCCGAAAAAGGCCCTGCATGGGTGCAGGTTTTTTGTTTTAATCCAGCACTACAACTGATTCAACAAAATAACTAATCATTGTCTTCAACTGAGACCTTGATACGTTCAATAAGGTGTCATAGTGCTGGGCTCAACCCAAAACCTGCACCCACATCAGCCCTTTTCGGATAAGACAGGACACCCCTAGTTTAAACCAATCGACCTGCAAAACACCCACTCTGCATACACCCCCAACTCATCTTGCACCTTATATTATTTTTTATTATATTCTTGTATTTTATTTTTTCAGCACCTATGGTCTTGTTGTGAGGGGCGTGTTTGTTAATTGACAGGCAGTCCTTTTAAAAACAGGGCTTTTCCCTTGGATTTCTGGAACCCTCATTGCTTTGAAACTCAAAGGTGACTCTAACCCCCTGCTTCTATTTCCCCACCCCTCATTCCCAAAATGAATGCTAATGAAATCAATAAATGTTCATAATCATTTGTCAAAGGGAGGGCCCCCGTCGTCTCCCAGCAGGTTGCTAAGGACCCCTTTGTAAACACCCCTGCCACGCTCTACAGAAAGAGATGTGCGCTTTGTGGCTTCGCTAATTGCTTAAAAAGAAAACGCTGAAAGGATGCACTTTGCGTCAGGCCAAATGTTTGCAGTCCCCTCCTCCCCCTTTCCCTATAGAAGTCTGGTGTAAAGGAAAAAAAGCCAGCAAATACTATAGGGGTATAATAACCCAGCTGAAGGGGCCACTGTGATTGGCTGGGTTTATTAGGGTGACATCAGTGCCGTGCAAATAATTTAAAGTGAAAGGAGACGCAGCCTGTGGGTCTTTAAACATTTAAAGTCCCCCCCCCCCCAAAGTAGGCATTCACAAGTGTACAAAGCAGGCAGAGAGAGTGAAAAGACTCTTTCTGGATCTGTCTCCAAAGGCTAGAAAAAGCAGGTAATGAAAAAAAACAAAACAGAAACAACTGAAGGTTGTCTGTTTCTATTCACCCTTTCCCAAAATGTTCACGTCTCAATCACCATCACGGCAGGAATTTTAGATATTCTGCTCCGTTTTGCTTGGCAGCGTGAGCTCTGCAGTCGGGTCCGACTGCCAAAATCCCCACCTGACTGTCCTTAAATTAAAACCCTTCTCACACAGCCAGAAAAAAAAGATTCATGGGCTGAGACTTTACGGCTTACTTCATTGTAAAGCTGCTCACACGGCCAACCTCCTCCACCACAAACTGATCCAGGGTCTGCCTACCTGACTCTGATCCCTGACCTCCAACAATTTAGTGAAAACTGCAGCTGATCAAACTAGTGCTCCAGTATGCAGCGGTACCAGGAACCGCAAAGCCTTCTGGGAGGGATGAGCCGTGTGTCAGCTTCCAGTGCTCAGCGCACACGCTGCGTTTAAAGAAAATGCGCGGTTTCCACGGCGAATACCATCACACCGCCCCCGCCCCGTACAGACTTTTAGGGCGGGGTCCTCGGTCGACCCTGACCTCCAATTCCACAGGGGGCCTGTAATCCATTTCCACTTGGCGGTGACCCCAGTGCCTACGGCGAGGAGACGACTTTATTAAAAGCAGGGGAGAGAGCTCTTAGACCGCGCTCTTTCAGACTGATGGACAGCCCTGTCAACGCCACGGCAACAACAGTGACAGGGTCATTTTTTTCATTTGGAAAAAAAAAACTTTCTAAATTAAAAAAAATTTCATACTAATATTTTGCTCTCTCTCTCTCTATCTCGATATACACAACGTGCATATACATTATACATACAGTATGTACATAATGCTGCATGCATTTTGAAGAATATATGTATGTGAGAGCGTGTTTGTCCCCTCCCATAAAACCTGACTCGGGTAAAATATGTATTCAAAGTATTTTTAAAAAAGCATTTTCAAAAAATATTTGTTAATACATTATTTACAAATACAAGGTAATTGAATATTAGAATGTTTTTATAAATTCATTTGAATGTATTAAACATACATTTGATTTAAATGTATTGGAAAGTAACTGTACTGTAACTATACTTGAAGTGAGTAAATATTTTAATTTTTTTGTATCCTAATATATTTTTTCCTTTATCCAGACAGGAATAACAGTAACAGACAAAGGATGACAAACGAGAATTCCTTATTTTTCAACAGGAAAATAATTCTAATTTTACTCCAAAGAGACATTATCCTTTTATTTATAGCTGCTAAAATTAGATAGAAGGCTTTGGAAGGAAAATACATCTTAAGTCTCATAAACTGGCAAATATGCTTCTTATCTTTAATTTATGGACTTTTACATTGCTCTCTTAGGACTACGTTATTGGGTATAATATTGGATCAAAGGTTTTTCTTCTAAAACTTTTTCATACTATTAAGCATTCCTTTAGAATTAATATTCTTCATTCATCAAGTACAAAGCATTTGTTTGGGTGAGTGCATTTGGAAATACTTCAAATACAACAAGCATTGCTCCTTCAAAAACACATGTATTAGACCCAAGCCTTCAATTCTCATAATATATTTAAATTTCATGTGAGATTTCAGTTTTTCCTTCCATAAATTATGACCATTATTATGAGATATAGCTGTCACATATATATGAGCAGCAGATAGCAATACCTTGGTATTGAAGCCCATTGCATTCTGGGATGTCTTGTAGAGCTCTGGGTACTTCAGCATGTTCTCTTTCCTGCAGGAGCGCTCAAATATCCCCAGAGTAAGAGGAGGCAGTGCCGTGAATAACTGTGTTCAACACACACATACACACAAGCAGGAAAAGACATTAGCAAATCCCCATTTGTTAATAAGCCTTTAAAATAATCTAGCAATTGTGGTATTTGTCCTGTTTGTAGACACTTGCATATTCATGGGGTATCATTTTATTGATAGCTTCCCTTGCTCAGTGGCAATTGCTGGCCCACCTTTTCTCATTCTCATTCTCCTTTCCTTTTTTTTTTTTACCCTGTGAGGTAGTTTTTTCCAGGGAAACTACTGAAAGATAAACATTGCTACAATCTCATGGGGTGTAAGGTCAGCTGTATTTGGGGCCCAGCTGGTCTGGATGGTTTGCTGGGTTTGGCTGGTAGATAACAAGATGTGTCCCATTGCCACTTACTGTCCAGGTGGATTCGGCTCACGGTACCCAATCCCGTCCCAATAAAGCCATGGAATGCAATTTTGTAAATATCACCACATTACATGAAAGTGTATGATGATTTAATCAGACATACAATTGGTAAGTATAATGTAAAATGACAAAAAAAAAGTATGTGCTGGTTTTCAGAAGGTTCCAAGCACTGAACCTTGAGGGACCCACTCATCAGAACTGCGCGTGATTGGTGTTTCATTTCTGGGCGCATCCTGCTGCTTTGAGCGCTACTCGCCAGCAGCTCGTGTGCTTTCAAGGGTATGCACGGCTGTTGTTCTTTCACATACAGTACATATTTCCAGGCACGGGGGGGATGTGGACTCGACGACGGGTCGTAAATAAACGCTAAATTTTTCAGGATGTCGATGACACAGCCCTGCCATAAAGGGATCCTGTTCGGGGGTGCCGCAGCAAATTGGTTTCTGGCCTAGGAATTGCCAGGGGAGGCAGAATGAAACAGACCCCTTTTCACAGGCGTCGGGAACGGGAAGAGTAAATCACGAGAACTCACCACGTTGTACAGCCCAATGCACCAGCGCTCGAACAGGATTTGACCGGAGAAACCGTTCACAAAGGCAAACCAGATCTATGATGGAGAAGGGAAGAAACGGTAATTAATTACTGAAACACACGAACTGACCAGAAGAAAAGCAGACATACAGTATGTTTCACTACACCAGGTTCTTGGAGGTAAAATACCGTAAGGTGTGGTATCATAAATGTAAATCAAATAAATGCAAATGTAAATGTGAAATTGAGGAAAAGGAATGCCAATGACATCACTGTAAGCCCTGCTTTTCATTATAATGTGAATGAGGAAAGGTTACGTATGTCATAGAGATACACAGAACAGAACATGGTGGGGTCACCCTTATAGACAATAAATAAAGTGAGATACTCAGGGCTGCTAACTTAATATGACATTTAGCTGTTATTAGACTCAGTGCAAGATTCAGCAGGTGTGAACCGAATGGACTTTATAGTAGGCTCAGCATAATTTACGGGTAAACACGGAACTGCTTCATTTGGCCTGGACCCTGCATTCAGCTCCTCCTGGGTGTTACATGGACTAACTCTGCACAACTGCAATACGTAAGAGGAGGGTAATGATGTTGCATTTGCAGATAAGGTTCCCCCCCCCCCCCCCAAATTTGGCCAGATGCATGCTTTCTGTCATCGACAGCTGCGGAAAGCATCTTGTCTCTGCACCGATAAGCATCAGTGAAGGGCATACTGTGGGATGAGGCTATACAGACAGGCCTCAGATTCTCCTCATCCCTTTATGAAACTCTACATTCAATTTTAATGAACATAGTACAGCACACTTTGGAAATGCACACATCTCTATACAATGATACACATTACAATATATATACTTTATTAACATTCCAGTAATACATCTCTTCTATTAAGTACACTCTAAAAAGATGCCAAGGGTGGCCCCATGTGAGTGAAAAAAATGTTAACTTGGATGCAAAGAACATTTACATTCCAAATTTTTAAGGACATTTGAATTGGTCTATATCACATACTTAAACATCAAAAAAGGAAGTAAAAAAAAAAAAAGCTCTAAAAACATTTTTAAAATAGTGCAAAATGGAAAATCAAGCTTACTTTAAGGCACAAAAAAGTCCAAGGCACTCCAAGACATCAAATACTTGCCCTTGAGTTATTGCTGGAATTTTCTTCCAGAAAATTATGCAGTTAAATACAAACTGTAGAAATACAAATTTGAAATAAACCTCGAAGGAGGCCTCACATCAAGGCAGGAAGAGCACCTACAGAAAGAGCTGAACTCTTTGAAGGCACGACCTTGATTTCCTTAATAGTTGCGCTAGATGAATTTAATCATATCACACTGAGGTGACATATTGGAGAGGGAAAGGGAGAGACAGAGAGAGAGGGAGAGAAAGGCGCCCAAGTCAGACGAGGGAAGAGTAAGACCTCAAGGGTCTGTCTCCATGGTGTAGAATTTCCCATGGATTTACCCAGGGATTAAATCTGAACGTATATCAAACAAACATTTTTCCCCCCCAAGACAACCGCCCTCCACATTCACCCCCCCCCCCACCATCCCACGATATTGGCCTGCCCTGGTATGACTTATGAGAGAGAGGCGCAGGGGCTTGCGGCCTGCACGGATCAGGAGGGGCTCGGTTTTCGCCGAGCCGAAATCTGGAATGGCGAAGGGAAGAAATATGTGCATGTGAAACATATGCGGGGTGATGCGTCTTATCGCCTCCTCTCTTGATTAGTCGTACAGCTCAGTCTGTCAGGCATTATGGGAAAACAGGTTCTGTTCGGGGCCCGCCCCCCCCCCCTTTCCTCGACCTCGGCCCGGGTTAAGCGTTTTTTAAAGACCCGGATCCTGGAAGGAGGTCGGGCCCAGGTCTCGGGGGCACCCAGACACACCGGCTCATAAACGCAACATGTTGTTCAGTGCCCGTCACCAAGACTACGGCACCATTAGCTGACCAAAAAAAGAACAGAAACTTTCGCAAACAGGCAAACCAGCTGAATAAATTACACATGATAAACTTATGAATCAATTATGAATGAATAAATACATTTTCTTATCACTTTTTCTGTCTCTATCCTTCTTTTTTTTTCTTTTTCTTTCTCTTTTTCCTCATTATTTACTTCTCTCTCTCTGCCCTCCTCTTTCTCTGTCTCCCTTTGTTGAACAGATTTAGACTGCTGTGTTTTGCCCTGCCAGAGCACAGTCCTTCTTCGCTTCATTTAACCTCATTATGAAAGCGTGAATTGCTACATGTTCTGGGTCTGACAAAGCCAAACCCTGGGGCCACAACCTGCCCCCCCCCACCCCAGTCTCAACCCTACCCTCCCCCTGCCTATCACCTCTACACCAGGCTTCCTAACCGTGCGAGCAAACGCGTGACATTGTTCCCTTCCCAAAACAAATGCCTGCCCCCTTCTCTCCCCTCTGGTGACCTCACCCCACTTCACTGCCAACTCACTCCACGTCAGATGCGCTCCACTGCGAAGTTGTTTTCAATGGAGCTGGCACCGCTCAACTTCTGTTTTTATAATGTCAGACACCCTTTTATGAAAAGGCAGCGGGAACCACCGTGTATCTCTCTCTGGCCTCCTCCGGACCAGTATGCCATCCACAAAACATGTTCTACTACTGTCCTTTCCACTAAATCAGGAATGATGCCTGCTGCTTCTGCTATGTTCAATTCAGTGGAAACCAAAGCTATATATTTTGTTAGAGTCACACAATGGGTAGTAACTCACCAGCAGGCTGGGACAGTGTGGAATTAATTCCAGCTTGGGTTAATGAGAGTTCAGGGCTGATATATTGTCAAGATAAATAATGCCTACCAGTGGCAAGAGGGAACAGGACTGAGATAGTTACACCTAACTGTCTAGCTCCACCCAAACCCCAAGCATCGATTAACTGTTTAATGTTTGTTGAGCTGAACTTTTCTATTTCGGAGGGTGGGGGGTACACTCTCGGTCCAGCCTCCTTCACCAAAGGGGTGTGTCAGACTTTTTCTCCCACTGCACATTCTGAAAGCCTAGGGTGGGAGTAGAAAAAGATGATGGTTCTTTAGTGAATGGGGGGGGGGGGGGGGGGCACTAGGTATTCATTATCAAAAATCTGTGATTTCAGCACAGTCCCAAGGCTGGCAAAGTTGGGTGTGCGGTTGTGAGTCTATGGATATAAGGGGAATGGGGTGATTGACATTTGTCCAGCTATAGTGTGCTCCCAAAATGCAAATGAAGGCCTAATTCTTAAATCTGAGAAAGAGAGAGGCAGAAATGGGGATTAAAGGAAAACAGAAGGGCTAGCAAATATCAAGGAAATCTGTGAATGGGGGGGTGGATTGGGGAGGGGGGCACAATGACAACTTGAGGCCCTCAAAATGTACTCACAAAGCAGCACCAGTTGGCTGTTCTACACTACCCTTTCACTTCCTTACTCTTCTTTCTTTTCCTCTTTGTCCATTGCTCTCTGCTAAAAAAGGCCTCTTGTGCTCAAGCCATAAATGCCACTCATATGTCAGTTTGACAGGGGTCTAAGGTGTCTGTCAGCAGTGGTGATAAAAGTGTTTGTCATAATGTGGATCTAATTGTTAGTCAGGGATGAATGGGCTAAATAAGGTCATTAAAGCATCATTCAGCAGCCTAAGGTGTTTATCAGGGCCTAACTTGTCAGTCAGTGACTAAAGGTGTTAGTCAGTACACAAGGTGTTAGCCAGGCCCTAAGGTGTTCTCAGTGGAATTTAAGTCAGGTGACTAAAGCCGCGTTTCCACCAAAATTACCCGGAACTTTCAGTCCCAGGAACTACTTTACCAGGAACTAAAAGGTTCCTTCAGCCAATGGTTGTCTGCGTTTCCACCGGGGTCTAAAGTACCGCGAAGATTAGGCAAATTAGCCCACTGACGTTGTCGTCGGTCCATCTGTCATATGATTTCTTCTGTAACCCCATACTACCACCGAAGTAGCCTACATTATTTTCTAATAACCGGGACAGCCCGGAGGGGTTTATTCCACTTAGCCTATATACAACGGGTTACCAACAATGACTATATATGGTTACTTTTGTATTTATTGATTTTCATATATCCTCTCAAACACATTCATTAACAGCAGAAAACATGCACACGTTGTAAACAATTTGCTGTTTTATTACTTTCTCGTTGTCAATTCCATATAGGCTAATCGCAAAATGACAAGAATAGAACGAAAACTCGGACTTGCGTGAAAATGTAAATTAGTAGTGGTACAGCCACCGTTTGCTTTCCTTCGAAGTTACTGCTAGCCGAGCAGCGAAGTGTGCCCTCCAGATGCGAACCATGCACCATAAATGAGTCCATAGTCTTCCTGGTCTTTTCGTGGAATTGAAAAATGGCAGTAAAATTGAGTAAAATTACGGCAGTCTGAAAAAGCTAAAGCGAAGATTACTAGAATTAACCTGTTATTTTACCCGGATAAAAAGTGCGGAAGGTGATTTCCAGTTTGCTTGTACTGTATCACCAATGTTAATTATGCAGAACTACTGCATACCTCACATAACTGTATCAAACGTTTTGAGTCAATTACAACGGGCTAACAAAGAAAATCCGGAAGAAAATATTCAGCAACCGAATTAATCCGTTTGAATGTTTTGGTAGCCTACGTAATATGCTGTCCCAGCACGAATGCTTAGCATTTTATAAAACGAATACTAAAGCAAGAAAAGAACAGAAGAGCACACGTTATAATTCCAAGACGTTGACAGGTTATAACCAAAAGTAGGCTACTGCGCCGCATAACATACAAGTTTGATTTGAAGTTATTATGAAAATAAATTGGTTTGCCGCTGCATATTTTCAAACATGGCGGGTAATGGCGGAAAATAAATACAACACAAATGCTACGAGTACTCGACCAATCAGAAATGTTCAGCGCTGCAAGCTCCACCCAAAAGGTTCCTGTACTTTCGGAAAGTACTACCCCCCGAGCAGGAACGTTTTGGGGGGTAAAACAAAGCCCCCAGAACTAAATTTAGACCCTAGTTCCTGCGGTGGAAACGCACTGAGTTCCTCAAAAGGTTCCTAGTTCCGGGGTATAGTTCCTGCGGTGGAAACGCGGCTAAAGATGGCCAACTCATATGTTCACTTTTATCATCTTGAAACTACACCTTCATACTGTTGGCTTAGTATCAATGCATATTATCCTCCTTACAATAATCAAAGGAAAGCCTTCAAATCAGTTGTGCAAAAAGCATTCTATTATTTTTTGACTGCATGAGTAGATAAATTACTTACCCTGCACATTGTACACTTACTCTGAACAGTGGGCTGTGCAAAATCAAAATTCAAGTCTTTTCAGGGTTTATTGTTATGGTTTTTGCTTTATGGTTTTAAACATTACCTATCAGTTATCACTATACTATTCAGAATAAAACTTGGCTGTCTTAGTGCAAATGAACCCACATTTGACCAGTGTTAGTCCTAACCTTGCACCTAACCTTGTTCAGAGAACACAGTTTACTGCATTTGCAGTTAGTATCACACTTTGCCAATAAAATTCCCTACAGGAAGTTCTTTCTTTGTTCTTAAGGCTCAGCACTAACAAAAATGTTAATATTCATAAATTCTCCTCAAGCTGCCATTCTCCTAAAGCTCCATCACTGAAAAAAATAAACAAAGAAACATGCATACCTATATAAAGCGATTATTAATGTTCAGGACGACTCCATTTTGTGACTATTCTATTTTGTACAAGGGGTGGCACGGTGGAGCAGCAGTTAGCACTGTTGCCTCACAAGAAGGAGGTCCTCTGGGTAATCCAGTTTCCTTCCACAGTCGAAACACATGTAGCCCAGCAACTACAGATGAAAATGAGCCACCTAGGCAAACTCTGGTACATTTACAGAAATGTTATTCATTTGCATTGTCCCTGTTAAATAAACTAATAAATGAAATTAAATTCAGTCAAATCAGGTATTGTTCCACGTGAATGGAGAGGTAAATACGAAGCGCGGAAAAAAGATATTCCCACCCCCATCTCCGACCGGGTGCACCCCGCCCTCCCTGGAGACCTCAACCCGCGCTAGGTCTCACAGCCAGAGGACAACAGCCGGGCAGCTGGTCTCACAATCTGGAGTGGCCCCATTATAGAGAGAAGTCTATAGGAGCTCATTCAAAAAATCCCTGTTGCACCACCCTCCCCCTAACAAAAAAAATAGGGCCACTTATTTTCCCCTTCACTCTGAGATCCTTGGACCCCAAAAAGAAACAAAAACAAAGAAAAGGAAACTCTGAAAGCAGCGGCATGTACCAGCGAGCGAGGGACGCGGGAAGCGCCGAAATAAACGCGGGCGCCCGTGACGCCCGGCCACGTTCAGGCGAGCATCTGCATTGCGCCGGCTCAAACGCCGGTCGGGGAGACAGGAGGCCACACCCAAAACCTATTAGCCCGACAAATGTTACTCTCAGCCTTTCCCGGGGTCACGGACGTCTTGAATGTCCGTGCAGGCCACCTGATGCATTACAGTCCTGGAAAAAAAACAAGAGCAGAACTTCTACCATTACGTTCTATGAGCCCCCACAGGGAAGGGGAGAGGGGGGGATTTTTTATTTTTTTTCGTTGAGGGGGATAAAAGATCAATGGGACAAAAGGTTGATATATCTCCTGTGTGTCAGAGGAGTCAGCTTACAGAAAGCTGTAGCCCACGATGGCAGAGGTCTACGTACAGGTCCGTGGTGCTTGACAGGGGCCTGAAGGCTAGTGTGCAAGAGTTAAAAGGGGGAGGGAGGCAAATTGTGTGTGTGGGGCCAGTTACACTACCTCTCCTTTAGAATCAACATGAAAGAGATATGAGAGAAAGGGCTGTGGTTTGGTTTAAGGGTGATTTGTGCTCTTAATAATATTGTCGCTCACACAGTTTTGGCAAACACTCATACTACAAATTTGCCTTTAGGGAAACCAGGTAACAGGAAGCAGGAGAACAGCAACTGAAAACTGCTCCCACAAGCATGGATGCTGCTTTTTGTTCTATTCATACAGTGACAGAGGCTAACTGGGGCTAAACAACCACTGGCTACAGTCCATTCATAACAACACCCACAGTGTGTATCAATCAATGTGCACTTACCAATATGAACAATATTCTCAGACTTTGTGCTATATTTATTCAAAATCCTCAACCGGTTGTACCTTATTTTACAAGTCAGTATGAATAATGCACCAAATGATTCGTTCAAATCAAACATTCAGAAAATCATGAGACACGCACACTGAATAGCACAGCTAATGCCTTGATACAAAATACTCATTCATTTTCCAAAGATTGCAAAAAATGTTAAAGATAACATAACACTGAAACAAAACCTTGAAAAAAGGTGTTAATTTCATCTCCTCCAAGACAGTAATGAACATTCTTTTTGTATTCTGAATTGAGAGGTATTTCCTGCCTGCTGTTAGACAGTGGAAAATGTCTCACAGACATCAAGTCTGGCTTACAGTATCCACACTGTTGTAGCATCATAATTCATGCATACTTTGATTACTTTTATGCATACTCAAATATTATTTTTTTTATACTTTCCAGCAGCTACCTATGCAGGCCAGTCAGTCGAATCACATTTGAATTGATCTCCTGATTCATCAAAAGAAGTAAAAGACCATTGGATTATTAGCACACTCTGAACAGTTGGGAGGTCTTACCTCATTTTAAAAGCCGCGTTTCCACCAAAATTACCCGGAACTTTCAGTCCCAGGAACTACTTTACCAGGAACTAAAAGGTTCCTTCAGCCAATGGTTGTCTGCGTTTCCACCGGGGTCTAAAGTACCGCGAAGATTAGGCAAAAGTAGCCCACTGACGTTGTCGTCGGTCCATCTGTCATACGATTTCTTCTGTAACCCCATACTACCACCGAAGTAGCCTACATTATTTTCTAATAACCGGGACAGCCCGGAGGGGTTTATTCCACTTATATACAACGGGTTACCAACAATGACTATATATGGTTACTTTTGTATTTATTGATTTTCATATATCATCCCAAACACATTCATTAACAGCAGAAAACATGCACACGTTGTAAACAATTTGCTGTTTTATTACTTTCTCGTCGTCAATTCCATATAGGATAATCGCAAAATGATAATAGAACGAAAACTCGGACTTGCGTGAAAATGTAAATTAGTAGTGGTACAGCCACCGTTTGCTTTCCTTCGAAGTTACTGCTAGCCGAGCAGCGAAGTGTGCCCTCCAGATGCGAACCATGCACCATAAATGAGTCCATAGTCTTCCTGGTCTTTTCGTGGAATTGAAAAATGGCAGTAAAATTGAGTGAAATTACGGCAGTCTGAAAAAGGGAAAGGGAAAGGGAAGATTACTAGAATTAACCTGTTATTTTACCCGGATAAAAAGTGCGGAAGGTGATTTCCAGTTTGCTTGTACTGTATCACCAATGTTAATTATGGAGAACTACCGCATACCTCACATAACTGTATCAAACGTTTTGAGTCAATTACAACGGGCTAACAAAGAAAATCCGGAAGAAAATATTCAGCAACCGAATTAATCCGTTTGAATGTTTTGGTAGCCTACGTAATATGCTGTCCCAGCACGAATGCTTAGCATTTTATAAAACGAATACTAAAGCAAGAAAATAACAGAAGAGCACACGTTATAATTCCAAGACGTTGACAGGCTATAACCAAAAGTAGGCTACTGCGCCGCATAACATACAAGTTTGATTTGAAGTTATTATGAAAATAAATTGGTTTGCCGCTGCATATTTTCAAACATGGCGGGTAATGGCGGAAAATAAATACAACACAAATGCTACGAGTACTCGACCAATCAGAAATGTTCAGCGCTGCAAGCTCCACCCAAAAGGTTCCTGTACTTTCGGAAAGTACTACCCCCCGAGCAGGAACGTTTTGGGGGGTAAAACAAAGCCCCCAGAACTAAATTTAGACCCTAGTTCCTGCGGTGGAAACGCACTGAGTTCCTCAAAAGGTTCCTAGTTCCGGGGTATAGTTCCTGCGGTGGAAACGCGGCTAAAGTGTCTATCTGGTCAGGTTCATAGCACCTTAGGCTATATGGATAGGCTTACAATGAGGGTTAATACAAAAAAAACCTCTAGTTTGAACACTGCTGCCTATAGGAACTATCACAGTATGTCAATCGGGGTAATGAAAGGATCAAAAACAATGAGATCAGCTGTAAGAGCAAAATCCAGGCGCAAACAGAGCCAAGAGTCTCTAGAACAGTACATATGGGCCATGCGTCATCCCACAACATGATGAAAAAAGGGTCTGCTGGCAGCACCTTAAGTCTGGGGCCTTGATAAAGGAGGGTGAGCAGGAGCCTGAAGTCCACAGTAATTTACCACCAAGCATAAAGCAAAAGCAGACAGAAGCACAAAAAGGTAAAAAAAGAATAAAGTTTAAAAAGCCTTATATTTAGAGTAAAGCCTAATTGCACTTGAACTACACAAATACGGTCTTTGTTACATAGCACTGCCATGAGCAACTCATATGGCTTTCTGAGCTCTTTTGCTTCGATAGCTAATGTATGGAATATATGCTTAAAATGTAAACGTATTAGGTATACACAGACAAAGCTCACATATAAATCACCCCTTAGGCAACATTTCCAAAACACCTTTTCCAAGAAAACTTTTTTTATACATGTTAATGAATAAAGTAACATATTAGAATCTGAAAGGTGCAATATGAAGCATAATTTAAAATATATTTTCTTTGGTGGGGGTGGGGTGGAGGTGGCTTTAGGTGCCATGCAGACACACAGCAGGACCTTGCCTCGACTCCAAACATTTTCTTTCCACCTCTCGTGACATTAGGTACACTCTTACCAATCTCAGAGGTGTGATTTCCTTTGGCTGGGGAGACCCGATGTCCGATCGAAAAAGCTCACCCGCCCACGCGATACGGCTGGTGCTGACAGGCGCCCTTCGACCTATCAGGGCCGTCCCCGGCCCCCTGCTATCGGTGTGAGGCCTGTGCTGTGTCAAGGGGTATCGGCCCTTTCCCCGGGACTCCCAGTCCAATATGAACAGGCTCTCTTGCTGGGTCTTACCTCGATGATGTACAGGACGATGTTCTTGTAGAAGCAGTAGAGGATGCACTTGGCCACTCGGTCGTAGTTCCAGGCGCCGTGGACCAGCAGCAGGTTCTTCAAGTACTTGAACTGCGGAAGGGTCGAGGGAGGAAGTGAGACGTGAAAAGGAACTGATTGGCCTACGGCTGGCATTCCGAGGCACTGAGTACAGTGTCTGCTCCTGCTGTGGCACCAGGGACCCTGTGGTAAGTTCGGGATAACATATCATCATTGACACTCTCTGCAAAGCAGGAGAATTGCTAGGACAAGCAGGAGCAAGACCTTCAGGAAGCATTCCCCACATTTCTTATCTTGGTTTGAATATGCTATCATGCCTTTATTAATGAAAATCTTTACAAAATGTGAGAGGGGTACCATACAGGGCTCAACTAATGTCAGTAATGGGACAGTAAGGGGTCATGGGCCCCACGCTGGCTGGAGATACAATGAGTTTTCAATCACTCTCTCTATAAATTACTTAAAATGGTTAAACAAATTTTAAAAATCTAATTCGAATGGCTGGTGCTATTAGCTCAAAATCGCTACAAGTCCCTGAATCATACAGGCTTACAGTACTAGTGGAATTCAAACATCATCTTGAACTCATAAGTTGGAATTCCACTGAAGTTAATTAAAAAACAGTCAGCAAACTATATTTTCTGAGCGATATGTACTGTCTAGCTCCAGTGCCCACACTGCTGCTCAGCTCTAAAGCTAAATTTTTCTGTCACTAATCCAGGCTACAGTAGCTGTGCTTGTGGTCACACCATAGTTTTGGTCAGTCTTGCAGTGTTACAGCTGTTCACCTTCTGACTTGTCTTGAGAGTTTGGATGTCTAGACCTAATTCCTGCCACATCTGTCTACCACCTCCACTCCACACCCGTCCCAAGCACCCTCTTTTTGCACAAGTGCCTCACACACTTTATAAATCTGGAAACATGGGGGTGGGGCAGAATGTAGGACTCCTCTGGCCTCTTTACTGCCACCTGGGGCCCTGACTGCTAGAGGTACGGAGAGATCAAATGGCCGCTCTCCAGGTGTGTTTTCAAATTTGCGGCAGATACCCACTTATGGACTACAACCGTGCCATTCGGGTAATGATCAAAGGAGGCTTGAGATAGAGATCACCAACCCCCACCTATGTAATATGGTGTAATTATGTGGCAAACTAGTCATGCTTAATTAGGTTAATAATGTTCACTCGGTTGCGGTCGAAATGTTGTAGCGGCCTCTGGTCTATTGAAAGCCAAATCAAAAGTCACGCCCCATTACTAATTTCTGATGGGTATTCAGAACCTTTAAATGTCATGAAGTGTTGTGAAAACCTTGGGGACTTAAACTAGACTGTACTAAACACAGAGGATATGCCACAGTTCTTAGAGGTAGTGATCTACAGACATGGCCATACACTGCTCTCTTGCTCAACAGAGTTCTCCAACATGGCTATATAAAGTCTGGAAAGTGAAGTGCAGGAAAGGGATTAATTAAAACCAATTCCCTGTTGGTGAAAACACACTAAACAGGAGAGTGGCTCGTTTAGAGGAGAAAGCAGAATTTGCATGGTTGACACACTAACCACCTGAAATCGTATATGTAACAAGTAACAGGACAAGTAACAGGCATGGAACCAGATAGCTTGGAAACTCTACTGTAGTGAATGAGAAAATGGCTTTCGTTCCATGTAGTAAAACAAGCCTGTTTTCATCAAGGACCCCTGTATTTCACTGTCGAGAGTTCCTGCAGGCCATTGCACAACTGAAGACTAATGTAAAGTTCTCTGTTGCAGTAATCTAATGCCATAGCACAGAGAATGCCCTGTACAGTAGCATTCTGTTTGCTTTCTCTCCCTATGGCCACTGAAGCTGGGCTTGAGAAAAATAATAAATTTCGAACAGGAAATCCATGCACAGAGAACAAAAAAAGCATTCCCTCAAAGATGGTCACCGTGAATTCAGCGCCCCACTGCTGTGGTAGCGAATACAATGCAGTGCGTACCACATCTATGCCAAAGGGATGAATGCCAAAGGAGATTCAGAACAAATTAGAACCAAACTGGCCTTATGCCTAACGGCTGAAATTTATGAATCGGCCACACCTGTGAATTAACTGCTCTCCTGGGTAAAGCGATCAGCCATGTCTCTTTGCCAAAACTGCACGCCTGCCTGGGCCTGCGCACTCCTGGCCCCACCCCTCCCTCTCACCTGGGCAATGGAGTAGTCGGAGGAGTTGGCGGCCTGCAGGCCCTCGTTGCCCGAGATGCCCACGCCCACGTGCGCGGTCTGGATCATGCCCACGTCGTTCGCGCCGTCGCCGATGGCCAGCGTGATGACGCGCACCTGCTTCTTCACCATTTCCACCACTTCGGACTTCTGCAGCGGGGACACCCTGAAGCCCAGAAGGGAGCGCGCCGAATCGATTAGACCCGCAGCGATTCGCAGGAAATGCGCGGCCGTTTTTACGGAGAGCACCGCTAACGTCAAAGCAAATCTCGGCAGAGCGCACCACGGTTAGACAGGAACAGGTGTATATCACTCAAGGTTTTTTGCTAAACCCTACCCGTCCCCTTCCTCTGTTGAAAAGCTGTTTTGAAGTCATGCATCTCCTCTTTTCGCAAAGCCTCAGCAGAGATGGACAGAACCTCCTTTCCAGCGCAGCTGCTGTAGGTCGTCCTGCTGCGGGGCTGTCCCCATAAACCATACAAGGCCGGCCTGTGATGTGCATCTCAGTGACAGCCGTGCAGACGCACAGGTTACCTGCAGCAGATGACAGCCTTGCAGGACAGCGCCAAGTCCAAGAACAGCTGCCGAGCACCGAAGGCGAGGGCGTGCTCTAGCGTCTTTCCATCGATGATCAGGCCGAAATCACTCTCCTTGTGCAGGGGATTTCCCAGCATGCTGCAGTGCTGGTTGAGGGCCTCCCTTGTGCCCTGTGGAGAATTAGAGTGTCATTAACATGACAAAACAATATGTTTGGGTTCCACTGACAGGTAACTTAAAACAAACTGAGACTAGCCATAATAATGTTCATAAAAAAAACTAATATGAGCAATAACAATTATACTTTTGTTGGTATGTAAACAATTTTTTCTCCCTAATTCTTATGAAATTTCAACATCCAGTTGAATTTACTCAACTTGAAACCTGGCCCAAGTCCATGTCTCAAATAAACCTGGATCTTTTTACTGGCTACTGACTTCTTGAAAGAATATTTTTGGTACTTAAACTTTTGTCAGTAATACAGTCAAACATTCCTTCAAAAGCAAGTCATTATCATTCTTATAGCTGAACAAAAAGGAATACAGTGGTAAGGGTATGGTTTTGCTTAGTTTGGAAATACACAACACTATAAATATGTTTTATTTATGATTTATGAAATGTGAAATCATTCTGGTTTTTTTTTCGCTGGGAGAGGAGAATGGCCAAAAAGAATAGGTTTTTGCAGGGGACACCCAAACGTGTCCTTTTTTTAAAGAGATCCTTGCACGACAAATGTCTGGTGAAAAAAAAAAACCCTGAAAAATATGTCTGGTCATACAGCAGATTCCTAAGTATAATATTTCTCTCAGGATTGAAAACTTTGCTGCGCTAGAGATCAAAGTTGTTACCGTTCTCTCCTGCAGATATAAGTTATTACCTGTTCATAACTGCTGTTCACTGAGATTCATTACTCCGTGGAGCACACTTTTGTAAGACAGTAAATCAGTGACAGCCATGAAAAGGATATACGCTGTTTTCCTTAAAGGGGCTCATCTGTGCTCTTTAGAGGGCAGCTGCCCTCCGTGTTCTACATCACATGTCTCTTTAAGGCACCGAGATGTTTAACATTCCAGCCAAAGAAAAGTCAGCCTCATGTGGTTTGAGCTCAAAGTGCAGAATGGCTAGTCCACACAAAGTCATTTAATTCATGTCTAGCATCCCGTATGTCCCTTCATCCACAGGTGTTAATGCTGAGTAACAAAAATACCTTCTATTATTATTTTTTCATTGTCAAAGGGACATCTGTCATTCTTCCGGTCACTTTGTTGTTTACGTTATTTGTTTGGAGATCTTTAACAAACCCAAAAGAGCTCAACTTCAGCTCACAAAACCCAGGGACAAAGGTAATAATACATTTTGACACACCCTGTTAGCCCAGTTTGTGGATTATTATTGCGTATTATTACTCCAATATATGTCAAAATAATTAATAATTTCAATAGTATTATGTATAATTAATTTTATTGGCAGAACATCCCTCCCTATTTGTTGTGGGGAGGCAGGCTCACCAGAGGAAGTGCCATAAGTTGGTACTAAAGGTGAAGTGCTTCAATGCAACTAGGATTGATTAGTGTGTGGCCAATATACAAACAACAAAATATTAGTTCTGAATCTGATGTTCTTTTATCTTTAAAAAACAGCCACAGATCACCATTAACAAAACCCACACGTATGCACGCACATGCATATAAAATAGATTATAGGAAGACATACCGCAGGGACATAACCCCCATTGATTTATGAGTCATAAGGGGAAAGACCTTTCAGCACTTCTGTCTCCATCAATACTTTAGGCTTTTTCATGCATTTAAGCTAAATGAACACCTCCCTGTGTAATACAAGGAGAGTTGCCTCCGGTCTCTGATACATACATCCTGCACTATTCATTTTGGAACTAGGTACAGCCAGGCAGTGCGCTCGTTCCACAATGCTTACCCCCGTGAACAGCTGAATGCTGCACACATGAAACAGCCAAGCAAATGCTGTGAATGTCGATAGAAAGGCCAGCATCACACACCCAGAGAGGTCATGTGAGGATGCTAGGTGCCCCAATCATCAAACAGCCAATCTCATGCTCACATGAGCCCAGCTCCACTTCTCATTTTGGAAAAAAAACAAGCAAGAAAAAACAGAAAGTCGAAAGTCTCCCTCTCTTCCACAGTCGGTGTTCCTGGCAGGAAATGAATTGCTCGTTCAGCCGCTAAAAAGTCCCTCAACTCCATTAACTCAGGGGTCACGGTCTCCGAGCTGACAGAGCGAGTGCAGTATGGGGCTCGGTTATGAAATTGCCACAGACGCTGCCACGGCTAAGACTGGGAAAGAGTCATTAGCCCGTGGCGTGGTTCTATGAAAACAGACACCGAGCTCCTGCAACAACACGGCAAAAACATCTTTCTTTTACTGCTCCTCCGGAGAGGAAAACCATGGCTCATTCCATGACTGTGGCCACGCATACATTATCATCAAAGATGGATAAACAAACAGGGGACTCAGCTCATTAACGCCGCCGGGCACGGCCGTACCGCTGGCCCTAGCTGGGTATGCTGCGGTTTTCAGTCAGAATGGAACAACACGCTACACGCAAAACCCGACTTGAGACCACAAGGTCTCACTTTTTCCTGCTAAGGCCCAGATAACTTTCTCATTTCTGCATGCACACCATACTCAGGTTAACAGGCTGCCCTGGCTGGAAATGGCTTTTAATTTTTCATGTTGTACTGCGCCTTCTCTTTTTGCCGAATGCACTTGAGCCAAAAAGCATGATAAATCTGGAGACCGCATTCTTGCATTTGGATGATTTGACCCATTTGAAGATCTCAGATAAAGATTCAAGAAAGATACAATGAAAACCAACTCCGAATTGTTCCAGCCAATTTTTTTCCCTACAGCTTCAGCATGAGCCAGACGAGCACTGCAGCCAGCTGGTTCGGAGAAAAGTTCACAATTTTCTGACTTGTGATAATCCTCTGCTAGAACTAATGAAGTGAATGAGTTTTTATACTGCTGCTTTCCCAAGGGGTTTCACAGCGAGCGGGCCAGATGCACACAGAGAGCGCTCATGAGAATAAGATGTACGCAGACAGCAGAGGGGGCAGGCAGCCATGTTGGCTGAGAGCTCTTACTCTGTTCTGCTATTCTGTCCCAAGGGTGACACACCTCCCACAGGACACACCGGGCAGTTTGGCTTGGCTGAGAGGTGACGGAGTGACCCCTGCCAATGAGCAGAGGGCTTCCAAAGCCGCGGAGTCACCTGCCAAAGCGCGGGGGCTATGCTGGCAGCACCTGAACGAGGCCAGATACGCTGCCTCTTTGATTGATGGAGCAACCTCAAGGCTTCACCAAGCCCGCAGAACCACCGCGGTCTCGGAAAACAGAAAGAAAGCAAACAGACCGAGATTATCTGACCACGGTGGCTGGCAGCTCAGGGGGAAAAAAAAACAGCAATGAGTAATGAGTGACTGGATAATGCATATCTTCTGAAGCTGCTTTACTAAGTGTATAAATACGCGCAAGGGGAATTTTCCTACAAATAAATATCTGAACAGACGCGTGGAAGAAGGAGAGAGAAAGAGAGCGTGTGTATGTTTGTGTGTGTGTGTGTGTGTGTTTGTGTACGTGTGCGCGTGTGTACGCGTGTGTGTTTGTGTAATCGTGTGTCCATGTGTATGTGAGCACGAGCGTGTCTGTCCATCCAGGGGGATTACAGGTCTCAAATGAGCCCTTTCACTGATGATTAGTGTTGCCTCAGGTGTTGGCTACAGATTTAGCCAGACAGACACCCTCCCTGACCGGACCCCGTAGAACCCTAACGACCGTTGGAGCGCAAGACTCGGGGCATGCGGGGGGGCGAGCGGTTGGGTGTGGGGGGGGGGGGGGGTTCAGCCGCTTCAAAGCCGCGGATCGTGCCTTCGGGGACCCCTCGGCCCTCTACTGGTATAACAAAGCTGGGAAACCCGAGCTAAGGGAAATATTTGGAGCGCGGTGCATCGGGTGTCACAGAAACTGAGAGAGGGGTAGAGAGGAAATGAATGAGAGGGGATCTAATGAGAAGGTCCAGGAGGAGGCCTTTCCAGGTAATGTGGGGCAATAGGGGCAGGTCAAACGACATGCGTACGCATCACCTGACAACATCTGACTGACGCGGGTTTGCTGGCAAATGGGAAAAAAGCTCCTGTAATTAGGCCCAAGAGTGCACAATATGTCCGCATACCCCAAGCTACTTTGAGTTATACCAATAAGGCACATATATCACGGTTCACTGAAAATCATCAAGTTTCCAATGGAGTGGTTTGATTAAATAAAAACAATGTCACATTCCTGTGCAATAAAACATGCTTAATGCCTTTTTTGACATATTCATGAACGGATTTCCCCTTTAACAGCACTAGAAATTTAAGTTTAAGTTCATCTGGGTAGTTAGAAACTGCCCGCTCATGGACCGACCGCCTTTCCACCATTCAAAGTTCCCATAATGAAGTCATGTCTTTTCTGACACCGCAAGAACCTCTTGTGCAAGCTGTAAATTCACATTATTATTATTATCATTTCTGAGAGAACAGGGAAATGGTTGTTTCTGTTGTCAAGTACAGGTACAGGCAGGTCCTGCACCGTGTCATACATAGCTTTTAAAACCGTGCTGCACTACATTAAATGTGGCACACCACATCAGTACTAGGCGCCGATATATTAATGATATTATTGTCACTGTTTTATAGCCAAAACCAAGATGCTGCATAGGCCATTGTAGGAGAAGAGCACCATTTTCCCACTGCAAGGCGAACGGGACGTGCACTGCATGTGCTTTGGGCCTCTTCCGTGCACCTGTTGCCAAACTAGGCCGCAGGGACATAACCCCCATTGATTTATGGGTCATAAGGGGAAAGACCTTTCAGCACTTCTGTCTCCATCAATACTTCAGGCTTTTTCATACATTTAAGCCTTTCAGATTTTGGTGTTGCAACCCTGGAACAGTTCCAACTTACGCTGAATTAAGTTAACTCATGCGCTGGAGAGAACGCTGTCAACGATGCATTTGAACACTTGCTGTTCCGTGATAGTTTAACGGTGATGGTTATCGGACATACTTTGCCTTACAAGGCAAACATCTGTAAGCAACCGTGCAGGCCAGTTTGGGTGGATGCATGTGTATGCACGTATGCACACATGGAAGAACACACATGCACTAAGCACATGGATGGAAACACACAAACACACACATCCATACGCACAAACAAAAATGCACACACAAATGCACACGCACGTGCATATACACACACACAAACACTCCCTACAGTGTGTCCAGGGTGAGCTGGGCGTCTACTGCTGCCGTCAACACAAAGAAGTGGATGTGAACATGAGTAGAACATGGGCCTTCCTCTTTGTCCCCTGCATCTTTCTTATCCATGCCTTTCCCTCTACTTTTCCTCTCCTCCAGTTCTACTTTTCACTTCTCTTTTTTCAGTCCTCCTCCCCTCTGTGTTTTAGTAAGACTGCAACTTAAAAAGCTGCTTAATACTTTATAAGCACAGGCTTCTCTTTCCCAGGGTCTTATTTACAGATAATTGCCCATTTATAGTGAATGAACAATTGCCTATACAAGGAAGACAGGTGCGAGTCAAACTGAAATCTATATTGTTGTCACATCCTCACATCACCAGTCTGACATACTATGTGTCTGCCAGTGGTAGTGTTCTCTCCTTCCCCTGTAATAGGGGGTATTTCTACCCTCAGCCCAAAAACCTGAAGTATGGTGGTGCCCCCTACAGGGCCCCGTCTGTTTAATTTTACAAGGGTTAAAGAAGGCAGCTGTCCTCTCTGAGTGGCAGATCTATCAACCCTGCAGTGAAGCTTTCTGGGTTGACTTTGTCTCACAGGCTCTAAGCTGCAATCCCACAAATTACCTGGGTCAAAGTTCAGAACTCAGTGCTTGGGAGAAGTCTCTTTAAGCCCACCAGCTCAACAACCGTGTTATGACAACCGTAATAGTCCCAGAGAGAGAAGGAGAGAGGTATATAAATTGAGAATGGAGACCAAGAGAAAGAAAGGAAAAGAGGGAATTTCAGGAGGAGAGGGCCACAGATGGTTTGTACTACAACCCTCCTCAGCAACACTGATTCAAAATGCTAATATGAAGTTTAGAGGCTACAAATGTTTCATTTCAGGCAATCATTAACTCCCTGAACTGGACAGAAAAATCACTGTCACAGTGTGTTTGCATGTGTCTCAAACAGTGAGCTTTGCCTCTCCAACATGTCTTCTACGGTATGTTGTTTGTGAAGGTTCAGTGTAGAGAGGGAATTGGAATTACACACTGTTGGGATCTAAAGGGGAACAATCCCAAACAAAGAAAACAAATACTGTAATGTTTGAAAAAAAATATAAATATATCCCTAAGCAGACATCGTGCAAAGTTATGTTAAATAATAATAAAAGCAAATGCTTTATTCAGGAAAGGCCTTCTATAGTGAGGGTCACTGATATACTGCTGTAATCTCCATAAAGATATGACCATTTAATACTTTTGTATTTACTGTGCAAAAATATTTCTTTCCCTTTCTTAGAAGTAAGCTGAATGACACATGTCCGAAGTTTAACTACCAAGGTTAGAGCATGAAATGATTAAAAGTGGTTTTAAATTGTATTTCTCACATGTTCTGATTACATTTTTCTGATGTTATACAATTGATATTTGCAGCTGAACATAATTTACTTAACTTCCTGACAAAGGTGGTATTTAAGTAACCAAAACTACAATTTTATTGCTAATTAATTATCAATGGACTCCTCAATTGTTAAATATTATATTTTAAAAAGTACCAAGTTATTAATAGGTTGTTAAATAATTAAATGTTTTCTAGCAAAATAAACGAGCTATAGAGCCCACAGCACACTCACGTCAAGTGAATCTTCATTTACCACCAGGAGGACCATGTTCTTGGTAAGCAGTTTGCAGGAATGTCCTGTGGAAACAGAAAGAAAAGAGGACAAATCAGGTATGGCCACCAGTGTGAGCTTCTGATATGACCAATAAATCAGACCAATCAGAACACAATGAATTAGGTATGTCTGAGGTGTGGAACCAATCAATCAAGGCAAAAATAAGGTGTAGCCTACTGTTCAATAACGTATTTACACCTTTGGAATTTTCTTCTCACATCTAAATTCAGTTCAGCCTGGGAAAGTCATGCAAAAATAAGATATGTTGCAGAGATACATATCATATATTTTCACTGGACTGCTTTAAATGCATATTTTTAATGCTTAAGACAACACAAAAAATGGAAAACATTCTTTTGGTCAATTAGATTGTATGCTTTTATGTTAAAAAAAAAAATATATATATACGATCTATTTCACAAAAATATGTTTCTTTGTCAGGAAACGCACCAAAAAATGGCGGGACTATGCACAAATAGGGCTGAAATTCCCACATGGTTCACCAGATATGGATGTAAATACCCGCAAATTAAAACCGACAGTCTACATTTTAACCTCATTGTTTAACTTCAAATCCAATGCGCTGGAGTACAGTGCCAAAACTACAAAAATTGTGTCACTGTCCAAGTACTTACAGACTGAGCTGTACATACAGTACTTGACAGAGGCCAGGAAATCAGCTTCTATTTGCTCAATACACTGTTGTTTTCATGAAAAACAAGAAAGAAATGCTGTCTCCTTGACCTTATTTTAACGCCTTCTTCATTGGTATGCGATAATGATAACTGCTGATTATGTTAAGGAAAACAGCGTAAGTAGACAGCCAGACACATGAACCACACAGGGCAGCACCTACCACACAGGAAGTTTTAATAATCGACAGGGCCCAAACACACAACTGTAGCTACAGTACAATGAACACCCCAAGGGAATTTATTTATCACTACATGGGTCTCTCCATTCAGGGTAAGTGCACCCATGGGGCCAGATAATACCACCGTCCAACAAACATCTAGTGCTGCAGCACGGCGTAGTGGTAACCGGAAGGTTGAGGGTTTGATTCCCAGGTGGGCAGCCGACTACAGACCTTCCTCTAATTCTCCCTTTATTGCTTCTGTGTAATTAGCTGGGAAGGGACTCTGGCTAGAGGGGAAGAGAGAGGGATTCTGCGTTTACTTCTGGTGTAAGGCAATCTTCCAGGATTCTTCTGGCCAAATGAGTACAGCGAGACGACCGCGGACAATTTTCTGGCCCAATCACATCTCTCTTCCTCGCATAGCTGTTCCTTTGGGATTTTCTGGCCTCAAACATCTTAAAGCTGGATGAACAGGCAGTTGTGGTTCAAGGGAGAGGGGGTGGGGGCTTCAAATATTTACCAGGGCACAGAAAATGTGTCCCTCACTTCCGTAACCCCAACTCCTGAATCCATCTCCGCCTATTTGCAATGTGCCTCACTATTAGATTACAAAATATGTCGACGAAACGGGCCGTTTAATAATGAAAACAAATGCCGAAATTACTCACAGTTTTGTGTGAGGGGGGGATTCATGCATTTCATGGCACAGGGATGGGGGTAAGGGGGAGAGAGTCATGTGACAAACACATTCTAACCACAACTGACCTAGAACTGGCTCCTACACTTCAGACCATTATAACTCCATGTCAATCATACAGACTGGCAGTGAATTTCTTAAAACAACTACTATATAGAATAATTGGCTTGTCTTTTATTTCAAAGGCCAAATGATAATTTTATAGCAGCTTAAAAAGTAACCTTTGCAACCACACAACTTGTGTTCTGCAGCACTTGTGTGAAATTGATGTTACATAGTTTTTAAATACCGCAGCAGTTATTCGAGGTACTGTAACATGTTCTACTTGAACTGCATTACAAAGTTGGAGTATGAAAAACAGAGCCCTTAGTCCCATAGTCTTTACCCTGATTTCCCAAACTATCAATCTATTTCTTATTCCCCTGAGTTTGAGATTGTAATAGCTTGTTTTGGTCTGTATTCCAGGGCACGTGAAGCACTAAAACTGCGCTTGTCGGTTAAAAATGACCTTCATGACTGTAGACTCATAAGAAATCAAACATCAACACAACCTCAATAGATTTAAGTACTGCTTGTGACAGTGTGACACTTCTGTGACACAACCTTGGAGATATAATCTACTCACACACCTGAGCTTCAAATCAGATATTGGTACTCTATGAGAATCCGTTACTGTATGGCTTCTGTACCCTTTTGACAAATCATAATCTTATGAATTATTTTATCATTTAAAATAGCCAGTCCTCTCATCCATAGAGCTGGTCACAATTAGCATGGTGCTAGTTAATCTTGCACTGGTATACTGTAGGACAATATCTGAATAAAAACACATTGATATATTTTAAACATTAAAAAACGTGTTTTCCCTGTGTTGCAAGCTGACAGGGGAAATCTCTTCTATGGCACAGACAAACTAAAATCATGGGCAGTTTAAGAAACCATTTGAAAACTGAACCTGACTCGTAACACTTACTTTCCCCTTTTTCTGAATGAAGCTATGGTTTAATGCTTCCTGCATGTTTTCATACACACTGATTATTTTAAATTCTCTATTATTTCATTTTTCTGGTTGCCACTGCTGCCGTTTTCACCATTTTTTTTATTTTGCGTGTTGCTGCGTTGTGGTCACTCTGCTAGCTGATTTACCCAGCTGAGCTGCTCATTCTGCATTTTTATCACTTTTACTAATATACTGCATACAGAATGTGATTATTACATACATAGCATTTTCTGTAAGGTGATTTGAGTTTTAGAAAATAGCTCTATAAAATTACATGATCACAATTAAGATTAAGCTTTATACAATTAAGCTTATGATGATGATGATTATTGTTGTTGTTGTTGTTGTTTTTGCAATTGTGCTGAAATTAAATTGTTGGGGTTGGAGATTTAAACTGAGATTGGCTGACGCCTGTGTCAGATGCTTTTAAAGCATGTTGTGATTCTCTAAATCTCACACAAATAATCAATTCCCCTACTAGACCAAATCTCAAATGTCCAGGGAAGTCTTCACTTATTGATCTTATCTTAACAAACGCTCTTTTGAAATACTCTGCAGCTGGTGATTTCCCCAATGACATAAGCGATCACTGTTTAATAGCAGCTATCATCGATGTTAAGACCCCTAAGTGTAGACCTCGTTTTGTGCAAAGATGGCATATGAAGGTTTAGGGTTAAGGTTAGGGTTAGTTGAAAAGGGCTTTTTTGCATAATTTATTTTATTTTGACTCAAACAGAATTGTACTTTTTGATGATGTCGATATTGCCTGGAAGTTTTTCCAAACCAGCTAAAAAAAAATGTTTTTTAACAAACATGCTCCTATCCCTAAGTATAGAATTAAAGGGTGAGATAACCGCTGGATTAGAGCCAAGCTCTTGAGCATGCTCCATGAACATAATATGACCTGAGCCAATCATGCCCTGGTGGGGCAAAGACAGTCGTGGCCTACAGTTCTGTAGCCTCATGGTCATAGTCAACGAATGATATAGCCTTGACATTGCTAATTCTGGGCTATACGGCTCAGCTTGTACTCAGGCCCTCTACCTGAGCCACTCTGAGTCCCTTATCGGATCCTGATTTTTACCACGTCCAGCAAGTTTTTACTCTTCCTGTTCAAACTGGACCTTTTTTTTAGGCTGTGACGCCATGGGGGGGGGGGGGGGGGGGGGGGGTGGAGCTGGAAGCGACACGTGTGCCTGGGCTTCAAAGAGAAGTAGGAAAACAAAGTAAATATTGAGAAGTTTCGCAGAGCAACCCATTTGGGCGTTGGACCTGAACAAACACGTTCCCCCACCGGCCCGGCAGGCACATTGGTTCTGAGGGAGAACACAAAGGGTAAATTCAGCCTGCCGGTAGGTGGCCCTGGGGCCTTTTAATACCCGTCCTTCCTGCCCTTGGCTGTGTGAGGCTGCCAGGTTTTAGCGATTTAGCTAATATCCCCACATCTAAGGGCTAACAGCCTGCAGATAATGCTGGATAACGGAGACCCCAGTACTACACATGTTCACATCCACCCCTCTACGCTGACAGCAACAATATACCCCTAGCTCACCCTGGACATACTGTAGGATGTGTGTGTGTGTGTGTGTGTGTGAGAGAGAGAGAGTGTGTGTGTGAGTGTGGTGTGTGTATTCAAATATATGGGTGTACAAGAGTGAACCTAAGTATGAATAAAAACTTCAATTGACACTTTCCTAAGAATCCTTTATCAATCAGTTGTGCTCCTCCTCCCATTTATATTCATGTGATGCATTTCCCTCCTGTTGGTCACCTTGTCTATATAGGTGAGACCACACCTGAACTTCCTTCTTTTAAGCCCAGATGAAGACCAGCTACTGTCAAATCATGCTGGCTTTTCTTATGTCCTGGCATTTTTAATAATAAAGCCATTACAATAAAGGCTTTTTAATCCATTATTTTCCTTCTGTTTTTATTTTTGTGTCTAGAACACCAATCAGATTTGCTTCACTACTTTGCTTTGTTCCCCCACTTCCAAGATCTTCTCAACTACATTTTTACAAGAGCACCCAGTTTTATTTATTTATTTATTTGTTTTTAATCAACAAAATAACTTTTGTTCAGTGTTATAAACTGAAATGGAGAGATACACCTTAGCACAATTTGAAAAACAATAGGAGCATATCCAACTTGCCTAAATCACGTCATGCGTATGTGTACATGTGAGGCTGCTATCTTGTCACTACAATGTCCACTTAGGAGATCACAGGCCACCATGCAATCTAAAAATAAAATAAAAACTAAAATGGATAATATTAACAAATAAATAAAAAATGTAGAGTATTGTCGGGAGACCAACAAAATAAGGACCACACAGCTAAACTTTGCAATGTTGTCAATAACAAAGCTTGTAGGCTAAGACTAACTTCTCAGAGGGGCAGATCCTGTATCAGAGAAATAAGATACCAAACCTATTTCAGATTTATGCCAGGCTTCACCCAGCATTTCAGGATTGGTTTCTTGGATGATGCCACGCCCGCAAATAAGACACATTTCTCATGTGTATGTTACAAGTGTCATCCCCAGAAAGGAACTAAGGGTCTTATTTTGCCTTTCAAAAACAATGGAATGACCTGCTGCTGGATATCAGTTCCCTAGCTGACCCTAAAAGGCAGGGACAGCGCAGCAGGAAGTGGGGGCAATGTGGGCGTGGCTCACCAATGTTGATGGCGGTCTCTTGCTTGTCCCCGGTCAGGATCCATATCTTGATGTCAGCTTTCATAAGGGTCTCAATTGTCTCTGGAACGTTGTCCTGGAGCTTGTCCTCGATGGCCGTCGCCCCCAGCAACTGCAGGTTCTGAAGACAGGGACAAGCGACACTGTTCATTTGGAGGGACCAGGAAACTACAATGTAATCTGGAGGGGTGGGGTTAATTTTCAAATGTTTACTGAATATTTAAAGAAATCTTATAAGTATCAAGCCCAAATTATGTATACATGCCAAAAACATCTAGTGGTGCATAAATACTGAAAGTAGTGTCGAAGTAGTGTCCCCCAGACTGGAGACAGAGGGGGGAACAAGAGCTGATATGATTTTGGTGAAGGGACTTCAAAATGGCGGTCAGGGGGAATGCCAAGAGAAGAAGTCTTTCACTCATCCCACATTTGGAGACACTTCAGATGACATAAAAAAACAAAAATAATAACGTACATAGAAACATTTGGGCATGGCATATGCTCGGGTGCGTGGTGTGTCTGCTCACACTAATGTGTTTTTCTCCGGAAACTGGCGGCCTCAGACAGAGCCACAACTGTGTTGAGAGCAGCACAGGTTTTGACGAGGCTCTGGAGAGCAGTGGCACCTGCTGAGAGACTGCCGTTTTCCCTTAAAGTACACCTCGGGATAACTATTAAAAGTGCTCTTTCACCCCACTTCTATATAGTTATACTTTTTAACATCCACGATCAGTATGGACATAATTGTGTTTTTGTCTGGGTATTCATATTTCTTAAATACTGTGTTCCTTGAAAGGCTCAGGTTCATAAACCTTTTTTCCCCCTAATATTAATACAATCAAAGTATCGGTGTCTACATATGTACATACTGTATGTATGTATGTATTTGTCCATTTGAAGAGATTGCTACGATTAGCCGGAGCAAAGCTAAGTTTTTGTGTAACGATGCATTCCACAGGGCACAGCACAAACACAGGTCCATGACCATGTTTCACTTCTTTAACACACAATTCACAGGGAATGGCAGATGTCATTTGTCATTCAGCAGCATACAAACAACTGCAGGAAAATCATTACAAGTTCATGTCAGGTTGGCTTAAATGTCAATGGCTTAAATTCAGCTTTTACAGGGTATAGAGCAGAGCATGTCTGTATTCTGTATTAAATTTAGTTACATTAAGAGCACAAGAAGTGCTTTCAGCATTTGTAATTTAACGAAATGCTCTGAAATCACTTGAAAAAACATGACCAAGCAATCACCATGACAGGGAAGTCATTAACATATCGTGCTTGCATGAACGGTGAAATTTAAAATTCTATGTTAACTGATGCTAAGTTAACTGAATATTGAACGCTTAAATGCTGAATTGGGTTCATTCTTTCAGTGTTGCAAACGGATTAAGAAACATTGCCCCAGGATGAACCAGAGATGCCACCTAGGGGCCAGGAGGCAGAGGTGCGCCCGTTCTCTCATGAAGGTGCGTTTTATGATGTTTAATTGAGCCCATTTGTTTGGGCGGGCCGGTCGGCCCTGTGTGTGTGATTTATGAGTGCGGCCGCCTGTGTTTGACTTGCACTTCGGAGAGAAATCGCAGCGCTTCACAGGGGAGCGATTGTGCACTGTGGCTCAGGACTGACTCACACCCTTCGGATATTGGGTTCCCCGCTCGCCTCTCGCATTAACCAGGTGGTCGGGGGGGGGGGGGGGGGGTCTGTCTGCAGATCGCCACAGCAGAAGCTTTGAAAGCCTGAACTTCGCTGCTCTGGCATGTTAAGTGCAGGGGAAAGTGAGGTGTCCGCTGTAATGGCTGTGCTCTGGTCAAAATGGGTTGACGTGAAAATCAACAAATCATTACGCAGCTTGCTTGCTCGGAAGGAACCTGAGGTGGCAACCGGCATGACTGTATGGTCCATTTATAAGGACGGGGGCAACTGAGGTGAGTTGCCTCGTTCCTGGGGTGAAGCTGGGATTCAAACCCGTAACCCCCTGAGGTGCTATACAAACGCATTGCTGAACAGAGAAGAACCTCTCAGACATGTCATTACAGGCACAATATTAAGAATTATAAAAAATTAACTCATTCTTCCTCTCTCAGCACTTGTTACAGTCTGTGGACTTTAAATAAGGGTCTAACTTCATTACATTAAGCTAAGTGGCCTTTCGTGATTCAGTGCTCTGGCCTTTTGAGATTTAATCTGGTTTAGAGAAATTTTGGTTAAAGGACGGTTCCTGGTTCCATAACAACGCTAGACACATGGTACATGTTTTTGCCTGTGTTAGGCTGTATGCATGTATGCATGCGTATATGTGTGAGTTTACATGCGCTTTGAGGATAAATGAGGTACAAGTGGTGAGGCCATTGGTAAGTGTTGGACAGAGTGACAGCCTGACCTTTTCGATGAGCTCGAAGCTTTCCTCCATCTTCAGTGCGCGATGATGTAGCGCAGTTGCAGCACGGTGGTACACCTCCATCCACTCCTGGTATGAGCCCTCCGAGATGTCGGCTACTGCATAGCACAGTGTGCGCAGCCCTAAGGAGAAAGAAGGCGGAGCCACACATGACCTCTGAATTCCAGGTAGGGCTATTCCACTGCAGCCATAGATATACAGCGACTTGCTTGGGCTTCCAATGGAAAATACTGATTAATGGCTGTACACTGGGAGAGCTTATTTTTAAGAAAACATGTTCTCCATCTAAAATCCAAAATAAGAAGCCGCTTTAACTTTATCAGGCTCTCTCTCTGTGCACATTGGTTTGGACTTTGTAATGTGTATGTAAATTCTAGTAATTCTAAGTCTATATTTGTAAGTGGGCAGCCATGCTATAGATAAGGCCCTCAGGAGTTATAGCAATATTTTACCCAAGCCGTTGGTAAGACGAATACATTACATTAGTTTGGCAGACACATATCCAAAGTGACATACAATAAGTGCGTACCGAAGGTCATTGGACAACTACAAAACACAGGTCCGATAAGATACAATACACATTATGTAAAAGTAATCCATAGCGATGAATACATTAATACCAGTTCACACAGTAGGCATAGGCTAGGTCAGAAAGTTATGACTAAGTCAAACTAGGGTGAGGCATGCTGACAAGATATAACAGACCAGCAACATCAAGATAATATTATAGGTGCAATATAAGTGTGGGATGAAGATACAAGTGTAACATGAAAGTGCTAGAGGATCAAGATAGAAATACACATACTGTACATACATACACAAATATACAATCATATATGATACCATGTAAAAAAAAAATTTGTGTTGTGTTTTGTGTATGTGTGTGTGTGTGTGTGTGTGTGTGTGAGAGAGAGAGAGAGAGAGAGATACTCACCTTCTGTGGCAAATTGCGCCAAGTGAGTCAGGGTGATTTCTTTATATTTAGAGGAGGCAGCCAGCCGATCATAGATGACAGTGTCCTGCAGGGAGAGAGAAGGCTGGTCACTTTTAACAAGCCCCTTGGCTACTCTAAACCAGCGTTTCTCAACCCTGATCCTGGGCCCCACTGTCTGCTGGTTTTTGTCACAGCCAATCAACAATTAACATTGTTGAAAATGTGTAAGTCCTACAATAATCGTGGTTAAACTTATTTTAATACAATACAGGTTTGGCCATTTGCTGTCAGTAAACTCCTATGATTTTACACAGTTGGTTTCAGGCTTCCACACTCTCAGAAAATGGGGCCCAACTGATTTACCTTGTCAGTTTGTAACTGAATCAGCTCGGAATTATTTGCCACTTACTACATACAGCATAGTTAATGAAAGCATAAGTTGGTCTGACTGAATGAAATTCCTGGGATGTGAACATGGAACACTTATTTTTAGGGCATACATAGCTATTTCTGGCATACTGTGGATTTACGAGGATAAATTGTCCTTCAATAGAAGTAACAGGTCTCATTAAGAACAATTAGTATCTAATCATGAGCAATTAGCAGCTCACTGCAATACAGAGCTTGTTACTACGTTTGGAACAAAAACCAGTTTACACACTGGACTCCCAGGACCAGGGTTGGGAAACACAGTTCTAGTGAACCAGTGGTTTTCGAATTCAGCCCTGTGACCTCTGTGTAGGCTGGTTTTCATTCAAACCACAATTGCAATCCCAGAATTTTAACAATCTGTTAATTTTTATTAATTACTCTTTTTGTGTTTGGAGGGATTATTTACCTTCATAAACAGATGTATTACAAAGGAGCCAATATAACACTAAATATAAGATATACAATTACCAACAATTCATCAATCAAAACATTTTCTTGATGAGTTGGCTATTCTAAGGTATAAACGAGGCAAGTGTTCTCTGAGTCCTTTTCTGGGCACTTGATATCTATGGCCAGATGGTAATAGTTTGCACTCTGAAAATTATGAATGGGAAAGGCCAGTATCTTGCAAGCAAATAATGTACTGCTTGGACAGGGATACGATTCTCTCCAGGGGCAAGCCTGCAATGTTACTACCTAATGGAGTTACACTGTCAAGTTTGTTCTTATTTCTGACAGAGCCAACACTCCTCCAGCACTGTATGCCGAAGGTTAGGACGCCCTGTTCGGAACTGGAACAGAACGGAAGCGCTAGTTTGGAATCGATTCCTCCTAGGAGTAGGATCAGGTTCAAAAACATGTTCTCGCACACTAAGTGCTTGTGCGCACTTGGTAGTGTGTAATACCAAGAAACCGGTGGATGCAAACCGCAAAATATGTGAGCGCGCGATACGAAAAAAGTGGCACACTCTCGTTTTTGCCTTGCAATTAACTTTCAACAGTAGGCGCATTGAGTGAATTTTGCGAGCGACTTCCTCACACATTTCAGACCGCTAGTCCAGCAATATTCTAGCTACTCATGTTTAGAGGATAAATGACTTCAACTGCAGCATACATTAGGAAAGGCAATTATGGATATAGCATACTTCAAAGCATGCATGACTGAGTTACATCCTCTGAATTATGCTAGTACACATTCATATTCCCATTTATTTATATGCTTACCTACTGTCACATATTTTCATATTTGAGCATATTTTAGCACTAGCATATGGTGGTTACAAACATCCATACTTTTGATAGTATGTAGACATCTATTTTAGAGCACGGGGTGTTCAGTGCATTGCCTGAAGAGAAATACTCACCGCCCCTTTGCAGTAAAGGCGGATCTTTCCGGACGGAGTTCGCATGATGACAGACATCCTTTTCCTGGAACTGAAGGGAGAGGGGCCAGAGCATAAGCGAGTCATTTGGAGGGGAAAACAGCATAATGCCAGCAAAACATCAACTGCAGTAAAATATCACAGTGAAGTGTTCTTGTTGAGGATGTGATTTTTGTCCAGCTCTGTCATGCCAAAAAATGACAAATCAAAAGTTTCAATGGGTTCAGTCTGGGTTGACCTAAACGTTTTAATTAGTAGAATTCTCTTGAAAAGAGACGGATAAGACCAATTAGGTCAGAACAATTTGGACAGTGGGTGGGAAAAGGTTAATAATTAATGCATCCTCTAAAAGATAATATATAAGTAATCTATAACAATGTAGTCTGCAGTGGTGCTACACTAAATCTTCGAGTCGATTACTGATTTCTGCATGTGTACACTAGTTTTGGGACAAAGGATATCAGAATGCAACAGACTTCTAACAGACTACTGCCAGCCACAACTTTAAGAAGATTTCTGGAAAACGAGCAAAACAGAGGCTGGAAATAAACGGTATTCCACTGCATGTTGCCTGAGAACAGCCAGTTCGGCTGAAATGCATTTCTTGAGCCATTGTGTTCATTAAATTACATCTGGGGATGACACATCTGTGGTTTTGAATGCCACTTCAGTATAATAAAGTTCTCCTAATTGTGTTAAGTCTATTACAGAATTATTTTTGCATATTGTTTTCCATTCATAGGGAATCAGAGATCTCTGGGAAACTTATGACAATTCATATGGGACTTCTGTGTCCCAGGAACAGTTTCTTTACCCATTTTGAAATTCACCTGTTTGGGTCAAAACTTAATACCCCTGAGCTCCAGAGTGTTGACTTATGAGACTGCTCTGAAATTTGTTAAAAGGGATAAAATGGTTTAAACTGCGGACAGTGCCCAATAAAATTACTATTACAAATACCATTATACCATTAACCTGTAATGTCACTAATGTATTTATGACCATCACTGAGGAGCTGGCTGACAGTTCTAATAGGTATAATAGGTATTGTTTCTCACCAACAGAGAATGAGCGGCAGTGGCCCTGCCACACTGATGACAAACAGCACAGATGTGCCCACCGGAGAAGACTTACCTTGTGAACTCTAGAACATTCAGCAGCTCGTATCTTTCCTCCCGGTCTAGCTGATGCACAGAACACAGAAAATGAAACAAAGTCCTCGATATCACGTCTGTCAATTCAGTGAGTCCAAAAAGAAAAGTACCTCATTACAAAATCACTCAAAATAGACAATAAGATTGCAGGACACTGGTTTTGGAAAAATCGTGCAGGCAAAAAAGTATTAAGACTAAATAAATAGCTGACAGAGGATACACAGGAAAAAAACACTAAATATCAGTTATACATAAATACCAGTTTGTCATTTTCATGCCCAACCACTAGATGCCAGCATTCAACAGATCATTCTGTTCAAATGCTTAAGTGGCTTTCATGTGATAATGTTGAGGTTTAATAAAAATTCAGATGGTTTTATTCAGGTGGAAAAACCACAGTTTTTTCAGATGGTTTGCACAATTCTGTTTCCTTGTCTGTAAATGCACATCAAATTTACTGACTTAACCAAACGTGGCTTTCCATATAGGTCAATTATCGGCTCTCAATCAAATCAAGGAAAAATTGAAAGTTCTGGCAATCTACTGGCCTGCTGCCATCTCTATGATAAGCGCAGCACAGAAGTATTTGTTTCTCTAAACTTCTCTCTAGATCTGAAACACCCTTTGTTTTCAGCTGCAATTCCAGAATGTTATTGCTCTTAGCTTGAGAAATATATTACACCCAGTATAATGATAACAGGCCTGAAGGGAACAGCATTTAAGCTGTATTACGTAAAATATTAACTGTCACTGCTGTGTTTTTTTGAACACAAAGAGTTAAAGACGGTAGGCTGGAGACTGTAACCATTAATTATGTGTTGAGGCAGACACCCCTGGAAATAGCCTAGTACTATTTCATATCCCTCAGAAAGTATTCATAAATCATCTCAGTACCATGGGAGAGAGACCATAATAACCTGAGCAGAGCGTGCACTGCGATAAGTAAGGATTCAATACCTGCACAATTACCATACCATGCTGCAAATTAAGAGTCTATAAAGGCATAGATACAGGGGAATTTAATGCAATCAATTGATTTATGGAGGCAGAATTGCATTGGGTATCCATTACGAAAATATGAAGGCAACTCAAGATGCTGCTTTAGAAAAAAAAAATGGATCACTGCTAATGTGTTGCAGCCTTAAGGAGTAAATCATGTGTCGCATATCACATGATGATATATGCTAGACTTTTGCCCAATGAATACAGCGATGTGCTCTTACTGGTTCATTCAGGTGGAAAGGCAATGCAATTATTTGAATTATTAATAGCATTTCTGGTTTCAGGGTCATTTTTTTCAGTTGTATCTGATTGAAATCTATTTTCGATAAAAAATTAAACCCAAGAAAAAAGTATTATTGACTGCACTATGTATTATTTTTTTTCTTAAAAAATAAATTTTTGCACCCAACCATAGCCACAATCATGCGTGAACCCCACTGCTGAGTCGGGAGAGTATAGATATCCGCACTTCTCCTCCAAAACGTGCTATCACCAGCTGCTTGCTTTCACACTGCAGACAACAGAGTGGAGTCGGAGGAAGACTTTTCATATGGCGCTTTGACATGTAGTCCACGGGTGCCCGATCAACCAGCCTAACTGACTGAATCCTCCCACGCACTTGGCGATGCAATTGCCAATTACATGTTGTCCTATGGAGCTACCAGCCACAGTCAGCACTGGCACGGTCTGGATTAGATCCAAGACTATGGGGCTCATCCATGCCCGCAGTAGAGGCCTTAATTGAATGAACCACCCAGCAGCAGTAGAATGCACTATATTAACCATGTATAATACAATCTTGCCAGGGCAATCTCTTTGGTGTGGTGCAACCCAACACTTTCCATAGTTTTCTATTTCCAACTATGAAACATTATTTTCCTCTAACAAAGAGCTTATAGTGCGCCATCAATCCTGTTGCATTGGGTACTCACACATTTGATGATGACGGAGTCCGGGGTTCGGCCAGAGAACACAAATCCGAGGTCCCTCGCTGCTCTCACCAGTGCTCCCTCATCTGGCAGAAACAGGGGGAGACCCAGTGTCATGAAAACCGGAAGTCCAAACCAAAATACCAACCACACAAGCCCAAACCAACTCACCAGCATTTGCACAATGAGTCCAAACCCGCATGCAAAAAAGCAGCACCAGGCGTCCATAAACAAACCACTTACAACGTGAGCTATACAATTACCTGACTTCAGTGATATCTGCCATAGCATCACCAACAGCAGCAACTGCAGCATTGTGTTGTATGGAATGGACTGTTATAGTGATATGTGTAATACAATCAACTGGATACAAAATATACACCTTATTTTCTACTGACCAACTTAGTGTGACACCTGACTATATTTATATACTCATAAAATCAACTGCTATAGCAGTATGTACCATACTTTCAACTGTTGACAGAAATACATATCATACATATTATGACACTATATATTATACCTATCATCCTTCTACAGCTGTACAAATAAAATGATAATATTAATTGGGCTTAGTTAAAAACAGACCAATAGGGGGAAAACAGCTAGTGATGGATCCATGAACTCTACATAACATCAGGTAGCACATCATTTCAGAAAAACAGGGCCTTTAAAACCAACCCATGGGATTCCAACTGAAATTATGAACACAAGTCCCCTGAAAAAAAGCAATCTCTCAATGGCAGAAATATGATAACAGGAATGGAGGTAAGTTGGGAAAAGGAGAATAGCAAGGAGAGAGTGTGAGAAACAGAAAGAGAATGAGAGTAAAATGGGGAAGGTGGTGGACTGATTCAGTGAAATTCACTGAAAATAACACAAAGGGAAGCACCAGTAGCAGCAGTGTAATTAATGAGAAGGCCAGGGAACACTGTCCCTGTGAGAGAGAAAAAAAGAGCAGGGAATTATTCCCTAATTATCTACTGTGGATAGTTCTAGAAGCACACAGGTATATTTTAGGGACAGTTTGTTCATTTTAATTAACGAAGCTCGTATTCAGAGGGGGAAAGAAAGCACGCTTCATGCAAGGTGTGCAGGTGGTGTTTTACTCTCAAGTGTACAATGTGGTATAAAGTGCTGGTTTTTCAAATATGTTCCAAGACAGGCTCCCGAGTGGCTTAGCCAGTAAACACAGTCACCATGAAGCATAGACTTAACATCCCGCTAGCAATAGAAGACTGAAGGAAATCTTTCGGAGAATTATTCCATGCTGAGAGTGTTTTATCAAAACAGATAGACATGCTTTTGGCTAAGAGCTACACTTCTGGGAATATTAAGAACATCAATTAATGTTTAGGTGTGACATGGACTTCACTAAAACATTCCATAATTCAGTCAGTAGTATAGTAAATTATGTCATATGTTTTCTGGCTTCCAGTTAATTCGTCCAAAATGGCTACAACTCTGTCAGAGTAATTTGGACACCATCAGAGTTCCTTTATTTCACTTTTCAGTGAGGATACTCAAATAGCCTAAGCTGGACTGATTTTGATGGTGGTTCATGGTACGGCCACTGCTAATAAATTCCAAAACTGTCCCATATGACACTCTACCACAATAAGTTCAGAGTTCAAGTTCAGTATTGAGGCACGCATTCGCACTTGTCTCGAAGCAGATAGTTTGTAGATCTGGTCAATTTAATTCATTATTAGGCTAGATGGCTGTAGGCAGTCCTGACAACCTGGTATTTTACTACTTATTTTACACACACCACTTCCTTATGGAACTGATATAATGTCATGTGGTGGAGAATATGGCTCTGGGGGTGTGGAGTGCTGGTGGGTGATCCTTGGGTGTGGAGTGTACAGGAGGATGTGGGTCTGGTAGTGCAGAGGGTGGGCAGACCAGATTGTTTTTAGGGGTGAACATGCTTCTAGAGGTGAGGATAGCGCAACTAACTCCGGGGCTACGAAGAGCTGATGGGGCGGAAGTGGTTTTAGAGGGAGAGTCGATACTTTTTGGGGGGGGGGGTGGGGGTGGTCGCACCTGGAGACGCCGCTTGGTAGATGATCTCGTCACCGGTCCGCTCTGGTACGGCAGTGTGGCAGACGGCCATCATGGTCATGAGCTCCAGGATGGTGGGCGCAGTGGGCTGCAGACACAAGAACACGCACATGCATGCTCACACTCAAAAAAACACACAGTCCTTTTCAGGGTCATTAATATAGCCAGGTACTCAACAGTATCGAGTGTGATGCAGGGTTATTGACTTGCTGGAGGCTTGCTGAAAACAAAAACACAGACTACAGTGAAAACCATACACTGTGCAGAAACTACTAACTCAACACTACTGATAACATTGTCAGGTTGACAAGAGACATGGTTGGAGCTGTTAACCCAGCAGGAAAGTTACTGAACATCAAGATGCAGGAGGTCAAGATGCTGAACATCAAGGTGCAGGAGGTCATATCTTTTTTTCACCAAACTGTGCCTATAAATAAAACAGGATCTTCAACTGGATAGCAGTATCACTTTAATCTTACGGCCGTTTCCCTCCGGCCTCGTATCTTTGGCAAGAGATAATCTTTCCAAACAGATTAGCATCAAGAACACCTGCCAAATGCCATAAAATCTCCATTGACCAGACATCAAACACTGTCTGCTTGCAATGGGTTTCTGTTGCCAATTGAATCAGACAGGGTGACACCCCTGTGACACTGTGCCGTTCTGTTTTTAATGAAAGCGTTAGGGGGATATGAAATATTGACACGGTGCTGAGTGTAGAGGCCGTCCAAGAGCAATATGCAGCCAGGGCAACAGTCCAGTATTCCTCATCTTATGCGATACGAACGGATTTATCAAGAACTTGTCCGCCGAAATGGACCAAACAAATAAGATGGTTTTTACATAAGACAAAGATTTTAACATGAACATTATGAATAAAACATCATATAAAGCATTATAAGCCACTGATATAAGAGTAACACCTGGCAGACACCATTCCATTCTTCCTCTTTTTCCAGACAAATATTGATGTCATTTTAAATATCTCTGGTAACTCAACGTGACAACCTGTGGGCTGTTATTGTCATAGTCTTTTCCCCTCAAGCCATGTACTAAACACTTGATGTTGTTAGTGATCACAGTGCCTCAAAGTCATGAAAAACCACAAAGAACTACTTAAAAATGCAGGGGTCAGACACAAGTCTGACAGACACTTCACGGTTCCCTCTCAGAATGGTGTCTCACTCTATCAGAAAAACGCAGACAGACAGAAGCAATCAAGGGGAACCAAACATGCGGTCATCTTGTTAAACTGCGGAAGAAAGTACGTTTAATGCGGAAAATACGTACGTTTAATTTTGTCAAAGACATGAGTTCAAGGATATTGCGCAGGGCTGATGTGACAATGTCATTTTTACTTGGAGTGGGATAGGTGGGTCCAACTACAGAGACATTCCTTGAAAATGTCTCTTTCCAGCTGAGAGTAGTGCAATTTATTCGGCTCAGGGGAATAATTCTCCGGCTACCTTGCTCTTTTGGGCACAGAGCTCATCGGCGGTCAAACTTACGTGGCCGCTCTGAAGGTTCTCCAGCAGGCTGGTGTCGTTAAATCCCTCCTCTTCGGCCATTTGCGCAGTGTGTCTACCAGAGAGAGAAGACAGGATTGTGAAACTTTGCTCTGCATGGGGGGCAGACCGTGTATCCACAGGTCAGTGCCAACACAGGATCTGCGTAAATAGGTTTTAAGTATGAGATACAATAGAACTAGAAGAAGAAGATAAAGGCGACCGTGTACTAAAGCATGCTTTCCTCAAGGCCATGTGCTTGCAACCATATTACACAGCATTGTTAATGAATAGAACACACACACAACTTCATGAATATACCGCCCTGAAGAGAAAAGTCTGAAGGAAACACACGGCAGGAAATGGGAGGGGAAATGTACACAAGAAGACTGAAGATTATTAGGTTAAATGAGACGGCTTTACATAATGGGTCTCAGATTTTGCTTAATTAATAATGTTTTTTCCCCTGCAAGCACTCATCTCCAAGAAACCAAAGCATTGCCATCCGTTGTCTTTCTATTTCTGGAATTAATCATGAATGGTGGGCAATCAGAACCAAAAAGAGTCAAAAACAAGACCAGTGAGTCATCAGGGAAGCTGACATTGAATGGAATGACAGACAATATATTCCACAATATATGCATAACATTGCATATACCCAACATGGGTCTGCCAATAACTGATATAACTGTCTGATATACACACATATGCTGCAGTCCTCTTGTTCATAGATCATCTCCAGTCAGTTCAGCTCAATGGTTTCGGGAACAGACAGACACTTTTCATCTGGTTTGAGCAACATTTGCACTTAAAAGTAAAGCATCTGTTTACATTTAACAACCTAGCATTGTCTCACAAAGCACCAATAAGTTCCTGGGAGATGAGATGCACTTCTAATAAATTAATAATTGCTTTACAGACAATATTCAATTAAAAAATGCTCTAAAACTGTATCTTAGCAGAGCTTACTCAAAATAAGGACATGAAAGAAACCGTTGGCATTTGGAATTTGAAACCCCCACTCTGGATCTAGAATCGGCACTCAAATTGAGAGGAATTGCAAGCACAGCGTCTTGGCCATTTTTAAAAGAATGAACAGATTTTCTTCCTGGAGTCAGTCTTATAGGCACACCACTGCACCTGCTTGGAGGCAATCTAACCATCTGGTGTGAAACTGATGAGGGAACGATGCATGGACTGGGACTCATTTTCAGAGCAGCAGTCAATGGTAATGCATGAGATGCAGCATGGAATGGGTAGGAAGGAGGAGGGGGGGATATGAGACTGGGAATGGTTCTTCAAAGGTGGGACACCATGTGTGAGACATGTACTTTGATGTCAGAGTCGTCGCCCCAACAGCAGTTGGTGGACCCTCAGTTCTGACAAATGAGATAAGGGGTTTTCAGTCCTCCCTCCACTGATGCCATAAATTATTTATCTTTTATAAACAAAAGCCCTCAGATATTATTTTATCTTTGGTTTACATGTACAGTATAGACAACAGCCCACAAAAAATCCATGTGTTCTACTGACTAAACAGTCACCCCAAAACTATAGTACATTGTCACAGAGGTCTCAGCAGAATTTGAGATCCCGTAATGATCTTACCACTCTGAACAGGAAGCAGAACAGGAAGGAGTTTTAAAAGAAGCTGTGTCAGATAATAAATGGTTGAAAGATGACTTCCTGCACAGAAAGAGTTTATTTAATGACCAAATACAAGTTATTGGAGTTATTGAGCACTTAACAAAAAAAAAAAAAAGTAGAATAAATTGACCATAGCATTGCCATTTCGAGAGATTCTCATGATTTGTTTAAAGGGCCTCTCATCACTGACATCTTACATCCCTGCAGACAAATTAAATAGATCGCCATCTGTTAACTGGCTCTATTGAATGTGAAAACTACAACCATTGAAGAAAAAGTATTTCTTTGATATATTTTCCAATACTAGCTTCCAAGTCGAGCATTTTGATAATTGAAAGAGCACTTTTGTAATGTATTGGCTTGGGTGTCAATGTGGTCGTTTCTATGTCAGCATACTAAGTGCTGACAGAACATTAACCTACAGGCGAGAATTTTAAGGCAATTTTTTCGCTCTGGATGGTTATCCATTTCATTTTGAATTCTTTTAGAAGGGGAGGCAGCTTGAACTGATATAAGTGAATTCTGAAAAAAAATACTGAAAAAAAACTTTTTCCCATGTATATTTCATTCACAAAAAAAGATGTAAAATCTAGTGTACACCATCACTATCACTATATACTACCACAGTACTATCACTATACAAACCCAGGCCGAAAATGCCTCAGATTTCTTTGATCCAACATTGCAGCCTTAAGCATAATTGTAATTATCTCTTCATAAGGACAGCAGCACATGACAGGATATACAGACTGTGCAAAATGGCACTCCAAGTACATTTCCAAAGTTCCAAAACAGGAAACAGGAAGCATAAGTGGCAGAAGCTAGCTAAGATGGGCCCCTGTGCAAATTTTTTTACAGGCCCCCACTCACCCTCAGACGCATGCAAACACGTGCACACACTTCATCATTAGGTCTAGATATTTTACAGATTACAAGGTGTTGGGTTGTATGAGTAAGCTATTAGGAAAGTCAGTCAAGGTAGACAGAACCATGAACAAAAATAAGCCCAGACAGTGCCTGACTACTATGCAGGATCTTTTGCCTTGCTGTAGTCCTGTGTTTACAATCAAAGTCTCCCCCGGAATGCCCAGAAATGTCCTGAACGCATTTTTGAATAACGAATACAGGTAAAAGTCCATCAATTTGGTGAAAGTGCGTAAAGACAGAGATTGGCGTAAAGATAGTTATTTTATAATATTTTCAGGGTAAAAATCCTGCATAGTACGCCTTCAATGGTCACTGAAACAAACATCACAACAAGCTAGGCTGGTACCATCAACCACCCTTTAACATTATAGTTTTGATGGTTTTACTAAAACATATGTTATTTTGTTTAAGGAGTGTCTATAATGCAAGGATTGAAAGATTTTTTTATGTAGGGCTAGCTCTCCACAAGAGGATCGTGGGCCCTCCCAGACCACAGGCCCCAGCACAGCTGCACTGTCTGCACTGCCTATATCTCCACCCTTGGACAGCAGAGCAAAATGTACAGCAAAGCAGCAAATGTACAACTAAGCAGGAAGTGCAATACAGGGGCCATCTTACCCTTCATCCTCAAAATAACCATAATCTTCATCTGAGCGGTGACTGCAAGTGAAGGAGGAGAGTGTGGGAAGAGAAAGAGAAACAAAAGAGCCAAAGACAGATGCTGAGAAGTACAGAAAATAATGCAAGAAGAAACTACATACAGTAAATACATTCACACAACACTGTACTGTATGCACTCAGCAAACTGAACATGCAACAGTGCGATTGCAGAACATGCAACTGTAACTTCCTGAGACAGACGTGGACAAGCCGTAAAGCCAAAAGGAAACATGGATAAGGAGATAATGGTCAGATGGATGGAGAATGGACAAACAGACTTGCTGTGTTTTCTCGGAAAGAGCATTGTCATACATTACATTATGTTACCATCAGTGTTAGTCCCTGGAGTGAAAAAATGTGACATCACCAAAAACACGCAGACAGACCATATGCACTGAGAATAAGAGGAAACTCAAACACAACTAGAACAGACAAGGACTGACACAGGGCTGAGACAGACAGCGCACATAGGACTGAGACAGACAGTGTGCACAGTACGGATGCCAAATACAGCAGGTTAGTTGCAGTGTACTTAGCTGGAGCTTAAGCCTCAGGTTTAAACCTCTAGGCCACAGAACTGCATACAACTGGAATGACTATCTAAAGATGTGGAATAAGGATTAGCTATTCCAGTTGACATGCAGTTCAGTGGTCTAGCTATTTAAACATGCGGTTTGAACTCCAGCCAAGCACACTGCAATTGACCTGGTGAGAACTGTAACAATAAGCAAACTCACACAGAACAGAGACACAAGCAATACATGTACACACACACACACACAACACCACATGAACACTACGATAAAAGTCAATGATGCTCTTGCAGATTCGTAAACATTAATATAATGTATTATGTCACTCAAACAGGAACTTTTTATTATGTGCATGCAAAACTTGTTTTGATTGTTTGCTTGAATTTTAATATTTCTTAGTCTGATGGTTATTTAGTCTGTTACTGGCTGCTCTATAGGTTCTTGCTACAGCATTTAAATGCAATTAATTTATGGTGCAATACAGGCTGATACATAGCGATGAAGGTAACAATGATAATAACAACAACAACAACATCAGCATCACCATTATCACCATCATAATTTTAATTCATAACCAAGTGCTGATCATTTACAAAAATACATCACAAACTTCTAATCATTTTCATGAACCCATTATAAAACGATGCGATTGCCATTTTTTGCATTTCTGAAACAATACGAGCCTTGCACACTGCTAATCGTGCGACATGTGGCCTCCCAGTCTCAGCTGTTCATTAACAGACCCCTGACCGTGCCCGATCTTCCGCAGCGCTTGACGAACGCGCGGACCCGCTGAGCCGCGAGGATGCGCGAGCCCCGCGGAAAAGCCCCGCTAATTATCACGGGCCCCGCTCCGCTGGCGCCAACCGGGAGAGCCGCCGCCCCGCCGTCGTCCGACTGGCCGCGAGGCTGCGGCCGGCTCGGCGTGAGGGCCCAAACGAGGGTGGATTAGAGCAATGGCGAGATGCTTAAGCTTACGGACGCCGCGGCCAAATGAATCCCCGGTCGGAGGGGCACTAAAATATACACGGCAGTAAAAGAGTGAGAATAGCTACATGATATCCCGGCTCCTTCCAGTGCATTATGGCATTCATATGCTGAAATAAATAAATAAAACTGCATCCGAACAACAGAATATCACTCAAGACGCGCTGACGTATACAAAATGTACTACAGTTTAGGCTGGAGTCATCAATGTACAGTAGGTCTGCCTGTTACAGCTCTCATCAAGTTTGAAACCTCGGTAATAGTCTACGAGGCAGGTAACGAAAGAGCTCCACCACACCCCCAATCAATATTCAAACTCTACTGCCCAGTCAGGTCTTGTCAATCTGTAACCTCAGAGCTACTGGCTGCCCACCCCCTCTGTAGTCACTGCTCCCAGTCACAATGTCTGTACTGACTCCCCAGTGGTGGAATGAACTTTCTACGGGGCTTGTTATGGATGTAATCCAAATGTATTCAGGATTTTTATTTTGGTTCTTAGCGTAGTTCATTTGCAAGAGTGCATGCACTTATTTTACATTGCTTCGGATAAAAGCGTCTGTCAAATAAATGCAGTGCAATGTAATGTAATGCTAAAAAACTTGCACCACCTGGATTTCTGCATTATTTACTCATAGAATGTGGTCTGATCTTCATCTAAGTCACAATAATAGACATGCCCATTCTTCTTCTTGTACTTTTTTTCCCATATACGCATATTCTCCTGCATACATAACAGACACATATGCATATGTAAAATGTATTCAGATCTCAACCATATTCATCACACTTCTGCCATATGTGGCCCACGCCCTCATAAGACCTGCTGTGGTTGATTCGTGTAAAAAAAAAAAAAAAAAGATTTTGTAATGTCCACACACTAGCCCAATAGCTAAGATGCAGAGTCAAAAGAGTATTAAAACTAGAAAAACATGAGACTTGCATACCTGTTATAGTACTCCAAAATATATAAAGCTTTAATAGAACACAGCTAACGTTTCAGCTAGCAAGCCATCATCAGAAGAGTACTGTGCGGTGCTGTATTAGTGCTTTATTTTTTTTTTTTTTTGGAGCACTATACCAAGCGTACCAGTCTCACTTAGTTCATGTGAAAAAAAGAAACATCCATTTATGTCGCCCCGTCCCTTCATTCCTGTGCCTCCCCCACCTCTCAGGGGACACTAAGCGATGGTTGCAGGTATGCCACTGGAAAAGGAGGGCACAGGAATGAGATGAAACAAATACCCTAAAAATGTATGGCTGTGTAAGTGCTTTCCTACAGTTATGTGCTTTCATGGGAAAGGGGTTGGGGTTCGTAGGAGCAGCTGCACGTTTACACACATCAGAGCATTAAAAGGAAATGGTGGAACCAAAAATGAGGCTCATTCGAATAGATTGTTTTATCTGTCCTTGCTTCCTTTCCTAGTATGGAAGGCCAAACGGGTAACAAATAAGTGAAATTAAAAAATTGTACATGAAAAATAAACAAACAGAGAGATTAAAATCTATATTAGTCCTCTATAATGTATCGCTTGTATAGGGAAAATTTGGGGATTAATTTAGGAAAATTAATTTAAAATGATGAAATCAATAAACAGTAATAATAGGCACTGTTCAGCACCCTATGTTTTCTGCAGAATTAAATTTGGAAGAAACATTCATAAAAAATTCTGTTCTATTAATATGTACTTACGGTGGCCTATGTAAATTTCTCAGGGAGCAACACAGTGGAATATGAATTAGGAGTATAAATAAAGCATGTAAAAACAGCACATGGTAAAACAGGAAACTGAGAGTGCTGAAAAAGGGACCCAAACCAGACACATCAAAGCAGAGAACCAAATTCAGACACTTTAAACCAGGGATCCAAAAAATAGACACTTTAAAGCAGGGAACTAAACACAGGTATGTTGGGAAGCGTCTTCTTTTCTGTACCAGCATCCAAGCCTCCATTGGCCATGTTTTCTTCCAAGAGGAGAGACGTCCCATCAAGTCAAATTAATGTCTTAACCCAAGAGATGATTTCATTAATTACATTGCCAGTTAATTACCCATGCATCAGGTTGTTTGGGGGGGGGGGGGCTTATGAAAAAGTCCCCTCCTGCAGTTTGTCACATTGAGGTCTGGGGCACATGCGTAGTGCTACGTGCCACAGCAAAATTTCAAGATCTGCTGGTTTCTGAGCTGCGCATTGCTGTGACACAATGGGTGCGATGTTCGCTACCAATCGTTCGGAAAGGCCAAGGTCAAAGACTACAAAGGGGGCCAGTTTGAGGAACTATGCTCAACTGGCAGACGGGATGTTGGGAAAGTTGTACATATTGTACGAAGCGTTCAAAGCATTTAAGCTTGATTCAATTGTATCCAGTCTCCCCTTAGCATGCATGGCTCCCTGAATGCATTGCGGCTTGTTTTAGTCCCTTTCTGTTCCTCATTTGTTCTCCATATCCATTAAATCTGCTATATTCAGCCCTCTAAACCCAGCATGGGAAAAACAAATCTAGGGCAACTGAGCTCTACGTTTACCGAACTGCAGCTGATGAAACTGTATTTTTTAGTCGGCACACTGCACCGCACGGCATTCAAGCATCGTTACCTCCGGCCTTTACTTCATCTTGTAAGAACCGGATGAAAGGCGCTGGCAACAAACCAAAAGTTCAGCGCAGCTCGCTCCAGATACTTTTCCTCCCACGAACGTCGGAAACGTCACGCCCTCAGACTTCACGAGCGGCGTCTGGAGGCTCACTGATGAAAGGCAGCAACCGCCATCTTCGTATTTACAAGCGCTGCGCGCGACCCCAATTTTTAGGTAAAAGAAAATCTTTCATATTTCAGAATATTTTCCTCATCAATAACAGACATCAGCATCTGCCTCAGAGGTGAGCGCGGGGCCAGTGCTGAGACAAAATTAATCCTGAATTGCAGATGATGTGCAGAGCCACTGATCTTGATGGCATGTGGACCGAATGCTATAATCGGCTCCGGGAATTAGACAAACCATACAGATCAAGTATAGATCAGCCAATCTGCTTTGCACCTGTGTAGCATTGATCCAAAGAAAATAATACCCACAATCTGGGACGAGTGAGCTCTCAAACGACAAATGTGCATCAACTGATACAGTATACAACTTCTATGTACAATAGGAACCAATACACCTTCTCTACAACCACTGATACATATAACTACGTACACCGCAACCCCACACGCTGGCATACACTCCCTTGACCCTCTCTAAATCTCAGAATAAGGGCTTGCAATCAAAGCAACACACTCCAAGTCCGATGATACATTAACAATGAAATGGTCTCCAAAAATAACAAACGTGAGAACAACACACCAGATCAAAACGACAAAGATGGTAATGGTGAGAGAAACTTTATTTGAGATCCCAAAGTACTCCATCCATACAGAAGCCCCCTGTTATTTATAGCTGCGCGCTAGAGGAGCAGACAAGCAGAGACAGCAAGTGAGGAGAGCTTCAGATGCAGATTTCTGCCACTAATGAGGTCAATGCGTGTGTGTGTGTATGCGTGCATGTTTTCGTTTGTGTGTGTGTGTGTGTGTGTGTGTGTGTGTGTGTGTGACAGAGAGTGTGTGGCTGTGTGTGCGCGAGTACATGCGTGAGCAGGGGGTTGGATAAATAAAAAGCATTCTCACCCATAGGCTATGCCCGCGATGGTGCACTTCTTAAACTGCATCACGTTGCAGGTCAAGGTCCCCGTTTTGTCTGAGAAGATGTACTTCACCTGAAAGGAAGCAAGACAAAGACAAAGCAACCAGAAAAATAAGTCGCTATACCGAGGATAGTAAAATACAGGAGGCCCCGGATTAGACTGCATGGATTAGTGATGAGTTCTGCCTTAACTTAAGGGCACAAAAAATAATGCTAGTATGAGTGTCTGATTGGTTGTTTGAGGGTGAAAAACATGAACTAAAATGTATAAATACTTTCTGACTCTGCTCAGAAAATCCAAGCCAGCATGCATGCATTGCCTACTGGCTGTCCACAGCTGTCGATCCAACAGTATTTAGCAAATTGGTAATGTAGCAGTCAAGCGCACTAAGCTGTAGGACACCTGACATTTTTAATTGTATATTGCACATATTGGAAAACAGTAATAAACCCAATGTGACTTTGTTGTACATGCTCTTCCCTGAACTAGCTGGAAGGAGAAGGAGGAAACTGAGTGATGCACCAAGGTGTAGCACTGATTAACTTCCCTCTTATTGCATGAACACAGATCTCTACTTCCTGGATGTAGATTTTGGCACCCATGTGGAAACCACAAAGCAAGGATTTCATTAATCAGAGGTAAATGACTTTAGACTTCATATTCTGACTGCTTATATTCAGATTTGTCTGTTGCATCTCTCAGTCAGAAATAAAAGGCATATATTTTTTGCGCATAGCAAGTTGGTCAGATTATAGAAAGAAAAAGGCAGACTAGCTCTAGTACCTGTCCCAGCTCTTCATTGAGGTTAGAGGTCCGAGCCATTGCAGGTGTATTGGTGACTTCATAGTGCATGTCCGGGTCCTAGACACATAAAGACATATGGAAGACACTGGCATTTAGCACACACTAGTGAAGAATACCTCTGCATTAAACACTAATACACACTCACAGATATGTTGTACCCCTGAGCAAGGTACTTTACCTAAATGGTTTCAGTATATATACAGTTATATAAACGGATACTAAGTAAAACAAAATTGTGCAAGACACTCTAGATAAGAATCTGCTAAATTCCAGTAATGTAAAGTGGGCTATATGTAGATTCTAGTGATGGAAATGGCAATGCTAGTGTGGTGTTATAACAGTGTTTCCCAACCCTGTTTCTGGATATGTACCATCCTGGTTTTCTCTCCAACCCAAACAAAGCACACCTTATTCAACAGCTCTGATAGAGATCTCATTGTGCTGTTAATAATTCGAATCGGGTGTACAAATTAGGGTTGAAATGAAAATCAACAGGATCTCCAGGAAAAGCATTGGGAGCCGTTGTGTTATAGCAATGGGATTAAACTAGTAACCATATGGTTACAGGTCTGATCCTCAGAGTAGCCAGCAAGTGTTCAGTCCCCTTCTTAACAAAATATACTATACATGTTTTCTATCGACCCAGTCTCTCCATTCTGATGTAGCCTTGTCCACACAAAATTAAAATTATCTCATTATTTTCAATTGGCTTACTTAGTTTCAGTCCTGTACCACTTGTTGAATTTTGTGACAAGAGGTTGAACAATTATAACCTCACCTACACTAGCCACAGATGGTCACTGTGAGCACGAAGGACAGGGAGAAAAGAGACCATATGGAGTCAGCATTCCCGTTCGCTCACCCAGTTGATGAAGAAGGCCTGGATGAACTTGATGACCTCCAAGGTGACCAGCAGGCTGATGGGAATCAGGTTGTTGAAGAGGATGATGAAGGTCAGGAAGTTGAGTCCAAAGTTGGCAGCGCCACCATCTGCAATTTTGTGGTGGGATGGTGGTGGGGAGGGGGTAGGGTTATGGTTAGAAAGTTGAGAGTGAGTGCGTGGGGTCAAAGTACAGCTCCCCTCCGGAAAAGCAGGAGACTGCAGCAGGTCTGGCTGACAAGCAGCGCCTTCAATTTGAGAACATCCCATAGACAACAAGGGCTGCCTCAACTCCCATCTCACTCAAACTCTGTATTGTATTTTTTCCACTCGATCACCGTTTTTTTTAATCATCCCACATAACGAATGGGGTGAGGTCAGAGGAAGAGCGCTGTGGACACTGCAGTGGTTTCCTTGGCGACCAGCATGAGTAAGGCCATGATTGGATCATTTTCAACGTTATTGAAACATGTCCTTGCATTATTTGGAGTTTTCTGAGCGCTGGTAGCATTGATAAATGGTAAATCATCACTTCATCTGCCTGTCCCACAGCTCACACAACATCTGCTCCCTCCCCTTTTGTATTAGATTCCAATCCTTATCACTGCCCCAACAGTACAGTCCCATCTGATGGACTGGGACAGAGCTCCCTGGTAGGTTCTCACAAACCACCATTCAAACAGGCATCCTGCAGACAATCTACAAAAACTGACAATCACAACAGCAGCAGAGAGAACATGTGTGGATAGGACATCCATGCAACACGTTTGACTTTCTGAAGGTTAAAGGCCCCCAGCCAGAAGCCTCAAAAAAATCTTTCCCAACCCAAGATATAAACCAATAACAAACACCTCAGACAGTCTGGAGAGCGGAAAAGGATGGACAGACGGACACTATGCTGTCTGTGTGTTAGGGGCAGCAGAAGCAGGGCCAGGAAGGGTAGCAGTGGGAAGGAAGATCATTAGCATTGGATTTGTCAGGACAAAGGCAGGAGGATTCATCCAAAGTACTGTCCCCAACAGTACAGCACCAGGGATTTTCTTTATGTTTTAACCAACAGACAGCAGTAGTATTGACCTGTAGTTATGTGAGTTTGAGGTCTGACCAGAAAATGCTGGACTGGATTCAAAGTGGGGACAAGGCGCAGAAAGATCGATTTTTAAAATTATCATTCATAACTTTTCATTATATATAAATTATAGGCACAACCTCTGTCTGGACACACTTAACTTTCTTATTACTGTCTTTGTGATCAATTTTATCTGCCATTATGTTCCCAGTCTATGGTGCTTTTCTTCAGTGTACAGTGTACAGTGAATGTACAATCTCGACGATTTGTCATATAAATTCAAAGTCACAAAGTGAGTAATTCACTCATACGAGTGAGAGATTATGCATTCTGCTTTCCCTTTTCAAGTGATACTCAACTGATAAATTCCAAATTCCAAAATTATTCGGCTATTAACATTAATGAACAGAGAGTGTGTGTGTGTGTATGTGCATGTGGGTGTGTGTGCGCTTGCACGTGCTGGTGATGAGAATACAGGAGGAGTGCATGAATGGGGTAATTGCGCCTGTTGAATATGGAGTGAAGCCTTTTAACTAGGTTTTCTAAATATGTGGAGGTTTGGGCTCTTGGTTTACTCGTAGTCAATCAGAAATAGGTATGTGTCAATGTGTGGATGGACTGGATGTGCAACTAGGCTTGCAGGCACACGCACAGTTGGGAGGGCCTTCTTTTTGTGCTCGGTCATGCATGCACTGAGACACGCCCTAGAATACCATGTTGTTATTTTCCTTTTGGTATTTTCTAATGGTAACTTTGTAACCTGTATTACTGTTGTTATTATTTTTAATTTATGTCAGTGCCTCTTGCATTGTGTATGCATTTGATTTGCTTTTCTCAAAATAATGGTGTCTTATAAGCTCATGTGAGCTGGGAATTTTTATGACGCATGACATTGAATGAAAAATAAAAACCAATCAATCAAATTAATTGATTTCTTGCCTTGAATAATGTTAATGCTGAATAAACTGGTTACAATTAAGTTTTCCCACAGAGAATGCATTTGTGGATTCATTCCTGGAATTAGCCTTTTGCCCAAACAATCAACTGATAATTTGGAGAAAGAGTTTTGGAGTTAATATTCAATTTAACAACAAATAATTGATTCATCATTTTTCAGTTGTGCATGGCTTTTGATTCGCAGCATTGATCTCAAAACAGAGACCTGCTTTATGATTCTACTGTAACTTTTCTCCTTGTGGATGCCATAGCCAACACCGTCAATTTAGCCTCAAACCAGGGCACTCAGCAAAATGTGCTGCTTCCGAAGAGCAGTGGGCAGCAAGACATAAAACAAGCCCAAAGCCGTGTGACACAAAACAACACTCTACCCCAGACCCATTCTGAAGAGCGAGTAAAGCTTTTAGTGATGTGTTAAACACCCTACAGAAAAGATACTCTTTGTTGTGCCCACCCCACAATCTATTTTACTGCAAATAAAAAGCTATGGGTCGACGCAGCCTAGCAGTTTGCCTCGACCTGGCTTTTAATCATTGCGGAGGGTCATTTATTTTTAGCTCCTGTGACCGCTGTTGTCTTAGACTGTTTTATGCATCAATTTTCGATATAATTTATTTTTAAAGAAAGCATGCATATTTAATGTTTTCTTTCCTTATTATGTTAAACTGGCAGCTTTCCTTTGCGGAGGAATAAAACTTTAAAAGCAGGCAGGTGAGACATTTTGAAAATGCCTGTTCTCCCTGCAGGCGTGCATTACTTTTGCACAAGGGGGGGGGGGAAACAAGCCTCTTGTCGGCTTACGAACCTCACCCTTGCCTCTGAGGTTTGCCAAGAGGAGTAGGCAGCAAGATTCATTTAACTGGAAGACAAAGTGTGTGAAGAGATTAACGCGCCCGTTAAGTGAGAGAGGGAAGAGAAAAGGAAAGCTGTCTGGACGAGGCACTAATCTGAAACGAAAAGAAAAAAAGTGGCGGTCCCACTAGGGGGCGAGAGCGACCCTTAGCACCTGCCCTCAGGATGGGGGGTAACCGGCTATCTAGGTACGGTTACGCTTAGCAACGCAGAGCTGGGGTTAGGGAGTTAGTGAAGAGAGGGGCTCAGTCACTGATAGCTGAGGATATAAAACGGTTGTTACCTGGAGCTGTTCAAGGAAAAGTAACACACACCCACACAGGAAACAAGAAGATACAACAGAACGTTAGAAAAATGGAAGACACACCAGCACTGAGATACTGAACCTTTTCATTCATTGGACTGCCACTGGTATCAGCATTTCGACAGGGGAATTTACTGTCCATCCACATCATCCTTGTTATATTTATGAATTTAAATTTAAGTTTAATTTTAGAATTTATGATGTCCTGATACGCTTAGATACATGACAATTTTTCATTTTGCAGAAGCAAATACAATAAAAAGGATGAACTGGCAAAAAGTTGAGAGAAATTAAGAACAAATAAATATTAAACAGACAGCCCAAGTGAAAAATAGTATGGTATTTAAATCAAAATAAGTTTATTAAAAATATAATTTAGGTGTACGAAAATGTTTCAAGTGAAGTAGCTTTTGTACTTAATTTACTACGGTAAAACTATACTTTGGTTTGTACTTTAGTGCATTTCAAATAAGTATACTAAATAAAAAATTAAGTACAACATATCAGAAGGACATGGCATGGTGGTGCAGTGGGTAACACGGTTGCCTAACAGCAAGAAGGTCCCCAGATGATGCATGCTGGGATAGGCTCTGCACGTACAGTTATTACACGATTAGTACATATGTATTAAAAGTAAAATTAGTACATTTAAAAAATAATTCTTCATATATAATTGTTTGTGCTTGGGAGGGATAGGGTTAGAGGGTGGAGTGGGGGCAGAGGGCGTTGATCTTACAATTGAGGTCCATGTACCAGGCGGCATCGCCGTGGTGGACTTTCCAGATGGTCTGGCCGATGGAACACACCATGGAAATGGCTAGCAGGCAGCCGAACAGGGCCAGAATCTGGAAGTTGGTAATTTGCTCCACGTTGGACAACTTCAGGGGTGGTCTTGTAGAATTCTGGGATAGGCACATTTGCGAGGGAGCGGAAGATGAAGAATGGATGAAATTGAAGGAGCCATCATTTTTTAAATGTCTGTAACAGACATGGTTTTGCTTTGGTTTCAGGGACACATGATTCGGGCGTGGTGGTGTGATGCTGTGTTTTGGGGCACATACCTGGTACAGCGCCTGCAGAGCGTGTATCATACCTGCATTAACTTGGTGTCGTGCCCAGTGTAGACCACAATGCCGTGGACCCACTGTGTGTTCCGGAGCTGAGCTCCTCTCAGCAGAATCTGGTCTGGACCCAAAGGCACAGTGCTGGAACATAAGGATCACAGATTGACATTGGAAGACCTCTACCATGCACCCTGCTCCTGCCAAAAGGCTAAAGCTAAGCAAGTGTGGGCCTGACTAGCGCTTGGATGGGAGACCTCCTGGGAAAGCTAAGTCACTGCTAGAAGTGGTGTTGGTGGGACAGCTGGGAGGGGGGGGGGGGGGCGAAATAAACCCCAGTGCAGTGATGGGGACACTGCATTATAGAAGATGCCGCCTGCATCGATGCAATGAATAGGGAGTTTCCTGGTATCCTGGCTAAATTCCCAACGAGGCTCTCTCAACCCACCACCTAACCAGCCCTCCACCTCCACCAGCTGATGTGTGGTGTGTGTTCAGGCACAAAGATGTCTGCCTTGCATCACCCATGTAGGTGCTACACATTGTTGGTGGGTGAGGAGAGTTCCCACTCATCATTGTAAAGCACTTTGAGTGTGTGGAAAAGTGACATACATATGTACTTTTTTATTCATTCAGTAAAGGTTAGGTACGATCGATGTAAAATTGGTCATCACTATTGACCCAATTACGAGCTTCAGTAAAGTATGTCCGTGGCAAGGGCTAAAAAGACAATATACCTCAATTAGGCTTAAGAATGATATGAAAATCACAGTAGAGAATGATCTCAAGGGTTTATGATGTAATTCATACAAACAACATAACTCAAGGCTTAAAGTGACAGTTGACTTTTTGTGATTTTCAATATTATTTTAAGACTAAATACTTAAACCCTGGCTTGAGTACAGGAGAAAACTTAAGCAAGGTGGAGGACTGACCAGAGTTGCCAGACCAGAGGACTGTGGCTTTTTACCTGAGGCCCTCCAGGCGGATGTTCCCCACAAAGTCATAGAGGTGGCGGTTGGGGTTCTCACACTCCATGCGCCCTGCTAGCCTCGACAGGCGGTCGACATCGCGCTCCTCCGCGGTCACCTGCAGGCCCTGAGAGAGACACGGGGCACAGAGGTGAGGGGGGTGTTAGGAACACCGACGACGCTTCAAATATCACCAGGGACTTTTCCCTGAAAACTTTTTTTTCATGCACTTAAAGTGTCCAAGTGTCCTTATGGATTCATGAATTCATTCACACTTCGAACACCAGTTAGGTGCACAGTGAAGGAAAGGGGGAGGGATTAAAAAGACCCACCTGGCGAATCTTGAGGTTGGTCTCTCCATCCAGATTTGAAGTCTCGATGTAGCACATGGCTTGTGGCTCGCTGGTTTGGAATGAAAATGAATGAGTGCAACTGGAAGAAAGGCGCGGACCATGACACACACAGAAACAGAGGTGCACACGCAACTGATGCATCATCAAACATCTGGCAGTGACATGACCACTTTGTATCATGTCGTTCAAAACTGTTCCTTATTAGCTTTAACTTTATTATTTCTGCTCACTGAACAAAATGAGAGAAATTATAAGCTTCGATAGTGCACTGTACACTGCAGTACAATGTTTCTGTGCTTCATAATCGTATTCAATCCATTTAATCCAGCTGATGTTTGATGTAACTGAAATCATGAAAGGACAATGAAAGACAGAGATAAGTTCATGGCACTCTGATTTTGAGGTCTTCTGGCTCTGAGCCATCAGATTTAGTGCTGCATATAATGTAATAAAACTGCAGTCTTTTAATAGAAAATAATTTTTCCCATCTAGATTTGTCTCAGTGTTTCAGCCAATCAAAAACCTGCATTGCATTGACCAGCAGGCCATCTTCTGTTGTAAATAGAGGAATATCTTTGATTGTCCTTAAAGGGGAGCATCATCACAAAGAAAGGCAGGGAAGTGGCAGGGTGTTAGTGGGACAGGCAAATAAGCTGCATGCAGAGAATGCAGAGAGTTTGAAACAGCCACTTAATTTGAGAGAAGCAACCCAACTGGGCACTGCAAATTGATTTGCTGGCTTTGTGTGGACTAAAAACAGCAAGAAAGTATAAAAGTGTGACCTCTTCAATCTCTTTGTTAGATTGAGTGTACCCTACTGTCTAAGAAATTAGTCGTAAATTGGGTGTCCTGGAGTGTACAACCTGACTTCAGGCAATCTGAATGGAATGAAAGCATTTTCAAGAAATAGCATACGCCCATTCAAATAATGTACAGACCATTGTGTAAGTCCAGGCCTTGCAATTACAAAACTAAGAAAGGCCTTTTTTTCCAAGCTGAGATAACTTTAGATTCAGATGAGCAACCAGATTATTTTTGCCATGGCAACGTTAGGAGCCGCACGTGCCCGCGTGCCTTCATGCAACCGACACATCAGTCTACGGCCAGACAAGGCTGCAGCCATGCAGGCTTTAGCATGCGCAAAACATAGGCTAACACCCAAACAGTGAGTCCCTTCTACTGTGCCTTATAGGGCTATGGTCTCAGACCAAATCAGCTGTGTCCTTAAATCAGGGACAGGTGAACTCAGAATGAGTTAAATTTTTACTCAGTTACTCAGAGCAAACAGCATTGACTGGGAATGGACCTGCCACCTCTGTTTGGCAGATGTACGCCATTTTGATCTGATGGAAAGTTTGGCTAATAAATCTTTTTGTTTTTCTTTAGTTGCCAGAACATCCAGGTTTGGTAAACAGGAAAATAAATAATGAAGAAGGTGATGCAGCCTCTTTGAGGGAGCAGACATTTGCGTGTTCGGTAAATACAGATCCATCATACGGTGAGGTTGTTATAAAACCTTCATGACCCCCGCCACAATAGGATTACATAACCATCCCGCGATGCAAGGTGCCCCATTAATCTTTTAGGATGCTATTTTCAGAGGGCCCACTGGTCACTCAGCTTTCCTCTCTTATTTTTAATGGGATGATCTGGCTGGTTTTAATTTAGCGTCAAAATGGACGGAATAGAGAACAAGGCTGCAGTTCATGCTGAGTGGAAGGGCAGAGGAACAGCGCAGTGGTTCAGGATTGGACTGAACTTGTAATAAAAATGTTGCTGGTTCGAAGTCCTGGTGAGGGCACTGCTGTTTTACCCTCTAGCAAACCTTAACTATACAGTGAGCTCCATAATGTTTGTGACAAACATATGTCTGCTTGATTTGGCTCTGTACTCAATTACGGATTCACAATCAAAGGGCAGATTCTCAGCTTTTATTAAAGCGTAGATTAGATGCCACGTGTTAATTGTTTGGTTACAATTTATTACAGTTGCGATTTCTGAGCTCACCGGTGCTCTTTCTTTTTAATGGTGTCCCAAACAGTTGATTTTGGCCTATGTCTCTGACAGTTTATTTCTGATTTATCAGCTTCATAATGGCTTCAACGGCACAACTCTGGTCCTAATGCTGACAAATGTCAATAACAGACTCCAAAGGCAATCAAAGCTTAAAATCAAGAATAGACACTGAAAGTACTCTTAAACTTGCAGTAAAGAAGCAATTGAACACACCTGACTAATTTGAATTACCTGTGAAGGCATTTGCCCCAAACAATATGGTGCCCTGAACTGGGAAGGCTATGTACAAAAAGTTCTGTTATTTCTACATGGTGAAAACAAAATGAATTAAAATACCCTTTAATAAAAGCTGAGAATCAGCACTTTGATCTGCAATTGTGGAGTACAGAGCCAAATCAAGAAAAAATGTCTTTGTCTCCAACATTATGGAGCTCACTATACATACACACAAAGTATATGCAATTTGTGTCAAACTTATGCTGAATAATTTTATTGTACACACATGTATTAAAACCAGTAATTAAACAGCAGTAAAACCAGTAATTGAACAGCTGTTTTTTTTCTCTTCGTTTTTGCAGAATCCAATGCCCACCGTAAGTTGTATGAAAGATAAAAAAAGGAGAGTAAAATAATTGTAATTATTTTGAATGACTACCTGCTACCCCATTTTCTAAGCAGTGGACCCACTGTTACAAGACCAGCACATCCACCCCGCCCCTTTGCTATGCCTAACATGGTTCCTGACCTGGAGGACAGAATGACGAGGTCGGCCGGGAGGTGGTCCCCGTTGCTGGCTCTGACTATCTCTCCGACGGCCACCTTATTTAAACCCACGGTGTATCAGCAGAGCACATGGGAGGGGAGGAGCAGTGTATGATGGGAAGAATGAAAGAGGAAGAGGGGCAGAGAAAGAGGCATGTACTAGTGAGCAACTTGGAGAGAAAGAGAGACAGTGCAGCAACTGATTCTGATTACTGAGGAAAGAAAAAGCGTAGAACAGAATAAACTTCATTGTGGTCCAGTTATGATTTTTTTCCTTTTTTCTAAAGCCATTCAAGTCAGGTCAAGATGGTCTGAGGGCACACGGGATCGGTGCGGAACCACAGGCTGAGATTTAAAAAAAACAAAAAAACTTTTTAAACAAGACAGTGCCGCGCGCGTGCGTGAGCAGCGCCGACTCATGCGGGCCTAAAGACGGAGTTCCGACTCACTGGGGTTCCCTTAAAGCAAGCCGCTTTTCATTGGTTTTGAATGGATTTTGAAAAAAGAGAAAATGAGAGGCACAGATCAGCCTACTCTGAAATCCTGTGACGAGTGCACTTTCCGTAAGATGTGACGGAGCAAGCAGGGCAAAAAAAGAAAACACAAAGTGTCCTGTTTCTAGAAATGCAGGACTTTAATGTCCTTCCAATGTCTGTGAGTGTTCGAGTGTGTCTGTGTGCATGTGTGTGTGTGTGTATGTGTGTTTGCGCACACACACGCTTGTGGGCATGTTTGTGCAGATGCGCACAACTATTCATTAAGATTTTTCTCTAAATTTCTTTTTTTTTTTGCCTTTCTATAACCGTCACCTCCATGGCAGGCCTCAGTGGAAGAACAGAAAGATTCCCTCATCCCTAGTTTTCTTCACTACCTGGATGACAGGATGATTGTGTCTGCAGGCACGTATTCCCTGCCATTTACTCTAATTATGTCCCCCACTTCTACCTGCAAGAAACAGACTGGTTATGTTGCGTCTGGAGACAATGGCAGCACTTTTCACACCTCCACTGACAGGGGGACCAACATGGGGGTCCAACAGGGTTTAGACTAGATATAGCACCACATTCACATAAATGGAAACAAGCAACATGTAGTACAGATAATTTAAGGGCTAAAAGCGGTACTTTCAGCCCTAATCCAGTAACCACTGACTAAAACGTGCATCAGGCACTACTTTATGTACACCCACCAACTACCAGTTACAAGCCTTATTCTGAACAAATCCATGAGCATATCTGTGATACTGTCTGTGGTACTGTGCTGAAGGCTTCAGACTCCAGGCTTTAAACCTAGTCTCAGGCATTTTATACAGTAGCTGAACTGGATGTAGATACTGGGCCATATAATGGCGCAGAACCTAAGTATGCGAGAGGCTTAAACCAGGACAGTGATGTTAAACATCTCCACACACCCACACCACTGGCCATTTTGACAAGGACACATTGTGGAAAAAAATGTAATTACAGACAGGAACAAGTCACTCCTGGAATTCCTTCTTCTATTAATATGCACAGACTGGAGGGGAGCATTGTGGTTAAGAAAAAAAGTATTCTGCATCTGTTCTCTAGCATTAGCCCAGCCTAATGCTATTAATAATGCATAGGTCACTTCCTGAGTTCAGAAGGGCTCAGGATAACAAAATGCATACAGCTATGAGCTTGAATATCCTATCTGCCTATCTACTGTACCCTGACCACAAGCGATAGGTCAGAGTGGCATACCTTCTCCCAGTGGACAATCTTCCAAGATCCATTTCTCAGCACTACAAAAAGGAAGGAGAGAAAAGTAAACTCAATAATTATTATTCTTCACAAAATGCCACCAGAAGCTATTTGACATAGCTGTCACCGTAATATAGCGCATGTTACAGGAAATAAAAAACACGGGCATTCCATGTCAGCCATAATCCACCATTTACACTTAAAGCAACAATAAATCGCTAATGAAAACGTTATATAAGCTTTATGAAAGATTTATTAAGCTTAACTGCAATCAGTTTGCTTAGACGTCTTGAGATTCTACAACAAATATGTCCATTTCATCCTTTTAAATTGATATAGACCCTTTGAAAGCACCTCTACAACAGAACAATAACACATCTGTGATTCAGACCATGGCCATACATTCTGAAAGAGGAGCATCACAATTTTTAGTAAAGTTGAAAAGTTGCTGTCTGTGGAAGGAAAGTTGCGTCTTTCTTACTCGGGGGCAATAAAGACACAAGGGCGTCTTCCGCCAAGCATAATCGATAGCCTGCCCTGCAGTTCTTTGCATATTCAAACCCAAATGCACATCAGAGACAACAGACAGCCTGCTGAGTGAGCTTCACACACAGATCAGACAGGCACAGAAGCATCTGACAGGGCTAAACAGTGATCCATCTACGGAACCAAACGCTGCTGCTCTGCTGGGGTCAGTGCAAAGCAGAGAGGCACTACTTGACATGTTTCGTCTCTCTTGATGATGCCATTCTGGACATATTGTGCATTGTGAACTTTGCAAGCTGAACCATGGTGTGGCATAGTGGTTTGACTGACAGGGCCTAAGCCTCAGCACTAGTGCCAGCTAATCAAATAAATGGTACCAACGTCATTACAGAGCAATTATATATATATTTTTTTTAAATTTAATTATCATTTTTATGGTAATAATAATCATTCTCATCATCTTCTTACAACAACCACTATGATAACTACTAATATTATTATGAGTATTAGTATTTGTAGTATTAGTGGCATTAGTATAAGTAGTAGTGGTAGTAGTATAGTAGTAGTAGTATTAGAAGTTGTAGTAGGAGTACTAGCATTGCCACTAGTATAATTATAGTTATTAATATTACACCCACACACACACACACACACACACACACACATTACCTTGCGTTTTCTTCTTGTTCACTACGTTGTCAGCCTTGTGGCGCTTCTAAAAGACAAACATTTCAATGATGACATGACAGCAAAATCAATACAATAATCTTCCCTGAGGGTAAGCATGACACAAACTGATAATGAGCAAACTGCAATCAATTTTTAAAGGCAGAAGTAAGCTGATTTATTTTAATATTACACAAACACACCAACCCCAAACCTAAACTAACCACCACCTAAAAGTATAATACGCCAATGTCATTGTTTGAAAACAAATTTACTATGATTTAAAAATCAATGGAAAGTTTGTTTGCATAAGTGTTCCATTTTGTGATCCTTCTTTGGAAATTATCAACGGCTCCATACTTTTGTGGAGTGTGCGGTCTCCCCTCGGATAGTCGGTTATCTCACTACGATTGGCTGTTTGGGAGAATCACAGACCAGCAGTTAAACAATGCTATTTTAATCAGCTTGTTTAACATAATGTTAAATGTTAACATGATTGAATATATTCGATACTCTCTTATTGCGTCCTTTTTCATTATTTTCCAGTCTCCTATTTTCTTTGACGTCTGACATATAGAAGCACTTGTTTTAATGACATTTATAATACCATTTACAATTCACATAATACAATTCTGACCACTGTTGTAGGGATACTCTGCCACTTGTGTAGGCAACACAGGCACCCAGTGAAAGAGAGGTAGGCCAGAAAGCAGTTTTATTGAGGTGCCTACTCTGTACTCTAGAGTGTTAGGAAGTAGTAGCTGCACAGGTACGTCCTTTGGACAGAACTCTAGCCTGTCAGAAGGTCACAACCGTGATATTTAACATTCAATTGCTTTCTGTAGATCGATGCTTGCATGTGTGCCCAATCTGTGCGGTCTATTTCAGGATAAAAACAGCTGGGTATGTATCAATCACAGATCAATATCTAACACAGAGATGTGCAACAAAATAACGACAGGAAAATACGGGGTGAAAGATCAGATATCGATCCATCTTATTCATCTCTGGATCAGGACGCTAGCTAGCTGCATCTAGTTGCTGACTAGCTGTGGCTAGTTGAACCAAATCCTGGAACACTTTGCATGATGGCAGAGGCTAAAGAAGGGCCCTTCCCCTTTCTCCTGCAGGGCATGAAGGGCTATCCAGCCCTGGTCACAGAGGGACAAAGTGCCTACAGGGATACTCAGTACTAGTACTGAGAAGTTGCAGTGTCTGAAAGGCTGCCCAAACAAGCACATGAAGCAAGAACAGTGTGTTCTCTAAGAGGAAAAAAAATGAGGCTCATCTTCGGATGCAGTCCTTTCTGTTGGCAAAAAAACAATCTGCACCTTTTGCGTGGTGCATTAAAATGTATTGTGCAGAGATTACCGGAATGCTCAGGGATTGAGTGAAATGGGGGATCATGCTTTGAGTATTGTCTGCAACCTTAGGGCTGATGACTCCAGCTGTGTTCTGTACATACAGAGATTTCCCACAGATCACCCAGATTGAGTGTGGGGCATATTCATCTTCCATTTGGCTTTCAGGTAGCATCTTTACCCAGCCTCCCTCACACTGGCAGTGCAACAGCTGTCTGCGTCATTTGAGCCACACACACACACACCCACACACACATACACATACACACATACACACACACACACACAAATAAGTGGGGCAGATCTAATCTATTCCAAACTTTAACTGTCATGTTTGATCAGACAGTCTGCAAAGAACCTGATCAAACCAGCCAACCGATTTTTAAGTCCACAGAGACCATGCTTTTGCAGTTCATCCAGAGTTTTCCAAATATAGAACAGCAGATGTGATGGGAGTCAGCTCTTAATATTCCCGCAGCAATTAAATAATAACTTTCAATGGAATCCGACAAAGAACAAGCACCAGACAATCTCCCACCATGAAATGCATGCAGATTCTAACCACTGAAAATTAAGAGCTGAAATTTATATGGAGGTATACTGAATGATGACAACACCCTCTTCTATCAATTTAGACATAGCACAATACTTAGCACAATACCTCTATACAATGTAATAATCCACTACTGCAATATTAGAAATTTTAGGAAAAAATATCTGATTACAAAACATTATTATTATGAATATATTCTACTTATAGTGAAATACATTTTCCAGTTCAACAAAAACACAATACAATAATGCACATACAATAATTTGGAGAAACATGCCATGGTAACCCTCAGTAACCATAGATTTCATAGCAGGGCAAGACATGAGATGGTCATTGTACTGAACTGAACTTGACTATCCATTCTGCAACATGTGCACCTCAGGCAACTCCACTGGAGGAACAAACCACACAGCCATGGATTTTTTCAATCCCACAATCTGTTGGAGATACTGTATGTGTGGGGAAGACGGACGGCTTAATCACCCTGTCACAGAGATTAATGAGCAATGACAAAGTGACAGACACCACAGTGTGTTCTGCTGTTGGCCACAACACAGGGTAGCAAAGAAAATGGTGAAGAGGGTAAAAAGAGTGGAGATGGAATCCTTTTCCACACTTTCATCCCTGTCTCTGAGCCCCACCTCATTTCCCCATAAGGCAATTCCTTCCTGTAATGAATGCATGAGGGAAGGAGATGCTACCATGCTGGCCCTTTGATGAGTTATTTTTCATGACTGAAATTCCTAGAAACTGAATGTTTGCTATAAATCACCTTCCTATTAGAAGATGAAGGAGTCAGAGACCCGCATTTCCTGCACCCACTTCAGGACCTAGTTACTCTCAGTGAATTTACAGTCACTGTAAAGTCTTTGGAATCAGAGTCTACTGATAACCGCAACTGTTCTAAACGATAATTTGATATTTTTCCCTTGCACTTTTGCTATATAGCACTTTAAGCTTGACTGTCTTGATGAGAATTTTATTATTTTGTCCGAAACTATACTGCTGCCTTTCCTGGCCAGGTCTCTCTTGGAAAAAGAGATCTCAATGGAGGTATCCTGGTTAAATAAAGGTTTAAAAAGGTGAAACCACTCAAACTTCTCACAGACAGATGTACTGAAACCCTTCCAAACATCCTCCAAACCTTCCTCACATTAGACAAAAGACACTGCTACAAAATTGATTCAAACATACACCCTTTGTGAATAAACATTTTTAGATGTCTGTTGGGAAAGGATGGAGTGAATCTGGCCAAGTGGGAGGAAAATGTTTCCATGGTGGCTGTCCATCACGTCCACTCGTAGGCGGTGCATAACCTGGACATACAGAGCCTGGCTGACCTTGCCCACCCCCCAAACCCCCCACAGACACATAGTAACATTCACATTAGGGCCCCAAAAATGCTGGGCTGGCATATGATTGGATAGCCACCCCTGTGGTGTGAAGAAAGGGAGTTCGGATTTCACAGCCAATGCATTAATGACTAACATTAATGTCAGCACAAGCCTCTTGGCCACAAGAGAGTCCTTCTGCTTGCAACTAGGAAAGTGGTTCAGCAAATTAAAGTGCTTGCCTTGCATATGGACTGAGCCCTATTAGCCAGACATTATCTGCCAGTGTAGAGTAGAGGCTATGTCATTGGCCAACTATAACCTGTGGCTTGGCTGTCCAACCCTGTTCCTGGAGATCTACCATCCTGTAGGTTTTCACTCAAACCCCAACAAACTACACCTCATTCAACCTTAGAGTTCTCATTGAGCTGCTAATCAACAGAATTAGGTGTGCCAAATTAGGGCTGAAAAGAAAACCTACAGGGTGGTAGGCCTCCAGGAACAGGGTAGGGCAGCCGTGATTTATGGGATTCAAAGGATTAGCGTAAGTCCTCCAAGGTTCCACGGGCTAACACTGCATTACTGCCTACAGATTACCAGGTGTCAAAAACAAGCCCACCTAAAGCATAGTTTAAGTCCTGAATCACTAAAAAACGTTCACTTGCCCAAAGAAAAGCATATTGGAAGAGCACACATACTGTGCTACAGTGATCTTCATATGGATGTGGGTGCATTATCGATGATGCAGAAACTTTGCAGAGGGTGACTCCACAATGGAGAAAAAATGCCTAGAGACTGAAATGACATAAATTGAGCGTACTGGACAACCACAGGCTCCATGCAGTGGTGGTGACGTAGTAAAACAGGTGGGGCACCCAATGACATTTACAGTAACAGCTTAGTTACCTTAAAGGCATAGGCAATTAAGACAGGCTAAAATAAACCTTACTGGGTTTAATCCCATGCTGTATCTCAGTATAATCTGGTTTATACTGCAGTTCTCCATACATTAACTTTCTAGTTAAAGTTTGTTTTTTAAACAAACGTTGGACACAGAGACAGCTGTAAACAAACCCAATTACCCTGCTCAGTGTATCTATTGGGGTCACACATTAGATGTGTGCTAGATACAGCAGTGTTGACACATCCATTCCATAGCATTATGAAGATCATGTGGTAATTAACGGTTGCAGCTTCAAAATAACTCACTTCCTTCCTGGTAATGTAGTTGCATGACACAAATGATGTAGACATGACAGAACAGACATCAGACATCAAAATGTATAGGTAACTTGATTTGGCATTTTTTCGTGTTGCAGTATTTTTTATTAACTTCACAGAAAGGAAAAAACTTGGATGTCATTCTTCATGTTTTGGCGTCATTTTAATAGCTCAGGGACACAACAACCCCCGAGACGCCCCACCACCATCCAGCGAGAGACAACTACAGGCTGTACACGGGTCTGTTAATTTTGTGTAAAACATGGCCTGCATTCCAAATATCAATGAAAGCACTGTGTAATTCAGAGGTAAGGAGTGAAAGAATTCAAGTCTGTCTGCTATGCTCAGAGAAAATTTCACCTTACAGTCATAACAAGCACTTCATTGTAGAATGGGTGTGAAAAGAGATACATCATTTAAAATTTGTTCAGTTCCCTTTCTTCTGAGCAACCAGAATATGCTGCATTATTACTGGCAATGTTACCAAGTATATCATAGAAATGGTTACTTACTAAGTAAACAGATATATTTATAAAAGGCATAAAACAAGGATGAAATGGCCTGTTACCTACCAAGGTTTAAAGGTTAATTCACTTACAAATTACGGGGGAAAAAAATACGCCAGGAAGCATAGGTGCTTAAGTTCTTGGCTACTGTTCCTGGACGTTGTAGCCCAGGTGCTTAAGGGTGTAAGTATGGGGGTTAGCACGAATGTGAGCATAAGACTGAGTGTCAGTGTAAATATGGGCGTATGAGTATGCATGCGAGTGAAAGTCTAGGAGGAAGTATGATTGTGTGAGTTTGATTATGACTAAGTGTGAACGTGGGTTTGAGCGTGAGAGTGAGTCTGCTTGTCATAAAAGTGCGAGATGAAAATATGATTATAGGAGCGAGTGTGAGTTGCAGTGTGCGTCAATCTAAAATTGAGCGTGATTCTGAGTGAGAGTCCGACTTTTCTCACCAGGTCCTCGATGACCTCCTTCACTGCTGCCACCACCAAGATGAGAAGCAGAGGGACCAGGGTGGTCCAGCGTCCCGTTGGAGATACGTCAGGAATTTGCTGGAATGAAACGAGCATGCATGTGTTACCACTTACCAAGCACTTTGGAACCATGGCAACTGGAACCACATTAGGACACAGCTTGGAGTAAATAACATTCTAAAAAATATTTGGACACAATATAACATATAATAACTGCTATACTTCAGTTGCTCAAAGACACAAACAAGAGTGCTCCTGTGGTCACTGTGAAAGCACCAGACAGCAGATTTCACATTCAGGCCAGTGGCTTGACTGTGTACTAATCCCATCCACACATGATTATATCAAATCTAAGGTGTTCTGAAACAGCTGTCAACTCAAATAACCAAAGCACGAGTCATCATCGTTGTTACAGCATCTGTCACAGAGTAGGGAGGAAGCGCTAAAGAAGTCGCCTCTCCATGGAGTCCATTTGGAGAAATGCTCATTGCTCCTAACCCAGAAACCACCAGTTCACCCACCCATCACCCAATCATGGTGATAAAGCATACTGCAAGGTCCCAGTCCTCGAATGAACCGTATCTCTTTCTGACACGGCTCTCCTTGAGCTGAGCAGGACGCAATTTGTCAGGCGGAGGTGAGGTGGAATGGGGTGGGGCAGGCTGTGGGGTGCGGTGGGCTGCAGGTGGGGGAGGGCAACTCGGGCAAAGCCATTAGTCATTGAGGCACGAGAGGGTAGCAGGAGAGGGATGGCAATGCCACACTGGGTTATTTTGGGTCAGATAAGGAAAGGCTGGCACACACACACATGCATCCAAATTTTGCTCTACTACTGGAGTTAGTTTTCAGGGCATGCTCATCGAGATAAAGGCTTGTGACCAATTCTGCAGTGCAAGCATTTGAAAACCCCCTGTGGTTACCTGAGGAAGCACCTGCCTGTGGTACATGGTAATCGCGGCTTAAGATTTCTACAGAAGAGGAATTTGTGATTTGGCTTTCCCGCTGCCAATTTGTTTCTCAAATGTGAAGTGGCACCAATGTCCATAGGGCATACAGTAAAGACTGAAATCAATGCCCTGAACTGATTTGCATGTGGATAGATGAAAACAAGTGAGGGAGGCTCTGGGCTCACATCCAACTGAGGCATATCTCTGCCGACTGCTGACAGCGACCTATCCCACAAATCCACAGAAATCAATACTATTCATTATCAACCATGGGGAGGGAGCATTTCATTCAACAGGGTAGGCCCAGTCTCAGACCTCTGTACAGCATAACCTAGCTTGTGAGCTGCAAGCCAGTGATCACCCCGGGAAAAGATGGGGATACGATCGTGATTGGGCTTTCCAATCATGGTGGGAGGGGATGAAAGTAGTTTTTTTGTTTCCTTCTCCAAGCTGACAATGGGGATGAAGGTGACTGCATGAGAGTTCGCCAACATGCATTTCTTCCATCTTTTAGCACCACTGCAGAGATTGCGTTCACCATTCGTTCGTTCGTTCGTTCACCGCCCTTTCTCAATGCCCGAACGAGCCATGCTGCCTGAAAGGTCAAGGCTGCTGCACAGACAGCGAGGCGGTACGAGCTCGAACCAGCTGCGCCTTCAAAAAGCCATCTCTCCTAGGCTGCTGACATAAGCTGCTATGTATTAGAAGCCCTCATTCCTCTCCAGTGGAGGACAGGGTTCTGGGCTTTGAATGCCTTTGAGCACAAACACATGAATGGCAAAAGAACAGCAAGGTTCTTCTCACCTTTACGTTCCACTTACTTTTAAATTGGTGACGTAGTGATAAAAAGTGGCTGCAAGCTGAAGTTCTCCTTTTAACAATAACTACTTTTTAACTATATACCTAACTATTATTTCTACTTACTACTGGCAAATAGCACAGCAGTTGATTATCTATTAAAAAACATTTTAAAAATATTTTGTCTGAGCTACTGTAGTTTGTGCATGAAATACAAATATATTTGATACACTGTGTGTGTCAAATGCTTAAAAATTTGACCCAGGTCTTTCTTTCTGATACATATCCTCCACAATATTTTTCATGACTAAAATGATAACCATTAAGTAATGCTAACAAATTACTATTTTTTTAAAGGAATTGTATGGAATAACATGTTCTGAGACAGTTTGGGAAATGTTCCCATCATACCATTAGCTAAAAAAATGGGAATCTAACTGGATGTTCCACAACATTCTGGAAACATTTTCTGTGTGCCGGGTACAAGTTCCACCTACCTGCAGGAGTGCGATGAACAGGAAGAAGGAATTGGCCGCCCGTCTGAACTGAGCATACAGGAACCGAGGGAGGAATGTGAGGACGTTGTACTTCGCAGTGCTGCAAAGGGGCAGAATATGGAGAGAGTGAGTGATATAAAAAGAAAGAAAGAGAGAGAGAACATGTGAGTGAGTGAATTAGTGAGTAAGTGAGTGTATGTGTGTGTGTGTGTGTGTGTGTGAGAGAGAGAGAGAGAGAGAAAGCAGTGGAGAGGCTGTTGAAATGAGACTCAGAACCAATGAGTTCTCTTCCACTTGCTTAATGAATTGCTGATTTATATATGTGATATGAAAATACAGTACATGTGCTGTGCTTGCCTTGAATACATTCAATATTATCTAAACTTTTACCACAAAAATTACCCTAGTGGCAGCATTTTTAATAAACTGACCATAAGTACTGTTAATTATAAGAACCAATATTTGAGGTCATTTAACATTACTCTGGATTTATTAATTATTAAATTCATGGAATGACTTCCACATACTGTAAGGTAAAATTTCAATTTTCCAAATCAACTCTTTTGTCCCTTCATAATGGGACATATTCTTCCATGGCGCGCACACTGGCGGAGTTGTAGAATTCCACTGCCGTGCATGAATGGAGCTGAGTGGAGCCATAAAACACCCCAGGATAGGGACAGCAGCTGAAAGCTGCATGGGCCTGTCTTTTTCGGCCCCATTTATTGAGGGGAAGCAATGTTCACATGGCCTATCCTCCAGGAAGAGTTGGAGGAATCAGATGACAGGATATTACCCTCTTGGAGCTGTGACCATACCAGGTGGAGGGTCAATAAGTATTTCAGTTGGGGGCTATAAACTGCTGCTCTGCAATCCATGGACAATGGCCCAGGCTCTCCTGGGTCAGACAAAACTACTACCATCGACTGAAAGAATGCATACGAATTTGCATGTGGATAACTAAGGATGATATGATAAATGTGGGGGACTGCGAATAATATCATACATAGACAAGCACACTGAACGGGTATGACATGGTATGTGGGGTTATGATCACAAGTATGTAAAGCATAGTATATTTATACATAGGTATGCCTACACAAGTGTCTGGGTCACAGATGGGTCACCACCATGGACTCCCATAGAGAAGTATTTGGAGAATTGATAGGTAAAATCATAGGATCACGTGCCATCGTACAAAGTATCTTATTACTGTCACTGGATTTTGATGCTTCTCCTGTGTCTACAGAGGAGGGGGGAAGTGCAGTTTCTCTCTTTCTGGAGGAGTAGGGGGGGTTTCTTGGTGGGGCAGATGTTACCGGCCTATTCATGTCCAGACCTTATTTGGGCAAACCAAGGGAGCTGTGGGGTGTGGAAGGCTTTCTCATGATTGGATTTAAGGGAAACCCAAAGAAACATTCAAGGAGAATCTGCTTAACAGTTCTCCTGGTACCACAGTCTTTGCTGTACAGAATATTTGGGCATTCATTACTACTCACTTTGTGTTCCTTTTCTTTGTCCTAGTTTGTTAGTTTGTATGTCTTTTCATAGCGGTCTTTTTCTTGCTTTGTAAAATAAAGTGTTCACCTTTTCCATCATTGAAACTGCCTATCCTCGGTTATTGCCAACGGTCATATTGAGTCATAATAAACTGTTTTTTTCCCCCTTTTTCAGAACAGCCAATGCACGTATACGTGAACCTGTATTCACATACATCTTCACTTTACAGGATTTGAAGTTAATGGAGTCAGTTAAACATGTTTTCCCCCCAGCGACTAAATCTAATTCCTTACAATACTATAATAATTGTACCTGCAACTCAGTACTCCCTTGTCCCATATACCTCCAGTAAATTACACTAAACACACCATCACTCACACGGTAGAACTTAGATTGAGCTAAAAACAGTCACTGCTCTAACACGGATAACCTTATCCAAGAACAACACTGTAGAGAGTGCCCCTTATCAGACCCCCAAAGGAAAACAGATTGTGTTTACTGTGTTGACAGCGATTCAACAATTGTGATGGCAGTTGCTAAGGTTAACCAGGTGTGACAGGCTTACAGAGACTGGACAAGCAGGATCGATAATGTTACTGTTTTGTTATGACTGTGTCTTTACTTGGTGACTTGGGTTTCAAGGAGACTTGTCAAATAGGCCTACAACTGCCTGCGAGGCATTCGCGTATACCCATTCCATTACACACATTTTTCTCCGTTGTATAGTGCAATCATTAAACATACTATACAAAGAATTGCATTCACCTTAACCTGGCATTCCTCTGACTCTTATCGCTGCACACGTAACAGTTTTAAAGTCCTAACATACACACAGAACTCATAATATCTGCACCCCATAGTCACTTGCCTATACATTAGTGCTATAGCAAGGCACACAATTGTATCTATGCATCTACCAATACAGATAGCAATTCATATAGAGCTCTAATACTGATCATTTGCAGTCTCCATCTATGCAAAACTGTTTGCAGAGGAGAGGTTAAAACACTCTGTGTTAGCACGGATGAGAGGTTAACCCCATTCCAGTATTACCGGGTAATACTACATGCGTTCCTTCGCCACTCAAACACTTCCACTGTTTGGGTGTGTCTGAGGGAATTCTTACAACAGCACACTTTTTCAGGACAACTTGCAATTTGGACACACACATTTTATGCAAGACAAATGCAAGCAACTTTGGACAACCCCATTCACTACAAAATTACAAATGACAAAATTTTGAATTACAAGAATTGCAGGAAATGCCACTTGAAGTGAATCATAACCCAGCTGGAATAAGGGGAAAAAGCATGTGAAGAAAGACTAGAGAGGGAGCCAAAGAGCTGGCTGCAGGGGAGTAAAGAGGCACTGGCGCTTGGAGGATTTATCAGCACATTAATGCCGTGTGACTCTGTGGCAGCTTCTTCAGAGGTAATATCATGTGATTACATCTCGGCTTGTTTACTCCTGGCTGTCACTCCATCCAGAAACAGAACTGACCTGTGAGCCTAAGAGGACAGCAGAAAGGGCTGGAGCGAGAGGGAGGGGGCCAATGGGGGACACACATTCGATCAAAAACAGAAGCGTCTGATTGACAGCCTGTCACGTAGAACACCAACACACTCTCTCACTCTCATTCGCTCTCATATACACAAATAGGCCTACTTCTCCAAATACATTCAAACAGTATGCAGCAGTGACACAAATATATACTACATATAGACACCAACACAATCATTCATGAATATGTGACCAAACAGACATATTGTGGCAGAGCCACGTGAATTGTGACTGGAGGAGTTGTAGAAACTTAAGCGTGACCAGATTTCTTTTTTTTAATGGTATGAAGGGATAAATCAAGATATTCTCAGAATAAGCAGGGACACATGAAATAAGGCTGAAATATGAGAAATATGACGCTGTTCTAAAAATAACGAGATGTCTGGTAACCCTTTGTTCTTTCAAAAGTACAAAAGCCATACCCAATGTTTAAAACCTAAAAGCCACACCTAAGACAACCTAAAAATAGCTCCTCCTGAAGCAAAGGTCTAGCTGCAAAAACTCCACAAACAGGTTAAGGCGATTAGCTCATTAAACACAGATGGTAAAAGAGTTACTCTCTGGGGAAAGTGATTAACTCATTAAATAGAGTGGTAAAACTAAAAGGGTACAAACTCTGTGAAAAGTGTGAATAGCCTGGAGGAAGAAGACCATGTGTGTTACCCACTCTGGAAAAAACCTGGGTGGAAAAACAGCCAAGAGGTTGAGGTTCCTTGTTCTGGTACATGTTTTTCCTTTTTATATATTGTCCAGCAGACTGGATCTCCAAATAAATGCACAGGTTCCTTAGCTGGTTTTTATCTGCATTTCTTGTGTTTGGTTCTTGTTGTACTGTCTCTCGATTACATCCCTTCCCTTCTGTGTTCCACACTCTGCTGCATTACATTGCGTACATGTATACATACATGCACACATACAAACACACTACTTTTTCCCCTCACTGCGATACATCTTAGTGGGTCACATCTCTTTTTTCAGCCTTTAATTCCCATTTCCCACACACATTGAATTTATATACAGATACACTACATTTCCAAAAGTATGTGGACACCTGAACATCACATCCAGATGTATGGAAATCCATTTCATGAAACTATTGATGAACAGCTATTGTGCTGATGTTGTTCCAGAGGTAGTTTGGAACTCTGTAATGAGTGTTGCAACCGAGGACAGATTATTTTTACGCACTACACGTGTGAGCACTCGATGGTCCTGTTCTGTGAGCTTGTGTGGCCTACCACTTTGTGGGTGAGCTGTTGTGTCTCCTAATAACAGCACTTACAGTTGACTGGGGCAGCTCTAGCGGGGCAGAAATTTGACAAACTGACTTGTTGGAAAGCTGGCATCCTATGACAGTGCCACGTTGAAAGTCACTGAGCTCTTCAGTATGGCCCATTCTCCTGCCAATGTTTGTCAATGGAGATTGCATGGCTGTATGCTTGATTTTATGCACCTGTTAGCAAAGGGTGTGGCTTAAATAGCCAAAACCACAAATTAGAAGGGGTGTCCACATACTTTTGAAAATGTAGTGTATCTTCAGAAAAGAGTGTTTCATGGTCCTAACTTACAGCTTATACAAGTGTGCTCTTTCTTTGTGGTCTCTGGTTTCTGCAGCCAACTGGCTTGGATGGCTTCCCTTCTCCTTGTCAGTATTATAAATGCAAAAAGTCTAATAATTTAAAATGAATTTACCCGCTTTAAAAAATAATTTAAAAAATGCATTTTCAAAACAAACATGTTTCAATATCTAAATACAAAAACCTAAATGTATTTATAACCCATTAATGTCAGCTTTTTTGAATGTTGGTGTGCTTATGGAGAAGTGCTGTTAGATTACATTTCTATGTTGAATTTACATTATCTTTGACATTGCGTCAGTAACGAGCAAACTTAAACAATTATGTGTGACTCAACTGCAGAGGTACAATATCTTGCATTCTTACAAAGACAGTCAACCCCATTAGTAGTAGCTACAGGCTACCAAGTCCTGGTTGTTTGCCACTTCCTCCCTCAAAAACCTTGTGGCTGTGGATTTAGAATGCATTGCTTTTCAAAGGCATTTCCATGTTTGCATCTTGTCATGGTTGAGTTGTCAGAATGACACAGATGGCTCCTGGCTCATGACTTGTTTCAGAACAGAGAAGGTGCCGGTGATCACAAAAGAGCAAGTTTGCCTGCTAACTGCCATTACATATGGCTGGATTCATATGTAGCTTCTCAAATGAGGAAGTTAAAGGTGATGAAAAACAGCCGGTAACATTACCAATATATTACTTATCTAGCTAGCCAGCTAGTAAATTAAATTTGTAAACAGGTAACAGGCTAGTTAGCTTGTCTACTGTAAAACTAACTGGCAAAGATTATGGGGGATTAGAGGATAATTTATACATGACATTAGCAAGGAAAGAACTTGTACATAACTGGTGCAATGCAACCCTGGGGAATTCCCTGAGGAATTGGTTGCGTACCAGGGTGCTGACTGGCTACTAACAGTAAGGTGATTCTAATGTCAAGGTACGGAGAATTCAGCGCTTAGTACACTCCTAATACACATGCACTTGAACTCCTCTTACATATAAATTGGTATTGACCTGTCAGTCTAGGAAATCAATGGCATCTGCTCGCAATGGAAAACCAATAATCATTCAGACTGTATGACAGAGTTCATGAAATGAAGCATCTGTTCCATCAATCTGCATGAACTGATTTTTTTTCATTGTTAATTTCATTATTAATCACCAACAACACCGACAAAACCGACAACATTACTCTAATAGCAATCTAAATAATAGCCATCTAACTAGACAGATCTGATATGTGCTTGAAGCTCTTTGATTCAAGATGGAGTTTGTTGATGTACTCTGATGTCACACTTTGCCAGTATGCTGTATTAGGGGAGGGGACCTGACGCGGAAGCTCACAGAGGTAGATGAAAGTGTCATGCTGGGAAAGGCCGGGTGTGAAGTGGAGGACGGTTACGCTGACCTATCACAGCATGTGTGGCTTCAGCAGAAGCACTGCAGTCAGCCCCATGTCCACTAAACCAGCTTTACAGAATAACCTGCATTAGGAAGCGCCTCATGTTCAATACATGTTCAATAGTCACACATATTTGTGTGTCTGTGTGGGTGTATGCTTGTGTACACCCAGTTACACAAATAATGATAAAATAAATATATTTCTTCCTTTTTTGCATCACTGAATATACTTAATTGCTTCTATTAACTTACAGTATAGCCTGCTCTTGAACGACTAAACCTCACTGCAGATAACGTACACACAATTCACCCTATTCTGTCATAAATGAATACCTGCTTGCTCACATCTCCATCCAATATGTCTTGGAAGAAAAAAGAAAGAAACGACCAATGCATGGCAGCTGAATATTTCTGCACACATTTTCAGGAACAAAATACAAATGCAAAACATTCTAATAGACAAGTTGGCTTTATAGATTATCCTTAAATTGCCACACTTTCTGGCAACAGAGCCAATCCAATAATCCAGTAACCAAATTTTTAAAATCAACCTTAGTTTTCAGCTTAGTTGCTAATGTACCCACATCACATGGGTTCCCTACAGCAGCTAGGGACCAAGCCCCTGAGCTCGGCCCCAAATTCTGGTGCACGACCTGCTGTGATCCCGGCAGTGTAGTATAATGGGTGAGGAGCTGGTAATGTAATTTAATGTAATCCCACCTGACATGGTTGCCGCAGAACTTGGCGTACTGGGGCTGGTTGATGAAGATCACTCTGCCGTCTTCTTGGGCAGTCGCCGACATCTTACTGGAGGAGTCCTCTGTCCTCTCGTAGCCTGGGAAAGGGGCGAAGCAAGAGGAGGACTGGATTAGGAGTCGTCTGTTGCACGCCGCACTTTTTCACAAGTGTGAAATTACATCTCGGGCTGCCAGATGTCTTTCCCATGAAAGGGTGCAGCCGCTGCGGTGGCGTTCCATTTACACGCGGTGGCATCGATCGATAAGAGCATCTATTCTGCCATCTCTTCGGTCGTGACCATGCTCCTGTCTAGATGCTTTGACTCCAGCAGAGAGGGCTTGGGACACATGGCCCTTTGAAGCAGCTAAACACCCACTGAGCTCTGGCTCCCACACTTGATCCCAAACACCCTCCTATATTTCTCCTCATACTGACATCACAGTCATATTTATCATAGGCCTGTTTGCTGTAGTGTCTGCAGTACTCTACTAATGTCTATCAAGAAAGACAATAATGAAAGAGACTGCAGTGCTCGCCTTACAACCAACTTTAGCTTTAAGAGCAAACTGCACTTCCACAGTAAATGTGAAAAATACAAAGAAACTACATTACATTACTAGCATTTAACAGATGCTCTGATCTAGAGCAACTTACACAAATGTAAGTGTTTACCCACTTTTATTGCTGGATATATAGTGAAGCAATTCAGCAGTGTCCTACCAGGGAATCGATTATGAAACCTTTGAGTTAGGATCCCAATTTTCCACACATCGGTAAAATCGGTAATGCAAACCATGCAGAAAGATCCCCACAGTGGATCACCACAGTGATCAAAAGGGTTCTCAAGAGGCTGTGAAGAGCTCTATATCCCAATGAAACCGCTGTAAAAGAACTTCAGAGAGAAGGAACCACAAACTATACGATAGTGACGAGATCATCCACATCAGCAGTCGTCAGAGAAAAACTGAGCTGCTTAATAAATCATGTGTAAATCACAGCAACGTTTTTGTTACGTTTTTCTAAACATATTTGGCCAATACATCAACTGTAAGGTTAGCAATTGCAGAAATGGTACATTACTCCAATGCAAAGTATAAAAAAAACTTGTAAATTGTACTGCAAAATTTAAATCAACTGGTAGTAAAAACAGCAGAAGCAGCAAAAACAGCTTGAACTTGGTGAACGTCAGCTTTTTCAAATATGATCATATTTGTCATGATGAAGAATTTGAGTTTGGGAAAGAGAGAGTAGTTATGGAAAAAGACCACAAAACCAACAGAGAAAGAGAAATCACAGAGATTGCTTGAAATACAGTAGATAAATCGCAATGAATGTTTGAAGAAGATAAATCGCAGAGACTGCCTGAAATACAGGAAACACAGAGACTGCTTCAAGTGCAGCTTTGTAAGCTCTTAGACAACATTTTTACTGGACCGCCATGGGCAGTAAACTAATTGGTATTTAAATCATCGTCTGCAGGGCCGGCCCGTGGCATAAACGGTCTATGCGGTTGTTTAGGGCCATGTGGGTACATGTGTTTCCCAGTCTTTCACTCCCTCCCTCCCACACACACACACTGCACATGTAGCCTTAGACCTCTCAAGCACAAAACCCCATTACCACCTTGTCACCGTATAACATCTTCAGACGAGAAATACCAAACAACCTGGTTCAGCCAAATAATTTGCATATATTTTCACATGGAAACACCACGCTTAAAACAGCCCCCTATATTAAATCTAGCTCAATTGACGGTTCTTCCTGGTTTAGGCTTCATCAGGCCTTGTGGTGTCACACAATGCATATTCCTTTATTTTACTGAACACAAGCCTTCCTCATTTTTATACAGCATTAAAGAAAACCAGAAATCAATTACCTTAAAAAACGCAATTACTAGAATGTCATAATATCATTTAACATTAGTTTCTTTATAATACTGGCCTGAGGTGTTCTATAGTCCCTCCAAGTCCTCTCCACGGTAAGACCTCTCCTTCAATCTAGATGCTACAGGAGAGCTCACTCAGAGCTCTTTCACTGCAAGAAGCCAAAAGGTAACCCTAGATGACCTTCTCCCCTTCACTTTCCATATAGCGGCAGTCGGTCGGGTGTGCAGATTCTTTCGATGCAACATCCAAGGAATCCACCGCTTTCACACAACCTAGTCTAAACAACTCTTAGCCCAGGCACTGGTACTCTAATACCTGTGCTACTGCAATGCTCTTCTCGCCTGTCTCCTTGCTTGTGTCACTAAACCCCTGCAACTAATAGAAATGCGACTGCATGCTTTGTCAGCAATCTTCCAAAATGTGTTCAGGTCAAACTCCTCCTCACCTCATTTCAATGTTTATGGCTCTCATCAAGTTCAATGCCATGGTACTAGTCTACAAGGCAGTGAATGGAACAGCTTCACCATACCACCACTCTCCTACACCCTGGCCAAATCTCTCCATTCTGCAACCTTGTAGCAGCTGGCTATCTCCTCCCTGCATGGTCTCTTCTCCCAGTCACAATGTCACTCTCAAGCTTCCCATGGTGGTCAGGACAGCAGATTTGCTGGCCCATCTTTCCACCTGTTCACACTACATTTTACTGTGCATGTCCTACACAGTAAAATGTAGTGTTAATTTCAGCTCTAAGAGAGTTTACATAGGTTCACTCTGCAGAAAAAGTGGGTTTAGCACTAAACATTTTATTGTGTATAAGTATGGATGAGACTTTCTGATAACTACATGTCATGTAAAGTAATGATCACTCTCACATCTGTGAAATATTTTTTTCAAAAATGATTTTTTCAAGTTAGTGCCAGAAGGCATGCTTGTACTTGAAGACTGGAAAGGTGCCTGTCTGTACCTGAGTGTCATATATCATGAAATACTTGTAAAAGTCTGCACATAGGCCTAGTAGTTTGTGTTCTAGCCAATATCCCGTAATAAAAATAGTTTGAAAAGTGTCAATAATGGACAAATGGAACTCAGTTCTTACAAGAAACAGGTTGGAGAACGAGTTTGTTTTTCCTTAGCACCTTCCTTTGTTTTTCCAATTGTGTGATAGCAGAGAACAAGGCACACAAACACCCTAAGGCTTTGGCTACTGAAGATGAGAGGTGTGGATTGGCAACATACGCATTGACATGCTTGACTCCATGCCATCACCTCCAGTCATAAATGCCACATACAAGAATCAAAGTGGGCAGACCAACCTGTGGACGTCTCCACCATAGCCAACTTTGTCCCTGCGCCATATTATACCCCAGAATGGAATTAACTGCAACACAAACAGTACTGTACCTCTAAGTAAAAACGACTGACTGGCTGACTCCTGCAATAGCAGCATTCAGCCACTAGAGTCAAAAAGACCAGTACACTAGGGGACTACAGATACTGTATGACACATTCTGTCCCATAAGCATGTGTGCTATATATGAAACAGGCGCATGGGGCTGGAAGCAGAGTATGCGTGTCATCACACGGTGTGCTTCTCTCCTCAATTTACATGCATTTAAGGGAGGACTGCGCAAATAACGAGCAGAGATATTGATCATATATTCCGCTGAATTTAAAGTTCACGCAAGCAACAAGAGTCGATTTTCAACTCCTTCTCCACACTTTCAACTCCTTGAGCCAGAAATCATCAAATAGTACAGAGTAAGTAGCCAGCAGTAATTAATGCTGGGTGTTTGTCACAGAAAATAGTGGCTAAAGTCACAGAGCACTCACAGCAAAGTTGTTCAAATTCACAGAAAACTGAAAAAAGAGGCAGAAATCATGGAGTGTTTCACAAAATTGATTCATTACATTAACCAACATATCTCAAACGCAGCAGTGGGACATGATTGTAATAATGTGCAACTGTAGCAACAGTAACAAGAGTTTGAAGTTCCAAAATATCAGAGGGCAATTGCCACTAGTAGCCTAAATAATGCATTGATAAGCTGGTGTATTCAAATTACTTTTGTGAACCAAAGAAAGAGCATGTTTTGTCTTCAACAAAACATTGTTAGAAACAGAGCATGCTCAAATTCCATTACAAAAATAATAAAAAAAAAATGATTAATGTGTGTTTTCGTTTCTTTAAAGTTAGATTTGGTTTGAGGGTTTAGTCTTCAATGGAGTGCCCATTTTCATTGACTGCAGCAACTGACTGCAGGCTGCATTAGGCTATATTTAACATCCAAAACCACTGAAAAATCACAGAAAGAATTAAAAATGGGGATAAGACAAGGAACTGCCAAATAAAGAGAGAAAAAGCATGGAATCAGTGACAAGTGCAACTTCTGCGACAAGAACCCACCACCCATAGAACTAATTAGGCTACTCTTCTGGCATAAATAAAAGTTTACCTTGAGCTTCCCACACAACGTTCCCATTCAATCCAACAATAGTTAAGCCTTGCATCATTGCACAGCTGTAGTTCTGATAAAATAAATGGTGGTATGACCACTGTGTCCTATGGCCAAGTCCGATCTCTGCACTTGTTCTTGAACCTGTGTGATTACCTACAAAATATAGACTCCTTGGAGGGGCGTCTCCTATGCTGTAGCCTACAGTTCCAGCAAATTTTAAGACCTGTACCCCTTTATTTCCAAATCCAGCACAACAGATCAGTTCAGGACATACTATATGATGCAGTGGACCACCATCACACTACCAGAGTACCCATTATATCACCCAGCTACATAATAAGCATTCTTTGTAAAAAAAACATTTAAAAACAAAAGTAAAACAAAAAAGGGCTTTTGTAAGTTTTATTCAATGGCCATGTCCACATTCACACCCCTCCTCCTCCTATTCCCCCACATCCATTCTCACAAAAAGCATTCACAAAATAAACTAAAATACTCAAATTTTTCTTGCAGCAAGCTAACAGGCATATATTATCCATACAAAAGAGAACAATGAGTTTTACAGAGTAGACGCATCGCGGAATAGATACTCTACATGCTGGACATACAGTACTTGCACCTCTGGGCTTGCAATCAGTATCACCATGCTAAATACCTCACAATATAGCTAAATGGCAATGATCCAATAATTAATGTCAATACAAATATCACTAAGCAAAGCTGAATGAAGGCCTCACACAATATATCCCTGATATTTTCTGCAAATTTTCCTGAAAACCCCAGGTAGTATACACCAACATCTTTCAAAGAAATTTAAAAGAGCAGACTGTCCACAGCCAACACACATACTGACACTGTCAAATACTTTTTGAACCTGTTATTTTTCATTAAAGCACAAAGATGATAAAATGTATTTCAAGTATTTCAAAGCGTAAATTTATACAACTGGTTAACTGTTTTAAGACAAAATTAATACTGTGAAATGGAATGGGGAACTGTCCTTGTTTCCACATTTGCAGTTGACATTAGCAGTTCCTTGCTCACTGTTCACTTATTCTCAGGCACTGTTGTTGAATAACATCTGTGTGGTTAAAACGTAAATGTGCATTTGTTGTACAGTTCGTTGCTATTTTTCTTCTATAACGCAGTTCCTAAGTAAGAACAAGAGATCACTGCATACATGTCCTTTAATAATTGCACCCTCAATGTATAGCTAGATGCTAGAGCAGGGGTGTCAAACTAAATTCTCAGGTGGCTGCTGTGCCTGTGGTTTTTTGTGGTTTCCTTTCAATCAGCTGCCAAATAAGGCCTTGAGAACAAGGTGTGAGGATTCTTTAAACAATCAATGACTTAAATGAACCACTGGTGCCCCGAACACCCTGAAAACCAGTAGACACCACAGCCCTCCGGGACTGGAGTTTGACCCCTGTGTGCTAGTGTCCATTTGAAATCCATATACAATTGAACTCATCAAGAACACTGCGTTCAGAGTTCCTGGTCTTTGATGAAAGATTTTCAACGTGAGTTGTTTTATAATAATTCTAGAAAATTTCCTGTTATTCAACAAAAAAGGAAGCTCTCTCTCCTTTTCTGCAAATTGCCTGGCTGCTGTACAATTTTCAGCAGAAACTGAACATGTAGTTCACTTTCACTGTAGTCTAACATTCAACTGGCATTAATGAAGGCCACAGTTAGTATTTTCTAACCCTGCAGGTTTATGAGAGTGCCTTGTATCCAAGGCACTCAAAAAAGGTCACATGCTCAGGAAATGTTGACTGTTGCCTGGGATGAGATGTGGATCACTGACTTCCTTCCTGTTTATCAGTGGAATCTAAGCATATAACCAGCGGTGTTCATGAATGGACCATTTTTACTGCTCTTTAAGTGGAAGTGTCAGAAAACTGGCTCCAACGTCCTTATCAGAAATTTTCCCTGCTAGAACACCTTCATCAAACACTGACAGACAGACACAAATATAGATAAATTAAATTATTTATTAATCGTCCCAAAAAAAAAAAAAAAAATACTTCTATTGTTGCCACAGTCCTGCTACAAATAAAATGTGAGGAACAGATCACCATTACCAATGCAAAAATGAATCAGAAAAAAAACAATGACATCATTTTGGAGAGTCCAATTAAGACAGTTAAGTGACTGGTTAAAAAAGGTGATAAGACCTTGTAGAAGAAGGGTCATTCTACAGACATTAGTTTTCAGGGTGACTATCCTTTCTTTTTGTAAGGTAACCTCTAGGAGCAAGGACTGGTTGTTGTCAGTTGCAATTGCCCTGAGATTTATTTCTTCTAGAAAGACTGCATACTGTGTGTGACCCCAACTGAGGATAGACCCTTGGAAAAATAGAGCTACCAACAATGAATGGACTGCATATCTGACAAGAATCACTACAATTCAAATGTAGATAAGGGCAACAGGAGAAAACAGCTATAATGGACGCTTTATTTTTGCCTGTCGCATGGACCAATTCTTAATTGAGTATTCAGACAATTTCAGGGACACTACATCTGTTGTCCATTGTTCGCAGAGCTAACTAGTTAATTCTGGAATGCCATCCATTTGCAAAGTTCCACATATATTTTTGCAAAAGGGCTGGTCAGGAGAAAGAGTCAAGAGCTTGTCCACCACAGTTCAGAAAGACAAGGTCAGATCAGATGCATGACTGGGGACGATTTCATGATGCAGCTGGGCCCTGACATGACGGACACAGATCGAAATGTTTAGAGATGGGCTTACCAGTGAAACAAAACTGGCAAACAGAAAAATGTAACTGGACCTGCTGGAAAAAAATAAATAAAAACAGCACAGGCGTCTGGAAAATCCCCCCCCCCCAGCTCAAATCACATTGCACTCATTAGAGACATTCAGCAGATGCTCATATCCACAGCAACTTACCGATCTCTTGCAGTTTTACAAAATGTCCATTTATACAGCTGGATGTATACTGAACAGATCCAGGTTAGTACCTTGCTCAAGGATACAACGGCATTGGCCGGCCTGGAAATCAAACTTGCAGATTTTAGGGTACAAACCCAGTTCCCTTGCCATTATGCTACACTGTTGCCATGTAATCACAACACCCATCACTTGCATTCAGGGCCCTAATGTTTTCCCTCTGCTACGGTAGTCACAGGTCAGGCCATGGTTGGCATTTGAGATGTGCTAACCTACGACATGTGACCTATATCCTATAACCTATAAATAGGTTACGAGGAAATAAAACAGGAAGTGGAGTTTGGGGACCCGAACACAACACTGCACTGCTGCTTTAAAAGACAGCGAGAACAAAATGCAGAGTCATATAAACAGCAGTAATGGGACACCCCTTCCAGCAATACCCCACTCGCACAGTGTCCCTCACCCCCACCCCCACCCCCTTACCGCCCCCCTTTAAGCCTGTGCCAGCTATCGGGGGAAATAGAGTGGAAAGCTCGACACAGATCTCACGTAAAATCCTCCCGCCTCCTTCCTCTACTCCCATCTGTCCTGAGTCCTGACTCGTGTCATGGACTTTATGCGTTTTCTTTCTCTTTTTTTTTTTAAACACCACTCGCAGCGGGATGGTGGAGACCACCTCTATCCGGCCACGAGGTAGAGGCTAAAATAGCACCACCCTGGTGATCCCACGGTCATATAATAGCAAGCCGTGGGAGGCTGCCAGGGGGTTATGCGAGTTTGCATTCTGGGACAGACGGGCATCCCGCAATCAGAGGTTGAGGACCTAAAAGACGTCGCTCTGGATAAGAGCGTCTGCCAAATGCCTGTAATGTACTGTAATGTAAAAGAGGGCATCCTCTCCTGTGAGTGTACTAGCAGACAAAGGGGATTCAAAATATTAATTGAGGACTCAGTGGTCTAGTTCCACTGGGGCTGCAAAATATCATGCAATTTCCAGGTAAATTCCAGGAAAATTTCTGGAAACTTTCCATGGGAATTTAAGCTGGGGAATTTTGCCAAATTTCAATATAAAGCTTATAACAGTGAATAATTTCAGGAGAACAAAATACACATAAAAAGGTCATTCTCGATGTGCCATGTTTTGGTTTAAATATCCCCATTTAACGGAAATTCAGTCAACAACCCTGTAATTTGCATTCTTCCATCACATGTGCAGTGCATTTTTGCATCTCATGCACAGATAATTGTTAGCATCTCATTTAATGGGAATTCAGTAGAAATGCAACACTCAGCATACACAGTGCATTCTCCCATCAGGGGGAATACATTATTCAACATTCCTGTTCTTTTGTTCTTCAGTGAAACAATCCCATGTAAAAAAACTCATTTAATTAAAGTTCAAGTCAAAACTAAATTTTCAATTTATGATTTCTATTAGTAGGTTTTGCAAAATGGCTGCATGTGATACGGTAAAGGTTCATGTTTCTATTTGCATATGACACGGTACATGCAGACTGTGAATATAACACCAATATAACACAATTTCCCTTTTACTCCCATTAATTCCCATATATTCCCGTAAATTCCCATGTATAGTTTTCACTCCTGAATACTTCCAAAATTCTGCAACCCTACCAAAGACAGAACTGGAATAAATAGGGGACCAGTTCTAAGTGCTATGTGTGCTACTAGAACACTAAATTAACTGAAAAGGACAGGTGTCAGTGAAGTAGGCCATAAAGCCCATGATCTCCATACGCACTTTCCCACTGAGCTCCAATCCCAAGGCTCTCTATCCGAGGTGTTAATTAAGCATCGCTCCCCCCAAGCCCTTCAGTGTTAATAAATCATTTTCTGACAGGGGTGCAGGTGGCAAGGGACCGCTGCAAGGATTTTGAGGAGTGACGGGTTCCCAGCACACTTTGGGAGCTCCTGCGGGGGTGCCTAGAGTAAAGTGACAGTAGGATCTATGCTGGCGTGCAGCTACAGTAGCAGAGACCAAAATAAAACACCAAAACCCTAGAACCCAACTCATAAAGGGACAATTCATAAAATGATGTCCCATATGTCATAAGGCTGTGCCCCTGATGTCATTGAGCTGTGCCCCTGATGTCATAAAACTGTATCCCCTATGCTATACAGGTGTGACTGTGATGTCATAAAGCTGCAACCCTTGCGTTATAAATGCAATGAAATGAAACCACAATGCATGTGAACCTTGTCACTGTAAGGATTTGGGTACAAAAAAAGAGAGATTCACTCTACAGCTTTCATAAAAACATTTTTTAAGGATTCCAGTTAATTGAAATCTGCGGTTTCATTTTGACAATGTTCACAAAATAAAAAAACAGAGCAAGTAGGCCCTATGTGAAGGGCAAAGTTAGCTCGGTTTGTGACATTTTCTTCACACTAGGTAAACTATTTTTTATTTATTTATTTGGGAATGTGTCTGTGTCTGAGTGTGTGTGTTTTCAGCATCTCCACAGGAGGGGGAGACCAAATCTGAAACCTGTCTGTGGAGAAGAAAGAAAAGTGAAACTGAGCAGTTTCTCCAGTCTAACTTACTCTTTGCCTGAATGCAACCTCCCTTCTCAGAACACAATCTTCCCCTTTCCTGTAATACACTTGCAGACTACACTTTGTGCTCAACAGTCTAGTGCGACCATTCCAATTCTCACATCCAACCCACTACAATAGAAAACGGGTGACTATTCTTTCTTTTTGGGCATGATGGTTTTGAAAATGGGTGTGTTTGTGTTGACTTAAAACAATTGGCTTTGCATGAGTCATCTTTAAACGTAGCCATCAGTCAACAAGATAAAACAACAGTCACCAAGCTGAAGAACACAGAGGTGTTACAACCATGATTAACTGCCAAGGAGAATGATCCATTACTTACAGCTGAAGACTAATAGTTAGACACTGAAATGCCAATGCATCAGAAAACCTTAAGACGAGCATGATGGGAGTTGAAGTCTGACATGTTAAGCATGTTGGACAAGCTCTGGACTTTACCTCCCACCAGCTCCTTTGTGAAATAACCTTATGAATGCAACTAGAACACGTAATTCCCCACCGTCTTAGGAAGATTAATCTCATTTTGTTCATTTTCAGTCACTAGGCCTAATCATTATATGAGTGAAAGCGGAATTTAAGTAAACACAACAATCTACTATTGTTCCTTCAAAAAGCATTTCATGTAGAAGCTGCAGTAAATGAGGAAATCCAGAAAATGTAAATCATACATTCAGCAAAACTTCCTCTATTCCTCTTTACAAATGTGACCAGTTATTCAGTAGAATGCTATTATATTCTCCTTCACCTAAAGAAAAAGACAGAGAAAAAAAACTGGAAGCCATAGTACAGATTTTTCATTGAGCTCACATTTAAATTATAAGCATTACTACTATGCTTTTGCACCCAGTCTAGGCATCAATCATGGAAAATGTTTCACCAGGAAAAAGGTGATGCAATCGGTATGCAGCGTGCGACATCCTCTCCTACCTACAGGCCAACAGAAGCATTTAGTAGATTTCATCATTTGAAACAACAAAAACATCCATTTTGCCATGCATTTTCTCAAGTAATGCATCACAAAGACGCCAGAAGGCTCAGGGTTCGAGCTATGCCACTCTTCTTAAATGGCCCTCTTCTCGGACAGGCGGGCGACGCGGCCTTCCGCACTACTCCTTTTGCTTCACAGTAGTTTGGTTTGTCGTTTAGTCTGTAGTTTGTTCCGTCACAGACAACCGGTTCCCTCCATTTCTTTTTTGTTTGTCAGTTGCAGTCTGTTATGCCTGACTTTTCGCCTGAGTTCTGAGAGAGCTGAGGTTGGGGGGGTGGAGCCCAGTGGAGGAACTGAGAATGAGTATAGCAGTCACGGCTAGAATTATCAGAATTATGGAATAATCGTGCTGTTGCTTTTCCCTATAATGTACAGATGAAAGCAGCTGAACCACATCAGGCACTGGAGTGGCAACAGGGGGGGGTGGGAGGGGGCGGGGTTTAATCGAGGGACTGACGGTGCAGTAAGGTTGGACGTGGGCCACATGTCAGGGTAATGGGTTGTGTCAGGTGCAGGGTTTCCCCCAGAAAAGTTGTTAGGCCCGGTGGCAAATATCTTTTGACGGGGGCCAGCGGCCCCGCGCGGGCCGGCAGCCAAGTGTATTTTTTGATGGGGGCCCGGCGCAGGCCAGCGACAGACTGATGGCAGCATTAAAGTAGGGCCCTATAGATTTTATGATAACAGAATCACGGGCGGAATCGCGGAATTGAAAATTTGAAAAAAGCTATAACACAGATTCCATAGGGCCCTACATTAATTCAGTGCTAAAAGCTGACTGGAGATTTGAAAATATAACTATACAGTGTGAATGTTGTTATAAATAAGTAATTTATTCAACACACATTTTAAAAAATCTACTTACAGCATAGGATAGTCTTACAAAGAATCTGACAACAATGTACGGACTTGGAATTCTGTGTTTTCAACAACAACAAATTAAATTAAATTAAATTAAATTAAATTAAATTAAATTAAATTAAATTAAATTAAATTAAATTAAATAATATCAAAGTTTTTGCACTCTACAAAAAACTTGTATTCAATCCTGATTGGCTACTGAATCTTACAACAAGCCTTGGAATGCTGGGCACATTTAAATAGGGATGGGAATCGAGAACCGGTTCCAAGTTGTCCTCGTATGCCTCCGAGCTCATCGATTCCACTTATCGAAGCCAGCATGTTTCTACGACAGCTGCGCATTGTAAAACAATGACGTAACGCCTTGGGGGAGGCACGCATGCAGGCAGGCACACACGCAGGCAGCCTCTCTCAGGTATTTGTTTTGGACGGCAGCTGTCACAACAAATTTGACCCGGGCTGTCAGCCTTGATACATTCTGTTGCGATAAAGATTCTAAGACAACTCAGCAATTCCTCAGGATTAACAGGTTATTTTCTAGCTTGATGCGATCATATTACTAAATGGCTACACATGTCATGTAACATGCAAGCAGTTGGCTATCTCCCTGGATATGAAGTAAATGTTTTTACCAATAAATAATAATTATAATAATAAATGTGTTTTATCCATGGAAATAGCTATACAAAAAGGCAGAATAAATGTTGTTGTTGCGATTGCCGTCGTAGATGTCAGAAGGAAATGTCACTGACAAAAAAAAGTTTGCTCTCTTTGCAGTGGTTTGGGCTGGAAACGAGCTGTAAGAGTGGGATATGCACAACACTGCCTACTGATTGGCTACTGAATCTTACAACAACGTGCAGCCTTGGAATGCTGGGCAGTGTGGGCACATTTCAACAAACAACAAAATATCCATGTATCTGTGTTACTGACTGTTTAGTTAGCTAGCTAAGTTAGGTAAATGACAACGTTGTCATGCACATCAATGTCATCAAGCTAACGATGGCGATTAATAAATCATATAATGTTGCAATGTATCGTACGTTACATTCATGCTACTAGTTTAACGTTACCTACACACTGCGTAAGTTAATATGAAAAGAACGTACTTACCGACGAGATGAAGTGATAACAGTTTGTAACGAGGTTAGTTAGCCTACTTAAGAAATGGTGCCTTGCTAGATACCGTTAGCGTGTGATAGTTGGGAGCATCAAGTGCTGAACATCACTCTACGCTCAATGAGGGTAAAGAACACTGATCTCAGACCTGCTCTTTTCCTATAGCGCGTTCACATTTTAGCCAACAGATGTCGCTGGCGAGCTTTCCACCCAAGCCGCCCCACTGTGACTGTAGTTTAAAAACATCATAAAAATGCATTTAAAAAAAAATAATAATCCCCGATGCTTAGGCCCGGTGGGCGACCCCGAGCTTGCAATAAACTAACGGAAACCCTGGCCAGGCAGCAGACGCCCCCCCCCACACACACACGCACACAGACAGCACCAATGCCCTGTGCTGAAGCACGACTGCTGGTGGGGGCAGCCGGAAGGGGTGGGGGTGATGCAGGGGGACTATTCCACATCACCTGCCGGGGTTTTACCACAACCGCTGGACGAATGGACCGGGCTGACCAAGATCCAGGGGATGTTCCGATCGACTGATGACCAATTTTACCAAAGTCCTAAAGCGCAAACCATCCCCTGTTGCCTTCATGCTGCAGAAATAGAACTTTGCGACCCCCACCCCCCCATACAATGAAGTGTTTACACAGGATTTCAGATGAACAGTCTGAGAAAGTGAAAGTGAAAAGGTAGGCCATGCTGGTCCACTCTATTTGTCTGAGCAATTTGTTTAGCCCTTATCCATCCATGCTCGGTAATAAAAGCTCAGAGAGGCAATTTACAAGGGTCAATGTCGAGCGATGAGGCAGGTTTATGTGCCAATGCGTGTTGGTAATTAACTTTTACTTCTAAAAAGGGGTGATAGGAGACAGAGTGTTACCATGTTTACGACTGTGTTGGGTAGAAGGTGGGGGGGTTGGAGGGGCAAAGATTTTGCTGTATGATTAACCACAGTCATAATGAGTCTATAGATCTGGCAACCACATGCACAGAAGCAAGGTCAACGCAATAGGCCCATCTTGGCATGATTACCCAATAGCTATAAACAGCCCCCCATTGTTGTGAAAATATTCTGGAAAAAAGAAAATGTACATACAATGAGCTCCACAATGTTTGGAACAAAGACATATTTTTTCCTGATTTGGCTCTGTACGCCACAATTTTAGATTTGTTACCAAACAATTCACGTGTGTTTAAAGTGCACTCTTAGTTTTTATTAAAGGGAATTTTTATACATTTTCATTTCACCATGTAGAAACTACTGCACTTTTTATACAGTCCCCCATTTCAGGGAATCATAATGTTTGGGACAAGTAGCTTCACAGGTGTTTCTGATTAGTCAGGTGTGTTTAGTTGTATCCTTACTGCAGCTAAGCTTTCAGTCTCTATTCTTATTTGCTTTTGATTGCCTTTGGAGTCTATGGTTGTTGTTGGTAAGCATGTGTACCAGAATTGTGCCACTGAAAGTCAAAGCCAAAAACAGGAATTCTTGACTGGCTAAGTCATTCACCAAAGTCATTCACCCAATCAGAATCCACTGAATGTGCGCTCCATACGCTAAAAAGAAAGCTCAAGGCAACTACCCCCAAAACATGCAGGAGCTGAAGATGGCTAAAGTACAGACCTGGTAGAGCATCATGAGAAAAGATACTCAGAACCTGGTGACATCTATGGGTGACACAATTCAACCAGTCTTACGTGCAAAGGACATGCAAGAAAGTACTAAACATGTCATTTACATAACATTTATGAGTCCCAAATATTATGGTGCCCAGGAATGGGGGGCTATGTATAAAAGGTGAAGCCATAAAAATACGCTTAATTAAAAGCTGGGATGGTGCACCACAAGTGAATCTAAAATTGTGGAGTAGAGTCATATCAAGAAAAAATGTGTCTTTTTCCCCAAACAGTATGCGGCTCACTGTATATTTCGTCCTTGCTTCCTGTATGGATTCGAGATGAAACACAACAGCCAAAATAAAAACTGAGCACAGAATCTAAAAAAGCATTGGCTTTAAAATGACTAAATGATGCCGCTACTGTCACCCATTCTGTTAAAAGGGAGACAAAAAAAACTTTCTCTAAAAATAGAACTGACATCCAAGGTGATCACATTGCAATCACATGGGATTTCTCCCTTTTTTCTGAATTCACATACTTCAGTGAGTAAGTGAAGTGTGGCAAATAAAGAGCGATATTCCATTAAGGCAACATATCTTGAAAGCTACAGAACATTTGAAGATGAAAGGAACTGAAAAGCATATCCCTAAATGAGGGACAAAGACTGCTAGCTCAGACAGAAGTTGACCTCCGACCAACTACTGACCTTTGGGGAACCCTGTGCACAGGGGAGCCAAGTTGTTGACCCCTCCCTTTCTCTGCCACTTGTCCAAACTTGTCCAAACCAAGTAACCAACAGCAGGGCTCTGAAGGTACACCCTTCTACACCCCACATATACACACACTCCCACCACAAGGGAAACCAAGCTGGGCTGGCCCAGACCAAGGGTCAGGACTGCAGGGGACCGTTTTGGGCTTGATGGAAGATTCCTCAAGGACTGAGGTAGGGCAGAGTCTTTAAATAAAGGACAGAAGATGAAAATAGATGGTGTGAATTCCAGTATCCATCCATTGTGTCACCAACTGTTCTGTCCTGATTGTTTACTGGGATTAGTGTTACTAAGGAAGACATTCATGTACAGGCACAAATTGTCCTTGACTAATCACTGTGATCCTATTCTGGTCCTTTTTTGTTTATCTTTGTAGCTGTTTAACTCACTTCACCTGGTCACTTGGGTGTAAACTGCTGATTTTAAGGTGAAAACAAAAACCAGCTAAGATTGTGTGGCTCTCCAGGACCAGGGTCACAGACCCCAGGCCTACACTATACAACAACCCTATTCTTAACCACTGAGTGCTTCTCCCTTTTTTCCAATCCGAGGCATTATTTTCAGATTACAACCTTTACCAATGCTTCACAACACATGAAGAAGTCAACATTAAAGGACTACAGCACAATTAAATGAAAAAAAGTATCCATTTTACAATAACAATATCTGCTAGTGAGGGAGAAGATAGAAGCTTTTAGCATTTATGCTTATTAGGATAGCAGCAGACACTGCTGCCTATAAATCTGCCTGCAAAAACTTTTAGAAATAGCCTAGTTTGAATGCCAAACGTGCCTCCTGGAAAAAGAAAGTCAACTCTGACAAGAATTTAATAACATGCATATAAACTGCATTTATATATAAACTGGGGGTGACATAGCTCAGGAGGTAAGACCGATTGTCTGGCAGTCGGAGGGTTGCCGGTTCAAACCCCGCCCTGGGCGTGTTGAAGTGTCCTTGAGCAAGACATCTAACCCCTAACTGCTCTGGCGAATGAGAGGCATCAATTGTAAAGCGCTTTGCATAAAAGCGCTATATAAATGCAGTCCATTTACCATTTACCATAAACTATTTACTGAAGGGTAAATAGAAAATTAAATCAGATGTATAAACTAATATAGACGATCAAGATCCATTTGAGCTATTCTGTAAGTTTGCATCAAATTAATTTAAACCATTATTAGAAAAACACTGAGTTCATAATCTGAACTTCAAAGGATTGGACGGTTGATTTCTGATAAATGTCAAGCGCTTTAACTTAGGCTACAGTTGTTACAACAACAAGCACATCTTCAAGGATTTCACATTTTTTGTCAACCTCAAGCTGATCATCTGAAATGCATCTCAAGTCAACATTTCCTACTCAGCTCATTTATGAATGCTTGGTGTAGCCTATATATAACCAAACACGTTCCCTTGGTTTTTCTTAAAGATTTCATTATCATAACCGTCATTACCTTGCCTCGTTTGTTACAGAAAGAGGTAACGCTCTGCACTCTGCAACGCTCTCCCCAGAGGAGTCTATGATGAACATGCACAAACTAAAATATTAAACCTTCATATGGGTCACCGATTTTTGAAAATCTTTACCTATGAAGGCAATAAAAACGATATTAACCACAGATTTTAATCACAGAGAAAGTTCCTGTGCAAGGCTATACCCTGTTGATTTCCAGTAGTGCTTTCTCCAAAATGACTAGGCTATATGCTAAAATATGAAATAAAAATAATAAAATATATTAAATATAGCATTAAATAGCATAAAAGTCTACTTTATGAAAAATGTATTGTCAAAGGTGTCTGCTCTGCCATATTCAATTCAGAGCAAGGATATTCATAGGGTTTAACATGGGAGATTGGCCATGGCAAAACATTGATTCTGCTTTCACTTCTGTTATTTTCAGGTACGTTTACTTTGGGGTTATTGTTTTTCATGAAGCTCCTGCTATGACCAAGTCTGTGCCTCCCGGCAGAGGCAACCTGGTTTTTGGCTATAACATCCTGGTACTGGGTGGAATTCATTATGCCAGAGTTTCCCAACCTTTTTCCTTCTGTGGCACACCTTCCAAATTTACAGAATCTCTTGGCACACCACGCCGACAGAAAAAAAACGTGAGCGACGTTGATGTGACGTGCCAACAGTAGGCCTAAATGTTTTTTGGGGTTTTAATTAAGCGACATGCATATTAATTACATTTATTTTGGCTTTTGTGAATGGGACTTGTTCATTTAAGTTTTTTTTTTAAAATTCATTCGCACATTAAACTTTTTTTAAAGGATTTTTCACATGGCACACCTGACCTCGCCTGACGGCACACCCGTTAGGAAATATTGCATTATGGTCTAGACACTCAAATGTCTCAGTTGCTTTCAGTAAAGGCTTGATATGGTGGTGGTGTTTTATGCTTGGATTTGAACATTCTATAAATGGCAACAAATCTCAACCAAATGTCCATATCACATATGAATAAAGTTATGACCTTTGATGAAATGCCAGTCAATGTCCTACGGTCATAAAATTTACAATTACCAGTGTGAAATGCTTTCTCATTTCACTTTATGATCCAGATGATCGCACTTAGGTTACAAAGGATTTCTGCTATAAATGGACAAATGAAGTGGGATCAAGGAACTACCAACTGCACAAAGTGTAGACTCAAGAAAAGAATGCAAGTAGTGGAGCAACCACCGAGGAATGGTTCTGAAAAAACATACAGCTCCACATGGACTGTGGAATGAGTTTTCCATTCCAATGAAAAGAAACGTGACCAAGTGATCACAGGGCATTACTGCCATGTGCGAGAACTAGCTATGTCAGGAATAAGGCTGTTTTGGAAACAACTCAAAGGTCCTGTGACTCTGGCTATTTCCAAAACAAGAAGCGCATGTAACCAAGGGAAGATGATGCCAAAACGGTAATCAGACAGGACAATTTTAGTCCCCATTTAGTATGCACAATAGACTTATGAGTTCTCCATGAAGGCTGGTGAAATCGCAGACGATGGCTTAGTGACATTGGTACTGTAATGAGTCTTGTGATTCAATTTCTGACAAGTCCAAAACATTCATGCAGGATCTCTTTGAGAGCTCAGAACTGCCAACTGCAAACTGTAAAAAGATTATTCAATAATATTCCACTGGCCCTTTCAGATGTGGTCGACAAAACAGAATGGTAGAGGTCACAGGTTCCTTTGGCTCAGACTCAATCGATTCCTACAGTTTCAGAAGTGCTGGCGTCGAAGAAAAGGATACTTCTCACAGGGATGGGAAGCCAGGGGAACAAATCAATGCACTTTTAGAGGGAAAACGCCAAATACTACGGCTCTCTTCGGGCTACAGCAGGAGTGCCCAATCTCATAAAAAAGTTGGTGCGGGTGCAGGTTTTAGTTCCTGTCCAGCACCAGAACAACTGATTCAACTCATCAATGACTTGAAATCACTTTTTATCACGTCTTATCATGCATTTGATATGAGGCAAAGTGGATGCAAGCTACTGCTGCACCCCTGCACCATAAATGTGTCTTTTGGATCACTAGATTTACTGAATCTAGCTTTGGAAAAAAAAAAAATCCTGTCAACAGTTCCTTTTACAATATCATCTAATGCAAAATGAAGATATTTTCAGTGACAGCGCATTCCATGTCATTTCAGCTACATGTGCAGGCAGTGAAGGCCTGATGTACAAAAAGAAAGCACCAAGAACTATTTTTATTTGTACTGTCATACAAAAAAAGGGTTCCAGGTTCCTTCGATCATAGGGGTTCGAAAGGATATGCATGACGGAGGGGCTTGTAAAAACAGCCCTGGTCAATACAAATCAATCAGCTTGCTACTTGCCTAAAGCGCAGCGATGTTCCAGGTTGCGTTCTCAATAGCGCCTCTGTACCTTCACACGGCTCACACATTTGCTTCTGGTTGGAAAAAATAAAAGCCTACTACATAACCAAGTCACGCCATTGACAAACACCAAAAGGCCAGAATGCTCCAAGGTGGCCAACCTGTTGAGTCACTATTCATTCGTGAACTACGGTATATGTCCTGGAAACAGTCTATCCGTTCGACAGGAAATCCTATTTTTTCAGTGCGAATTTTACGCGGCACATCACAAATAAAAATCTACACTATAGTTAAAAGCATGAATGACTTTAATTGTGTCAATAATATTTAATTGTCAGTGACACAATGCGTGTTTGGGAGCATTCATTCACCAGTGTTAAAGACTGCGTGAATGTAAAGTAAGCGTGCGGTGATTAAAAAAATGCTTTTCCCTAATTGTAGCCTACAGTTTACTGTTGATAGCCGATTAGTAACGCCAATGAGCACTCGCTGGAATTTTGCTATTTTATACGACTTTCTAGTTGCATTGTTACCCCGAAAACAAAACTGCTATAGGCGCTGTGAATTGGTGGACGTCAATTCAGAATAACTGGTAATTGCTTCTTTTGAATTTTACCGCTTTTTTAAGGAAAGGCTAAGCTCTGACTAGCCGTAACAGAGAAACACAGTGAACAGCAATTGCAAGTGAAAAGAGACTAACCTCATTCACTCAAACAAAATAAACTTAACTTCAGTATCAACAGAACGGGCATGCATTGTCGCTCGAGTCACTTTGATCGTTGTTTTTAAAATATGCCATCAAAACTGCAAAACTAAAATAAAATAATAAATAAATAAATAAGCAATTGCGTGGGTATGGATTCAATCTGACTATCATTTCCTAACGCATTTAATAATTTTCAATATTTATGATCGGGAAGTCTGAAATATTCAAAGTATATATTACGCAAGAATGTAACTTTGCAAAAAGTTAGCTAAGTTACATGTGTAAAGGTGCCATAGCAATTCCCCGTGATCATTGTTCCGGGTTTCCTTGGAGAGGTCACGAGGCAATGTCTTGAAAGCACCATTAACTCGTTTCAGGCATCTTTACCATGCATAAACTAACTTCTATACAGTCTTCCCTCTCTAAATTACCTATGTGTCAGGTAAACGGCCCGTCAACTTTCAAACAGGCAATCGGCAGAAATCAGATCTCGCCAACGTTAGCCTACTTCAAGTCATTTTACATTGTTTAAGCTTCACTGCAATTGGGCAAAACTGGCCATTAGCCTGCCCAAGTTTTTTCTCTTCCTAGTTTCTCTTTGCAGATGTAAATTCAGTGCAGGGAGTAAATGTAATCAAATAGCTACTGCCCCAACATGTACAGCTCGCTAGCCTTGCGCTCTGTGGATAAGGGTATGGCACGACTTGCTAGTTGCAATGAGTGCAAATAAATGCAAGCATACCAGTGCAATCTAAATAAATCAATAATACACTGGCTATTCATTGTCATTGTGCAACGCAGTGTTAGCTCGTTAGCTTGCCACCCACCTTCCACTCGGGAGCGGAGATCAGAAACCGTTTTTTGAACAGGATGCATATCTCCACACCAAGCCGGGCAAAGGCACCTGTCAAACCCCGACTTCTAAAATTGCCTGTTCCGTTCCTTTCCGCCGTCGTGTTTTGTAAACTAGTCCACATGAAACAGAATTTCGTCGCTATATTAAAAGTCGCGATTTATTTATCCAGGGCGCTTATAGTCCCACATAGTCCCATTGCAAGGAAGGAAACAGATGGATTTGAGAGCTCTCGTGGATTCACGGTTTCGATCACATCATGCGACTGCACGCAGTTCACCGCTATTCAAGAATCGATCCAATCTCCTGATGTGAACCTAGTGTAACAGCGCCACTTTAGAAGTCAGAGTGTACCATCTGGGTCGCACGGGGGTGCGAGAGACGAGAGCTGCGCGTGTTTGGCGATTTACGTTCACAGTTCAAGATTTTTGCAGTATTTAAACAAATTCGACTGAAAAATTATACAAATCGACACTTATAGTTGATTGATTTGACATTGTATCATAAAAATAAAAGTTACATACTGTTTGTGTCACCCTATATTCCTTGAACATTAGCGGTGCTCGTGGAAGAACCCGGTATTTGAGCAGTAGGTTTTAGTATGCGAGGGAACATTAAAATGCTTTTGGTCTGTGGTCGTTTAGATTCTGACGGACTAGACACTACGTTTCTTTTTTCAGTGTAAGAAACTGTAATTCACGACCACATCATGAATTTCAGTCGTGGTTGTAACGAAATCATACACGTGTAGGCTACGCTTAAATGTGCTATGCTATAATGATACATAAACCTGGTGAGAAAAGGTTTGACAACTTGAACAATGTATTTGCATTTCCTTACCTGGGAGGGCAAGGAGTAGGCAGTAAGCAGCTACCCCGCATTTTTGTATGTACATACGGTAAGCGTAAGAATGTGGGTATGGGGCTATATTGGGATGGCAGGTATGCCATCCCGCCAAGTTACGCCTTGGCGGGGGCATGTGTAGGTTACAACGGCAATGGTAAAGCTCTGTAAGAAAAAAAAAAACATTTCGGGATCATGAGTGGATCATTCTAGAACGTTTGTTTTGAAACTGAAAATGAAAGTGTGTTGTGATTTTATTTGGTCACATAAAGCTTTCCACAGTTTATAAAGTTAGCACCATCAAGAAAAATTATGTTTATATATACTAGGCTACTTGCAGATATCAGACTAGGTTCAAGATTAGGCCTGTAGGGCTACAAGTGTGTTTAGGGAACGCGTTTTCAAAATAGCCTACGTTTGCTGATAACAACAGGTGACATTTGTCATATCACCGCTGGCAAAAACATGTGGTTATTAGTGCTGAAAATAAATTTCCTTGATAAAATTATGATTTACCAGAGTCATCATCTCAGTAATATCAGAAACGTCAACGTATTGCTGCCTAATAATTATATAATTAGCGTGTGACTTTATGTCAGGGCTTGTTACCGCGGCAGCTATGACGTCACAGTTACGCTTTATGATTCTATATAAACCAGTATCTCTGAGCCGACAGGTGCCTGTAAAAGTCACATGTTAAGTTTTCGTACTGTGCTCACCAGGGACAGGCACGATGGGTTTCAGAATAATAAGATCATGATCAGTGAAAAAGCAACAACATTAAGGTAAGCGATGGTATTGATCTGACCTCCAAAAAACGTAATCGCTACTACTACTAATAATAATAATAAATCAATTAAGTACACACTGACAATGAATAAATGAATGAATAATTTGCTGAAAGGGGAGAAAAGAGATGATGTCATACACAATTTATTTTTCTGCTCTATAACATTTGCTGTATATTACAGCACTTTTTAGCTGGACCACAACTGCGGGGCCAGCCCTACAAACGCGAATGTCTGTGACTGACTGACTGAATGAGTGTTATACCGCGCATGTCTGTGACGTCGGCCGGTTCGGTCCAGCCTTATACTAGGTTTTAACCCTCTAGTTATACATAGCCCCTTTTTCTGGGCACCATACTGTTTGTAACATATTAATGTTATGAAAATGAAAGTAGTCATGTTTAGTTCTTTGTTGCATATCCTTTGCATGCTATGACTGTTTGAAGTCTGTGACCCATAGACATCAGCAGGTGCTGAGTATCTTCTCTTGTGATGCTCTGTCAGGCCTGTACTGCAGCCATCTTCAGCTCCTGCTTGTTTGTTTTCTCTTTAGCATATGAAACACATGCTCAACTGGATTCAGTAAATGACTTGGCCAATCAAAACGTGCCTGTTTTTGACTTCGAAAAACTCCTTTGTTGCTTAAGCATTATGTTTGGAATTATTGTTTGGTCGTAATTATTGTACGTAAATATTATGGTACCCTGAAATGGGGGACTATGTATAAAAAGTGCTGTAATTTCTGCCTGGTGAAATCAAAATGTAGAAAAATACCTGTTTATAAAAGCTGATAATCTGCTTCTCAGATTCACATGTCAATTGTTTGATTAAAAATCTAAAACTATGGAGTACAGACCCAGATCAAGAAAAAAAATGGAACAGTAAGGATACCTTTGCAGTGCTCCTCAATGCAGATTATGAAAGTTTAGTTTTTTAGTTTTTAAACCAAAAGAATACACAGGGATCAGTGTTGCAATTCAGGCAGAGAAACTGAATGCGTCTTTGTTTCTCCTTTGTGCACATTGCAACATTCAAAAGTAAATGGTAAATGGACTGCATTTATATAGCGCTTTTATCCAAAGCGCTTTACAATTGATGTCTCTCATTCACCCATTCACACACACACTCACACACCAGTGGTGAAAGGCTGCCATGCAAGGTACCAATCAGCTCGTTGGGAGCAATTAGGGGTTTGGTGTCTTGCTCAGGGACACTTCGACACGGCCAGGGCGAGGGATCGAACCGGCAACCCTCTGACTGCCAGACAACCGCTCTTACCTCCTGAGCGAGGAGTAGAGAGGCTAACATAAAAGCTCTGGCGTCTTGCTGTGGTGAGTTAAAGCCCAAGTGATGTGTGTTTGTGCCTCATCTGACCCGCAGGCGTGTGTAGGGAGGAGGCCGATGGAGGACAACGACCTTGCGAGTAGAGGGGCCGGCGACGCCCGAGGCCCCCCAGTGTGGCCCGTGATGAGGCGGCTGAGGGAAAGGGGATACGGCGACGCCCCCGATGTTTCCGCCAGGAGCGTTGCGCTGAGACGCCTGGAGGCTGCCCCGGGGGGGAGACTGCGTTTGGGGTGGAGGGAAGGGTGGAGGCAGCGACGACGCTTCAGGGGGCTCCGCGACGTGTGGGGTCTGATGGAGGCTGAGGTGTGGGGCCAAGTGCAGGGAGGAGGACAGTTGTTATGACACGGAGAGGCCAGGGCCAGATACTTACTCCACTCTCCTGTTAAATACCCACCTGCTGGCGAGGGGGATCATCTCAGGAGGTCAGAGGTCAACACAACGTGCTTCTTGCAAGCCCCTTTCCAAGCAGGGAAACATATTTATGGGAGAAGACAACTGGCTAACCACAAACAAAGCCTTTCATCTCAGGACCTTAAACATGCCCACACAACCCCCACCCATCACTTCGAGAAATCCATCCATTTCTCCCCCAACAGGAACTTGCTTCAAACTACGAAACCATGCCCTTACCAGTTGGTACACACATTGCAGCCTTATAACATGAGCCTGGCCAAACCCGAAGCTATCCGGTTAACTGCACAAACCACCTGGCAGGCAAAGAGGAACCACAGAGGACAGCATGAGCCCACAAAGGAGGGAACCATTACACCGATGATGCAGCCTTTGCCTGCAACATGAGTGTGGACATCCTGTTCCACCTGACTACCTTCCCATCAGAACATTGAACACTAAGTCAACGCAGCCTTTAAATGGAAGCTGTATCTCAGCAGATTGGATCAGATTAATTTTATAAATGTTGTCAATAAAGCTTGTGTTTTTGAACAGTTTCCCAATTTTAAACTGGTAATTGTGCTTTGGGTCACTGTCCACCTTTCACCCACATCTGCACTTCAGCTCAAGTCTGTGTACTCCTCTGATGCCTTCTTCCACAAATCAGAGGCTATTTTGCTCCTTGAAGGCCACACCAACGTGTAGACCAATGTAGTGTTTTTCAGTCAGCAGCCATCATTAAGAATACCTTAAGTCACTAGTAGCAGCAATACATTTCAAAAAGGGAGAACTAAACTCCAGAGTTTATTCAGTTTAATGAGAAAACATGTTTTTTTTTTGTACCTTTTGTCTTTGGCCTATTGGTGAGCCTTACAGAGAGGCCGTCATTTGCTGTTGAAACACATAGTTGTGTATGTTAGTGAATTATTAAAACTTTAAAATCTGAACAACAGGTGCACACACATACACACACACACATTGTAGAATTACGTGCATCCCACAAAGTGCGCAAAAATGTAAATGGATGTGCTGATGATCCCATAAAAATTTCATAACAATTTATTATTAGCCATTTACAGAATGTATAGAACAACAGGAAGAACAGCAGAGCTAAAAGGGGCTAAAAGCCAAAAAAAGGAGGGCTCTTAAAACTGCTAAACTTAATCTTGCAAATTTAATATGTAAAAAAACACATGCCAGATATATGCAAAATATTATGTTGCATTAGTTTTATTTGTCTGTACATTCATTTTTACATTAAATGTACAGTGTTTATGTTTTTTATGTATTAAAATTTAAGAATGACAAACAATTTTTGGTCATTAAAATATTAGAGGAAATGTTCCTAGAACATACACTTTCCCTATTTCCCAGATGTCCCTTGAAGTCTTGAAGTCATCCTGGACATTACAGGAATTGTTTTGGAACTATACACTTTATACCGGTTAAAACAAAATTATAACTGTGGATGGTCATACATGTTAATTTATCAGAATTTTTGCATCAAATTAACAATGTTCAATGAATCCCATACTTCAATATTTAATTCACATAATTTGATGTTTAGAATACACTTTATTATTTAGAACATTCATAAAATGTCACATCCTCCACATCCTCAATACTATGATAACCATCGGATAAAGTTACCTATAAGTTTGTATGGAAGAGTTTTCTGGCCCTTTGACAGGTAGTTTTAAACAATACATACACTTGGAGAACATTCTTGTCATTATAGCAGTCAAAATCAGGTAGGATTTAACCTATGTTGAATATCCCTTCCATGGTCATGAAAGGTTTGTGTTAGCTGGTGAACCGCTTAATTCACTGAGTCACAGTGAGTTCATATTCTATTCACTGTAGTTTATATTCTATTCACTGTTAGCAGTATGCTACAGTACGTGATTACCCATTGAATACTGGAGATAACATGAAAACCATTTCATCATTTATTTAAAATGTTTATTCAGCAGGTACCTTGACTTGCAGAGCATATGGTTTTTGTTTTTTTTTAAACATTATTCATTGGATATTTACTGGAGGAAAAGAGTAATGTTTAGGTTATACTTTATGAATGGATTTACAATGCTGGATTTATGGAGAGGGTGATTAAAAATATATTAAATATTATCTTGCCAGAAAGGGTATATATACAGAGCAACCTGTCTTATTCAGCCAGTTTTATCCAAAATGGCTCCATTGCTGGGATTTAGGTCTGTGGCAGGCGTGGTTGCGTGGAGACAGTGAGGAGGTAAAGCCTGTATTTTGGATTATGCATGTGTTGGTTTTTCAGTTTCTTCTTGCACATGGCTCAATCGGAAGGCTCACTGAAAGCAATCAGTGTGTAAGTGTCTTTACTGTGACATCACTCCCCAGAGGAAAAATCTTTTGCTCAGGATAGTCTTTTCTTTAACTCTTGAGAAAGTAGTAATCTCAATTGTACATCTTTTTGAGATCACTTCAATCTGAATTGTTGCTCCTAAAACCCCCTTAGATAGATAATGAGAGAATGAATTTGAGACTTCAGTAAGATGAATGGATGTTGAATTGAGATGTGGTTGTTTCTCATGAGGTCACTATGAGAAAACAGACATATTTGAGAAGAATCATGAGATCCTAGGAGTCATAGCTGAGTTTTCTTTGAGCTCTTTCTCTGATCTCATGGTCCCATGTTCAGGAGACCTAAATTAGACTTATTTAAGATCATTTAGAGATCTCTTGTTTTGATCAGAGTAAGACATAAATGAGATTAAATGTGGTTGTTTCTCCTGAGTTGAATTTGAGAAGTAGGAGAAAAAGCCTTTGGTCTCACCTTAGTATTAAAAATAGCTCATTTGTGTCGAGGAGAAATGAAAGAAACAACTATGAGATCTCTTCTTGGATTTTGCTTTCCTATGGGTCACTGCTTCCATCCGAGCTGAGGACTAGATACAAGCAGTCTGATAAAGCCAAGATCAGTGCTTCAAGCTCTCTACGTCCTCAAGTACTCGGTGGCTGCAATGGCTGCAGCCTTAAATCAGACACAAAATATCCCAGATATCAAATATGACATGTGTTTGTGCCTTCCATGTATGTGTGCCACACGTTTTGATAATCATGCTTGAATGAAAGCCATATCACTGAAATAAACTGATTTCTTGCAAAAAGGAGGTGCTTTCAAGGAATGGAGAAGGCCAAAATTTTTTCAAGAAACTCCTGGATACAATTGCATCATCACTGTTAACCTTCTGTTAAGAAGTCACAAAAGACCACAGAGGAGGCAAATGTTTTTCCCATGTTTCTTATAAGTGTATTCCAAAGTTTATTGCATGAACTTATGTCCAAGTTAAAAACAAATGTGAACTCAAACTAAGGATGAGTCCTGATTAAAATCTTTAAACAACCACTACATTTGAGTCTCGCCATTGCTTTCTACAGAAACACATACACCGAAAAAATGGTGTTGTCCCCATTAAGAGTGTCCCTGCATGGTGGTGAGATAAGCCATGTGTCTGTTTTGGCTGAACTCTATTTGAATGCTGGCAAAGCATGTTCTCTTTCTCTCAGCTCAACAGACCCTCCACCCACTTCTGGGCTTCAGGCTATGGTTGATCTGCAGGCCAGAATTCTCTCTCTCTCTCTCTCTCTCTCTCTCTCTCTCTCTCACTCTCTCTCTCTCTCTCTTTCTCTCTCTCTCTCTCTCTCTCTCTCTCTCTCTCTCTTTCTCTCCCTCTCTCTCTCTTTCTCTCTCTCTCTCTCTCTCTTTCTGTGTGTGAATCTGTTTTTGTGTCTGCATGTAAGGAATAACCACGACATGCTATGTGTTTCTCATGATAATTGAGAAACTCCATTACACCCTGAATACCACTGCAGGGTTCCTTGTCATCAACAGGCACTAGCAGCTGGTTTATAACATCTATGCACTGATTCTGTAATGGAGCTGAACTGTTACAAAAATGGTCAGTATTGTGGTTTTAGCTCATCCCAGATCAGACAAGGAAGAAAAACAGTACTGCAATCACCTGCCTTATTATGTATACTCACTCCTACACTCGCTCAAAATAAGTGGTCTTCTGCCCTCTAGTGGCAAAATAGGAAAACTCCCAATTATTTCCAATTCAGGCATCTTACTGAAACACATCATGTTTTAGTATGTGTGCTATATAATCAAAATATATTCACTTATTTTACATATACATAATGTATATGTATAATAATTCAATACATTTAAATTAGCATCAGTGGTTAAGATAGTATGAGAGATTCAAGAGTGCAACTCTTAAGCAGTACTCAAGACAAGCTTGAGAAGTTGAGGGTATAACAGAGTAGTACATGTCTGCAGGTCTTGAAATCAATTAAAAAATTTTTTTTTCATTGTGCTACTGGAATATGTAATGCATCATTGCATTTGCGTTACAGTACATATACCAAATGCTCATTTTCTTTCATTTTCACAATCTATTTCAAAAGCATGGTTAATGAAATTATACACAAAGGTCAAACACACATCAAAGCTGTAAATAAAAGGGAAAATAGCGCTAATTCATTTATGTGGTAGTTTGCATATCATTTTCTTTAATCTCCTGGTATATTAATGGGCAAGAATACATGATTACTATAAAAGCAACCTAACCACTAACTACAGATTTTAGCTAGTACTAGGTAGTGCTGTATGAGTGACTGTACAGGAGTGACTGTATGTTGCACAGCTAAAATTTAAATGCAAGGAGAACAGGTCTTAACTCTTGTCAGCGATTTCTGGCACTCATTGTACCTATTCCTTATTTTGGCCGATTGTGTTTCTGTGATGTACGTGCCAACCAGATTTACCCCTTATCAAACACTAAAAATACTGGACTTTGTATGAACATTTCCTCAGAATAAAAGATTTAATGTTTGTGAAAAGGTGCAAGCTTTGCCCACATAACAGCCAAAGTCGAAGGGATGCACATGTTCGGCACACATTTAAACCTACTGAACAGTCATGCCCGCTGTTGAACAAACAAATAAACAGGGTTTGACCTTCACAGAATTTTTTTTTACAATATTAATGGAAACCAATGGGGATGAAGAGTGACTCAAACATGCCTACCATCGTCTGCCTTGTTTAGCATAAGACTGTTGAGAACCAAGGTCAGAGCCACTCACTCAGCATTGATGGCATCCCTCATCTAGGTGCACTGAACCAGCTAGCAGAGCCCCTTGCGATGGCTTAGCTAGCATGGGGAGCCCTTCACTAGCTACAAGAGAACATCCACCACTGTGCACGAAAGTGTGACGATTTGATGGAAAAGGAAGCTGGCAAGGAAGCTTACCTAGAGCAGTTTAACTTCATGGCGGAGGTGGCGGGCTGGATGGAGCAGGAAAGGATGTCAACCTGGCAGCGTTCCTGGAAGGGGAGGCACTGCACGCACGCCTGGACATCAACAACGAGCCCCAGTCCTTCAAGTGCCTCAGTCTGGCATTGGCAAGGTGGTTTGGGAAGGTGACGTCCATCATCACTCTCAAGGAACAGCTGCACTCGAAAGAGCTGACCCGGGGAGAAACTACGCCTGTGCACTGTGGACATGCAGCGGCTAATCTAGCTAGCCTATCCACAATGCAATGGCTCAGGTCAGGCCCTCGGCCTGTTTCTGCTGGGCCTTTATCTGGCTCACTTGAGGCAGCAGGTCCGCATTACCTGTCCTAGCAACCTGAGTGAGGAGCCGGTGCAGGCTGAGGACGTAGAGGCAATCCTGCATGCCCAGCATGACAGCAACGGTCAGGAAGTGATGTCGTCAGTCCTGGCTTAGGCAGTGACAATGCCACAACCTCCGGAGCTGGCGGTGTGGCAAGAAAGGCCGTCTGATGAGAGAGTGTAACTGGAGGCCATGAGATGACGACGACAGGCAGCAGCAGTTAAGAAAAAGGGTGGGCCACTTGGGCTGCAACCAAAATAGCATTTATGTGTGTTGTGAGGTAGCCAGCAGTAACTTTTCAAACTGACACCGAGACTTAACTATGCAAACAGGAATGTTATTATCTCCGCTTTATACAGACCCAACCTTGAAATCCACCTCATGCACTAGAACCATGCCTCTGGTGCATGGTGAGCCTAACTCAGATACCAGAACATGGGGCCCAACCACATGCTAGAACAGTGCCAGAATGAGCCAACCACCAACCTGTCTCACTCCTGTAATTTGAGCAACTTCAATTCACTTTGGGGAGCACTCCAGTTATAATTCCCAATTTACACAAGCAGGCTGATAAGATGATGTACAGAACTGAAACTGACACCTTAATCCTGAAATATAAAACCATTTGTTCATACATTGACCCTGTTACCTACTAAAAAGATAACAGAGAACAGTAGTTTTGAATGTGGTTTCCTCCTGTTTACTAAATGACTTTGATTAAGGTTATAGTCATTTTCTGACACTGTAGGCAGCTGAGATGGCATAGTTCATACTGCTGACAGGCATTTTGTTTGTTTTGCCGAGACAACTTCATCATGTCAAATGGGTCCTTGCGTCCATTTTAAAGCTGTTCAAAATTTTTCACAGTGCGTTCAATTATTTACCAGGGGGCTATCATTTTACTCTCTGGGAGTTTTTTTGGTAACCATAGCAGACGTGCATGCATTATTAACTGGCTTGATGACACTGACTGTGTAGCCGTGTGTGTCTTGAGCCTTTTTGGTACAGTAAAGTACATGTTAATGTTCATCACCGTCCATGAGAGAGCAAACTTGTGGTGGCAGGTTCTTCCTCAAATGAGACTAAACAATAGAAGACGAAGCGACGGACGATGTAAAGCACGTTCTGTTTTCCGATGGAGGGGGAAATGTTCAAACTGGAGGATGAGAAGCCGCAGAAGAGAGTTAGGTTTCGCGTGTCATCGGCGAATAGCGGTCGGGTCCTGAAGGAGATGTTCAGGAATGAGGGACCGTCAGATTCTTTGGATTCAGACACCACCAGCACTTCGGAGGCCGAACGGGCCAGCACCCCTTCAACCAGCGATACTAGCGGCCACTTTAGTGGATTTCTCGGCTCAGAGCTGGATGACAGTGAGAGCGAGCCTGATGACCTGCTGATGTATGCTGGTGCCTCCAAGGACCGGGCATTCGGCACTAAGCGAATCAACATCCTCAGCAACAATGGGACTGTGCGGGGGGTCAGGCACAAAGTCAGTGCTGGCCAAGCGCTGTTCAACAACCTATCCAATGTCTATGGGGTGAGTGCATTAATTAGACTTGTTCTTATGGTTGTCTTGATTGATTCTACTGCTTTCTTACATTTGATCATCTACTCAAGGTTGATGTGCCCCGAAGGAATAAAATTGTGTTTCTGGTGACTAAGATGAGGGCTGGTTCTAAGCGTAGGCCACATAGGCAGTTGCCTCAGGCAGGTTAAAAACTGCGATCCCCAAACGACCCCCGTTCCTTTTGCAATCTTGCCTAGGGTGGCATATAGACTAGAGCCATGATGACAAACATACTGAGTTTCTTTGGAAATAAACACGATGGACTCTAGGTCATCTGTTGACTGAAGTTCAGGTAGGAGCAAGGCTTTCTGAAAAATTTTCAGTATTCAGCATCTCACTTGGAAAAATACAGAGCGTACTAACAAGAAATTTATTATAATGCAAACCAATCGGAAACCCACTGAAAATATATAAATTATTTAAATTAACACAAAAACTTTGCTTTAGAACAGGTGGAATGATCAAGTGTGTGAGCAGCACTATTCTTTGCAAAGTAAATGACTAAATCAAGTATATTAATGTGAGCAGTGGTCAGTGACTGGTACACAGTACCAGTAATGCATTCTAAACAGCTCTGACCTGGTTTTGGATTCAGTGCCTCTTTTCTCTTCCTTGAGCTCCAGCTGGTGTGAGGTCAAAGCACTGGGTCATGGTCAAATGAAAAATGCATGCGGTAATTCGCTAAGTGTTACAGAAGAAACAAATTAGGTTAATGAGTTCTCAGTACAGTGGATCAGGAGTGAATATGCTCATGTCAGGTCAATGGTATTTCTGTAGCTGGGCGATCAAGCGGGCAATGCTACACACAAGTACATGATTTTGCGATATAACTGGAAATGTGAAACAACAATGCGATGTAAGGGTTGTAAGGGAGCTGACCTTGTCACCAGAATGAGATAGTTTCAAAGCCTGGGTGGGCTATTGCTGTTGTAGCCTTGCTGTTAAAATGCCCAGTTAAAAAGCATATGAAGATGGAAGCTACTGTATATACATTGTCATGAATAAAAGCCTTTGTCAATCATTAAATTATAAATTGAAATTTCTTTTAAATGGCACTTTGAGTTTCTCTGGAAAATAAACATAAATCCTGCAAAAACCTAAATCCAACAAAATGTTTTTTAATATGTCCAGTTTTGTCATTCCAAATGCCTACAACTAGTCAGAAACAGAACCATACTGTATGTCCCATTGTACATTACATGTTTGGGAAATCCATCTCGACATACTATAAGTAAACATGCACTGAATTGTTACAAAACAATAGCAACATTACTTAAAATGTCATAGTTTGGTAATGTGTGGGTATACTTTCAGGTGGGTGACCAGATAATCCAGAAATCTGTCCTGTTATTATTAATGTCTGGTTAATCCATATGATATCAAATAATATGTTACTGTAATCATTTACTATTCACTTGGAACTGGAATTCTGTTTCCATTAGATCACACTCAGTGACTGTAGGTTACCCAAGACCTTCATCGTCAGAAATGTGATAGGTACTCATGGTGACTCATGGTTTTCTTTACCAGTGTTTTTTTCAGATGACACACTGTGTGTGACCAAGAGACCTGGCTGGAATCATCTTGTTGCACATGATAAACTCTTAATTTGTGCACTCCTCTGACCTTTTGACATAATACTTAGTTGTAATTCTATCTTTTGAAGGGCACAGTAGGAAAAGCCCTGAGTAGACATGGATAGAACAGTTGTCCAATCAGGCCAAATCCCTAACCATCCTTAAGTGAGTTGGCAAGATTAGTCCCACAGTGTTATTCCTGTCTAAATAATTTGTTCCACCTCTGCACAGACTGTGTCTCTGCATGATCTTTGATTCTAAAAGGAAAGGGCAAACTCAACATTTGGCAAGATAAACTTAATTTTACACAAACCTGGCATTTTATAATTGTATATTGATGTTCCCTTGTCAGTATATAGAATATTGTTGACATCCTTTGCTCCTTATGTTCTTCCTGTAGATAAAAAGGAGACAACACATTGGTACAATAACTTTTAGATATAACACAGGAGTAGTTTTGATGGCTAAATTATTACATTACATTATTATTACATTATTACATAACTCAATGTTAGGTATGGCTTGTTCTTTCTAATCTGTCTCTGAGAACATTTGATTTCTGTTTGACTTAATTCTTTCAAGGTTTTGTTTATTTGTTTAATTAATTTTGTCCAAATGCATGTATTAACATTACAAATACACAGAGAGAAAAAAAGATGCGATGTACCTGATTTAGCTAACAGCTAATTTCCATCTGCAGCCCCTGTACAGGTTTTCTGTTAAATGGTTACACCTGGCAAGCATTTACTAATTCTATGCATTCATTTAAGCATAGCAAAAAATAAATAGAAATTCTCACAGTTTGTTGCACTCCATATTCACAAATACCATCTATGCTGAATTTATTCCACAAATAAGCAATGCGCATAAACTTTGATATTTGAACATCCAGCTCATTTTTACCTCCCCTTATTTAGCTTATTTTAAATGTGCTGATATATTTTTGTGTGATAGCAGGTTATACAACATGCTTGAACATTCTGATTTGGAAAACAGCTTATAAAGGATTGATTCATAATGATGAAGTCTTTGTCATTATCCACCATGTTTATGCTTCACCCATTTATCACAAAACAAGAATTTACATTTTAATGTTTTGTTAGAGACCTGGTGCAACCACCTTTTACAGTGTCCCTTAAGCCATAAGAAAAAGATGTTTAAAAGGTTGTGCTAATTTTAAAATAGCAAAGATTAATTTTAAACTGCATGTATTTGGACTGTGGCAGGAAACCTGAGTACTCAGACAAAACCCACATGAACAGGGGGAGAACATGCAACACCACACAGGCACCCCACATGGGATTTAAACCAGGGGCCATCACACTGTGAGGTGACAGTGCTATCCACTCCACCACCATGCCAACACAGGTCCTTACCCACATAATAAAAATAGCACTGGATCTACACATTATACAAAACTGACTTCTTGATCATTCAGAGCTACTTTTATTACAGTTGCAAATTAGACTATTTAGTATAAGTCAAAAATGGCTGAATAGGCTAGTCATCCGATTTTGACAATGAGAGATCTCTCCAGCAGTGCAGAAATATACGTTTCGAGGTGGTCCTGTGTCAGATTTGTGCCTTGTTAGATTAGGATATGTTGGTCTTCAGGTGAAATATTGAACTTCCCAGCAACCAAAATTACATGTATTTTTTCATTATTATTGCAAGAGCTCAATGTAGGCTACTGTGCAAAGCAGGGTGTGAAAGGCGAACAGTGTGTTAGCAAAAACTTGGAAAACAAGAACGATGTTGAAAATAACCCAAATATTAAGGACAGCAAAGTTAGCATAGCCTCTTGTGGCTGGATAACTTTGGCAGTGAAATAGGCCTATTATTGTATTAAGATTTACAGCAAAAATATATTTGTCATAAATTTTACCATCAAATTTTAACCAGAATGCTTTGCAGATACATACTGTACATACGTTCAATAGTAAGTGTTTGTTAAACATTAAACTGTACAGTATAAAATTAGTGTAAACTAACAATCCTGGTACTTTCTCAAGTCCAGGCCTCCATGTGATGCTGCAGTGGTGTGATTTCTCTAAGGAAATTCTGACCACAGGACACCACAGTTGATGGTCCAGAAATCAGGCTTGGAGCTTTGTTTAAGGAGTTCAGTTGACCTGACTGAAGAATAAGGCACTCACAGGTGTTAGCGAATTCCTTGCATTGACAATGGACATTTTCAATGGTAAGATGAGGTAAAAAAAAAAAAAAAAAGGCTTGCAGGAGTTAATATGAAATAAAAATAAAATAAAGGGTTTAAAGTAGAATTAAAAGGAAATGTGTATGTGAGTTGGCAAGCCCCTCTTCTACTGGATTTTCAAGAAACTGAAAGCCAGGGTTCTCATTTTGTTTCATTTTTATTTTTAAAAAGAAACATCAACAAGAAAATGAAAAATAACAGATTTTTAAAAACAATTTCAGCTTGAGTTTTTTTGCCACTTGTAGTGATGCACATGGTTCATTATGGCAAAACATCATTTGTCAATGCAGGAGAGCAGAACAAACATCCTCATGTGAAGAATGCTGTGTATTTGCCCATGTCATTTCAGGCCACAGACTTTCAGGTGAACAGCACAGTAATTACATCGCAGTTGTACGCTTCACATGTAGTCAGTGCAGTGGATACTGGGCTGACCAGAAGAATCACTGCTGTTCACAAAACTGTGAATTAATACAACTGTTCAAAATGGAAGTCATTAATTTCTAAAAAGCATAGACTCTTTACCCTCACATTTCTCTCCCACAGTACTTATTCTCCTCAAAATACTAATTCTCTATTATTTTAGTTTGGATTTTCCAATTATTTCTTCTCTGAAGTGTAGGTTCTGCTCTGAATAACTGAGTCTCCTCTGAAGTACCAATTCTCCTCTAAAGTACTGATTCTACCCAGCCAGAATTTATGCTGGAGTATGGGCGGATCGTGATCTACACCACCAGCTTCCGCGTCATCAGGACAACCTTTGAGCGCTGTGAGCTGGTGCGCAAGATCTTCCAGAACCACCGGGTAAAATTCCTGGAGAAGAACATAGCCCTGAACAGCGAGTACAGCAAAGATGTGGAGGAGCGGTGCAGAAAGGTGGGGGAGCTCCCCTCACTCCCTGTGGTCTTCATTGATGGACACTACCTTGGGGTGAGGGTCCCTGAGAAAGACCCTCAGGGTCTAATTGGGCAAGATCCCAAGATCCCATATTAGCCAAAATAGCCGTTAGCCAAGATGGCTGAACGTAGTCACATTGTTACAAATAGGTGATATATACTGTCAAGATCTGAAATGTTTTTACCAAGGTCATGTCATGGTCTGTACTGTGCATACAATAAACATTACATTACCTTTAAGTTCAAAGAACTTTTCCTGAGATGTTCTGTCCCTTTGAAAAATTAATTTAAGATTTAACTTTGCTATGATGCATCTCAATGAGCAATATGGCCCATCAAACAACATAAAAAACATTAAATTAGCTGAAGTTCAGTCAGAATACACAAGCCACAGCAATGTTACATTGATTGCAGGTCATTTTCAGTTTAACTTTTTTCATGCCATTTCGCAGGGTGCAGAGAAAATACTGGATATGAATGAATCTGGAGAGCTTCAGGATCTTCTCATTAAAATTGAGGTAAAACCTGTTAATGAAATGATATGTGCTGGTACCTGAAAATAATGATCGGTGCCAGAGGAAGACTGACTGCTAACAGCTAACAGTGGACTAATAAGTTTTACCAGTCCAAATTCAGAAATAGGAGGACTGCTGGAATCATAATTGTACATAAGCAAAGTGGAAGTATTATTTTAGCTGGCATAGCATTTGTTTAGCAAAGGATACAATACAGTGCCCTCCAGAAGTATGTTCAGCACATGTATGCCGTTATACAAAATCTTACAACAACTACAGTAACTTATGACAAATCCAGGAAGTTGAGGCAAAGTAAGTATTGGCAAGACTTCCACAGCCAGCAGATGAATTTTCACTGCATTTTAAAATGGTCTGTTTTTCCACTGATTTATCTACATAAAGGGCTCTGATGTACTTGCTGCCCAGTTCCCTCTGCATTGATAGAGCCAATGTGTGAGAATGGTAAAGCACAGATATGCTATCAATAATGCACCATAACCATTTCCCTGAATTATGAATGGACATTGATAAATGGGCTATCAATTATGAATAGAAAAATGTCAGTTCTGTATTCGCAAAATTTGCTGATACATGTCTGGGCAAGGTAAACCAGCCAGGAGTGTAAACTGAGCTAGCAGTCAGCAAAGCGAGAACACTTGGAAAGCAGAGCTAGATGGCTGATCACCTGAGGTTCAGGTGAATGATGTAGCCAGATACTGTAAGAGAGACCTGCTGGCTCATCGAGGATCAGCTGAGTCAAATGGTTAGTCCGAAAACACAGGCCTTTATAAACTAAAACAAAGTGGAGCATCAAATGATGCTAGTACATGGCTAATTCTACCCTGGTAAAGGCAATGATGATTCTGTCAATCATTACATCATGATTCGCATGATGTTAGACCCCCATCAGCCTGCAGCCTGTCATAACAAGACACACTTCTAATGATTAATGTTAGTGGGTCTTGTACTACAGCATAACGTCTCATTATGAATAATAGTAACGCATATATTTATAATCTATTCATATTGTTTTGTCGTTGTAGAAGGTACAGCACCCCCATGGGTGCTCAATGTGCGGGGGCTTCGCCTTTGTCCCCTGTCCCGTGTGCCATGGCAGCAAGATGTCTGTCTTCCGCAACTGCTTCACAGACACATTCAAGGCCCTCCGGTGCACCGCCTGCAACGAGAATGGACTGCAGCCCTGCCGCAGCTGCGCACTGTAGCACTGCAGTACCTCTCCACTATCCCGCCCCCTGCAGGCTGTGTGTGGCGCTGCAACACGAAAGTGCCCTCTCTAGCCATGTTTTCTCACCTCTTTTTTAAATGCGGAGATTAATGTGAATAAAGAATGAATTTATAAGAAAACCTGTGATTTGATTTAGTTACATTATTTAAAAAAAAAAATGATTATGTAAGATTATGTTATGATTGTACGCCCGGGTTGGCAGTTTGGGTTTCACAGGTAGTTTTGCTCACCCACCTGTCAAGAAGCCATGGAAACCTTTGGCTTTCCATGGCAATCATGTATGACCGCAGGAAAATTTGGTCTCTTCAGTAAGGACCAGGAAATTACCTGGCACTTGCGCTATGGCCAGATTTTGAAGTGGTAATCATGGGTGGTCTGCTTAGCAGTCATGTACAATTTTTTGGTATAATGCTCATATAGTATATATTTGAAACACGTTCTTACAAACATGTACGGTGCCATTAAAAAGTATTTGCCCCCTTCCTGATTTCCTATATTGCATATTGTCACACTGAATGGTTTCAGATCTTTAGAGAAAATGTAATATTCAACAAAGGGAATCTGGGTAAAAGTAACACATATTTGTAAATTATCATTTCATTTATTTAATGAAAAATGTTATCCAACAGGTCTACATCTGAATGGCTAAAAAGAAACAAAATTAATGTTTTAAATGGCCTAGTCAAAATCCTGACCTCAGCCCAATACAGATGCTGTGGCAGGATCTGAAATGAGCATTTCATGCTTTACAACCCACCAATTTGTCTAAATTAAAGCAGTTCTGTAAACAAGAGTGAACTAAATTATAGAAAGTGTTCAGTTGCAGAAATTGCTGCTAAATGTGGTGCAACCAGTTATTAGGTTTAAGGGAGCAATTGTTTTTCGTGATATGGGTGTTTCATAACTTTTTTCACTAAGTAAAGGAAATAATCATTTTAAAAAATGTGTTTTGTGTTTGTCTGCCTTTGCTGAATATTAATATTTAAATGCTGAATATTAAATTTTGTCTAAACTATTCAGCATGACAAATATGCAATAACAGAGAAAATCAGGATGGGGCAAACACTTTTCCACTGGAGTCCCACAATCAAAGAAGAAACCTGGAGTCCACAAATGTTCACCTTGCCAACATAAGTGCTGACCACACCAAGGTTTCTTGGTACGCTGCCTCAGGCAAGTTACAGACATGCATCTGCTTTCATGCAAGACAAACCCTTTGCTCACTGTGTGTCATGTAACTCTACCTCTCACTCTCCAAGCAGTGAGAGGCTCACCACTGTTGCTCTGTACAGAGGCATACAAGCACCTCTGGGCAGATACAGCATATGTAGGGCTAATCCCATTGTGCTTGAAGAGAGAAGAAAACACAAGGGAAGAGAAACACAAATAGATAGAATGTACCATGAAGCACAAATGCTTCTGCTTCTTCTAAAACCATGCTACAATTCTCCTTTGTGAAAGTGCATCAGCATATATACAGTATCATCTAAATTAAATATTGGATTATGTTATGTTGGTTCGAATCTCGGTTTGGGGCCTTTCTTTGTGGAGTTTGCATTTTCTCCCCGTCTCCGGGTTTCCTCCAGGTACTCCAGTTTCCTCCCACAGTCATGCAGACAGGCCGACTGGAGACTCTGGATTGCCCATAGGTATGAGTGTGCGAGTGAATGGTGTGTGTGCCATGCAATGGATTGGTGGCCAGTGTGTGTTCTTACATCTTGCCTTCAGTTTGAAGCGCTCCTTTGGCTAACAGTAGAAGCAACATCTGACATTCAGCTTTCAATTTTTTCGGAGCCTCTTTCTCCACTCCAAGCCAATCAAATTACCCCGTATTTGGAGAGTCGCAAAATGATGCCATTGACAAGATCTTAACCCTTTACAGTGCAGATACAATTTACATAACTTTTTTGGAAAGGACAGACATTTGAGCGGGAAATAATGAGAATGATATTTTGGAATGTTGTTTTCTCAGTGTTTCTAAGCTCTCTGTCCATGCCCATGCAGTGTTTGTTTTTTCCAAGTGTTAGAAAATGGCAAAAAAATTAACCATTTGTTCATAACGTTTGACAAAGCTCAACATAAATGTCACCCGGAAAACTAAAAGCCTCTGGGTCTGCTGACAATTCAGAAAGCCACCTTTTCAAACATTTTAAATCATGGTTGAAATAAAATCTTAAGTAGTTAAAATTACTCAGTATTATCATTATGATAAAACAATCAATCGCATTCATCTGAATTAGAGAATCTGTCGAATGAGACAAATAAAATTGGCTAATTATTTGATCAATCATGGCAGTACACAAGTATTTACACTGATTTGTGATTTGAGGGTGCCTGTCAAAGCCCAGCGAAAACTGCAGATCACGCAGATCACGCAGTTGAACTTTTCATTTGTGAAATACTGGTGCATTTGCTTAGATACTCGCACAACCGCATGGAGTACCGGATTGGACAAATGACAGGGAGACAACAGAGGCAGAAGATCCATTGGCTAAGGACCACATACCTGTCTCTCAGTGATGGGGGATGGGGCCGTAAACTGTGCGAAAACCAGGCTGTAACAAATATCTGTGATCTTCTAGCAGATGAGCTGGAGACTGCCTGGTATCCCTATGCACTCCCTCTTACTGTGAAGGTCAACGATGCGCTAATTTATTTTGCGAGTGGGTCGTCCCAGCATCCCCTGAGTTCATTTGGAGGCATATCCCAATTTGGCGTAAGTTTGGCCATACAACAGTTACCTCCAGCCTAGCATGCCAATGAATACAACATACCAATGAATACAATCAATTCACCATAACACCTGCCAGCCAAGAATGGGTAAAACTCGAGTTCATGGCACACATTGGATTCCCCGTGACATCCTGTTACAAGCTGGTGTGACACCCCTGGGAGGAAGATGCGCACCCACACCAACATAAAATCAAATAAAAACACCTCCACCCTTCCCCCTCACAAGTTCTGGGCAAAAACAATAAACTAAAGCAACAAACTAAAATAATAAAGACAAAACAAAGTAAAACCCAGCAACAGCTTTCCATTCGCTGCTGGGATTCGCTGGATAAATTTTCAGCTGCCAGTTTCCTTCGTCTTTTTGTGCCCTGACAAACACACACAAAAAAAGCTCCAAAGTAAACAGTCTGTCAGTAAGAGCTCAGTCTCAGTCCCAAACTGTATAGATGAACACACTTTTAAGCACCTGGGCAGATTAATTAAAGCAACCCAGGTGCGTGCGCTCTCTCCACCAGCCAGCGTTGCCAAGACCAAATCAGTTCACTGCCAGAATGAATGCCACACACCTACAACCCCAGAATTCAGCCGAAGGCTAATTTGGCTTAACTCGAGACCACTCCCTTCTGGGTTTCAGCATTAAATAAGTCACATTCTGGTGTGACACCCCTGGGAGGGAGATGTGGCAGTTCCGAGAGTGCACCATCGGTTTTCCGCATGTAGAGAGCGAGCGCACCCACAACGACTGCCCAACTTTTCAGCTGCCAGTTTTCTTCATTTTATTGTGCTCTGACACAAACACACAAACTGTCTGACTAAATTCCACACATCCATTGCATGCACATGCAACTGTGCACCCCAGCAGAGAACATTCTTAGGATATGTTTACACCACCTGATGAAAGTGACCCAATATTGAATGTGGCACAGATCAAATATGAATTATGAACGTTTAAATAAAACAAAAGGACATGGGATTGGTTAGTTTCTGATCCTTTTTGGGTCACATTTATATGTGAAAATAAATCTGACAGCAGTCCACTTTCAGCCAATGTGCCTGTCATCTAAATGCACAAATCGAAATTTTCCAGTCATTGCGATTTGCACGTCATTCAAAATGCAATAGCCTCCTACCTTTTTCTTTACTTTAAACGTTAAAAATAAAGTTGAGTATGAAGGCTCAGGCCATTGGACGAATCCCACAGTTATGTGTTTTTTAAGCCTGTGGGGTGAAGAGTCGATAGGCCAAAATTCAGGGGATGTTCACTGTGGACCTACAATGCTTCAGAAAACAATAGCTTGAATTATTATTTCTGTCTTGTTTTGTGTCCTTTGCAGATGGTGATATGGCTGTGGTGGGATGGTTTCCTATCAGTAACCAAACCCTCTTGTGTGCATGCAGATTGTTTCAAGAGTAAACCATGTTAACATAGGTATTGGATATGGGTCATTTTAAAAAGTGGTCAGGTCCCTAAATATTTGGACATTGACAAAGTTATTGTTATTTTAGCTGTCTAACACAGCATACTGGAGCTTAAATTAAATAATGAATATGAGTTCAAAGTGCAGACCTTCAGCTTTAATTTGAAGGTATTTACATCCAAATTGGGTGAATGGTGTAGGAATTACAGCACATTTTATATGTGGTCTCACCTTTTTACGGGACCAAAAGTAATTGGACAATTGGCTGCTCAGCTGTTCCATGGCCAGGTGTGTGTTATTCCCTCATTATTTTATTTACAAGTAAGCAGATAAAAGGTCTAGAATTGATTTCAAGTGTGGCATTTGAATTTTGGATTCTGTTGGTGTTAACTCTCAATACGAAGTCCAAAGAGCTGTCAGTGTCGGTGAAGCAAGCCATCATTAGGCTGAAAAAAAACAAAAAACCCATCAGAGAGATAGCAAAAACATTAGATGTGGCCAAATCAACTATTTGGTACATTCTTAAAAAGAAAGAACGCACTGGTGAGCTCAGGAACACCAAAAGGCCTGGAAGACCACGGAAAACAGCTGTGTTGGATGACAGAAGAATACTTTCCCTGGTGAAGAAAAACCCCTTCACAACAGTTGGCCAGATCAAGAACACCCTCCAGGAGGTAGGCGTGTCTGTGTCAAACTCAACAATCAAGAGAAGACTTCACCAGAGAAAATACAGAGGGTTTACCACAAGATGTAAACCATTGGCAAGCTTCAAAAAAAGGAAGACCAGAAAACCAATGCCAAAAAAACATCTAAAAAAGCCTGTACAGTTCTGGAACAACATACTATGGACAGATGAGACAAAGGTCAACTTGTACCAGAATGATGGGAAGAGAAGAGTATGGAGAAGTGAAGGAATTTCTCATTATCCAAAGCATACCACCTCATCTGTGAAGCATGGTGGAGGTAGTGTTATGGCGTGGGCATATATGGCTGCCACTGGAACTGGTTCCCTTGTATTTATTGATGATGTGACTGCTGACAAAAGCAGCAGGATGAATTCTGAAGGGTATAGGGCTATATTATCTGCTCAGATTCAGCCAAATGCTTCAAAACTCATTGGACGGTGCTTCAGAGTGCAAATGGACAATGACCCCAAGCATACTGCGAAAGCAACCCAAGACTTTTTTAAGGAAAAGAAGTGGAATGTTCTGCAATGGCCAAGTCAATCACCTGACCTGAAGCCAACTGAGCATGCATTTTGCATTTCACTTGCTGAAGGCAAAACACCCCAAGAACAAGCAGGAACTAAAGACAACTGCAGTAGAGGCCTGGCAGAACATCACCAGGGAAGAAACCCAGCGTCTACATTACATTATTTATTTGGCAGACACTTTTATCCAAAGCAACATACAAAAAGTGCATTTCATGGTCATTGTCACGCTACGGGGGCTAGGACTTTACTAACAAAAACGGAACAAACAAAGAGCCACGAGGGGCATATAACAAAAAACTAAAAGATTACAAAAACAGAACTTCACAAGAATCGAAAACAAATGGCAGAAGCACAAGCAAGCCAAAACCACGGGCAGGAACAAACGGCCAGAATAAACACAAGTAGGAAACAAACACAAGGAACCAGCACCTGAGTCAAGGGGACAAAGAACTTAAATAGACAGGGGTAACAAGACACAGGTGAACTCAAATAACAATCAAACCTAAAAAGGAGGTGATAACAAGACACAGGTGGGAACAATGAGACAATCAGAAACAATAATAAAATAATTGAAAGCAATAATTAACAATTAACAGGGGAACGAGCAGGACACAAAACAGTGCCGCCATCTGGCGGCCCAACAAGGAAAGACAGAGAAAGAAACACAGAACCATGACAGTCATGAGTGAGCTGAGTTTCCTTTTCGAATATAGCCTATCTCATAAAAAACACGTTTTCAACGTACAAAAATGCTACTCAAAAGTATTGATATCAAAATGACGCCAAGTTACAGTACTACAAACAATATAGGTTATCTTGCCTCACCGAAATGACATAAGATGTATTTCAAAGCAATGCTACCCAATATTTCCTCAATTCTTTCAAGTCACTTGGCCCTGTGTTTTGTAATCTTACCATTTTACAATGTTTGCAAATGCAAACCATCAAAGCGTCAGATCAAAGAGTCAAATATTTCGAATTGCCTCATGGAACACATTGAAATTAATGTACAAAACTGCTGCTGAGTATCTACAGGATATTTCATATTTCTCCAGAAAACATGTTTATACTTGCTTCTGAACTGAATTTGAGTACATGTGCAAGTTATTGTATATTTGCTACGTACAATAAATACTGCATGTAAAATAGGCTACATATCGTACATACATACATAGAGAACTTCTTTATCCCCATGGGGACATTTCCCTCGCAGTATGTTACATTCACATTTACGAACACACACTTATACCAAGAAACATACTATCATTCACGCAACAGAAAGGCTGGGCAGCGAAATACATACATACCAATACAAATTGGACATATACACGCCTATTCAATCAATCTTGATTTTGAGAGAGCCATCCACACATATGTTTGGCCTGTCCATGTAGTGCATGCTTATACACACAGGGCCAAGTGACTTGAAAGAATTGAGGAAATATTGGGTAGCATTGCTTTGAAATACATCTTATGTCATTTCGGTGAGGCAAGATAGCCTATATTGTTTGTAGTACCGTAACTTGGCGTCATTTTGATATCAATACTTTTGAGTAACTTGGCACTTTTGTACATTGAAAACGTGTTTTTTATGAGATATCATTTCTTTTTGCAAAGCGTTTTATTATGAGAGTGAGAAATGCGAAGTGACCCTGTAAGAAACGGTTGTGGATTATGGCTATCGTTGTGTGCATTTGTATACAGTCTGATGAGCGTGTACCGTTCAGCAGTTTCGGTTTGCTATATATGTAAAATAGTGGCTGTGAGAAAGGGTGCGGTGGCATAAGCGTAAACGCATCAGAAGCACAGATGAAATATGGCCAGTGTATGTACTCACGGATTTGACGTCCATCCAACGAGCCTTGACTGACAAAAGAATCAGCAAGCCCGTAGAATTATAACTCCCTAAGTCGCAAGTTGTGTAGCCTTCTGTCCTGCTCCGTTGTCTGTTATTTCGTGGAGATGCACTTTTAGTGTTTGTAAGGTTTATAAGGCATTTTGATAGGCTTATCTGCAGGTAGGAATCCTCTTCGCTGTTTTGCTAAACTAGAACCGGAAAACATGATAGTGGAGAATAGGAGCAGACGCATATGTCCCAGCAGGCTTTGCATATGAGAAAATAACAACAGTGTGAGAGAAATTAGGTTGAAATTATGAAATTGCGTAGTTGAAACAGTATGTTTTTAGCAGAATGGGCATGTAGGTGAAGGTTGACATGATCACGGAGTATAGTGCGAAGTAAATGGAGTAACCATGAGCGAGCTTATATTCCTTATCAAACGGTATATATAACAGTCGCTATAAAGCATTAGTTGTTAAAGTGGAGGGTTAAGTAATATGTGAAATCTATTGCACTGCGGTGTTTTTTTCATGTTCAGTACTAGTAGTTATAATTATGAGTGAATCATGATTTTAAATGTAATGTTTTAATGGGGAGTTGCAGAACGTACATACGTAGTAATTGTTTGTATTTGGCTAGATAGAGAACAGGGCGAGGTAATATGAAGATAGAAACGTGGCGTTTGCTGATAAGAAGGTTTTGTACGGTAGCCAAGTGAAGAAATGTAGTTAGTAGAAATGGCACAGCGGTGAACTGGTGTAACTTTTTAATAAAAGGAATACATTTGCTGTCATGAAATGCATATGGGTGGCCATGAGTGAGTTTTGGTAAAGCAAATATAAGCGTAAGAGAACGTTAGTGTAAAAGAGGAAATTATCTGCCTGAGGATGAGGCGGGATTCAATCGTTCAACCGGAGGTTTACCAGTCTGTCACTTTGTTAGGGCAGCACCATGACATAGCTATGCAATGCGTGAAATATCATTAGCAAACCTGTCCGTGGTTTTAAAGAAGAACACAGGCGAGTAAGCACAGAAGAGCTCCCGTCAAATCCATATGGCTTTGCAAAAGCAATAATTGAGAAGTAGTAGACAATTATTAGTGAAGGTAAAACCAAGTTAAAGAAACATGTTCCTAGCTGGGCTTGAACATAGGACCCTGTGTTCTCAAGACTGTAACCTTACCCACTAGGCCACAGGCAGACAAGCTGTTTGTATTGAAAATGTTTCAGAGTAAAAAGGTATGGGTATTTTGCGTGTGTATGCGAGTTTTTCATTGGGTCGTGTAGGTGAAGATTTGGCGGGTATCTGTAAAATGTCCAATGGGGAGACATGTTATTAGTGGGATAGGCGGCAGGAAAAATAAGAATGAGAAGAAGAAGAAGAAGAAAGAGAAGAAGAAGAAGAAGAAAAAGAAAATGCAAAATCCCCTTAGTTTGGGGATTTATTGTGTGGACATGTGAAGTTGTTTATGAAATCTGTCTGTTGAAATGGGGTCAGAATGTACAGAAATTAATGTTTTTAAGGGCTGACTGTCTGTGGCTGTTGTGGTTATTTCTGTGGGGAACCCTGAAAAGTGCCAATGCAGACCGTACGTACGTAGTAATTGTTTGTATGTGGCTAGATAGAGAACAGGGCGAGGTGACGAATGCAGAAAGGTGGCGTTTGCTGATAAGATCGTTTGCTACAGTAGCCAAGTGAAGAAATATAATTAGTAGAAATGGCACAGTGGTCAACTGGAGTAACCTTTTAAGAAAATCAATACATTTGCCGTCATGAAATGCATATGGGTGACCGTGAGAAACAATACTTATTTTGTACAGCTATTTCTAGCCAAGAACACAGTTTAGTTCACACAGTGAACACTATTTTGACCTAACCTCTACAAAGCCAACTAGGCAGAAGAAAAAGCTACAGTATTAGGACAAATAAAAATTACCAAAAAGTGCTGCGATGGGGGAACATGTAACGGGTGTCATGAAAACGGGGGGGTTAGAATTAAATATACAGAGTAGTGGTAGTTAGTCCACGTATAGTCTGAAGAGATGAGTCTTCAGACCAGGGCGGAAGATGGGTAGTGACAAAGGATCGAATCCCGCCTCGCGGGATTAAATAGTTATCTGATGTTAAGCCTCCAGAGTCAACATGTAAAACGACTGAGACTCGGTTGCTGTGCTCTTACGTGGATTCCCCCTATAAATGAGGTCTTCCGCCTCTACCTCTCCGTTTTCATTTATTACACTGCATGGGAGAGGTAAGCAACATTATGGTCTCTTTATTAAATGATATGTATAAGGTTACGTGTTAGCTAAACGCACTGTGTAATATGCTAATATGTTCCCTGTGTCATTTAATTTGTGTAGGATGTCAAACTAATGTGCATGATTAACCGGAGGAATCCGTTATTTTATTTTTGTACCAGGTATGTTTCTGTTTTTCTATGGCTCCTTGTAATAGAGGGTATGCATTGACGCCACTTTCCCACCGGAATACACAGTAGGCTACCGTGAAATGAGCAACCGTGAGCGACAGTAAAACGGCAGATTCGTCAGAAATCGTTCAAAATAAAAGTATGCCTGCGCGAAAGCGAGAAACGCGTATCTCGAAGTTTATTTTCAAAACGAGCGACGTTTTGACATGTAAAAATTTTCCTTCGTTATAATTATAATGCCAATTTCGTTTCTGGAGTAAAGTTTACATGTAAAGCCAAATTATTTTATGAAGATTTTTTAAATTTTATTTCCGCCATGTTGATTCTTGGAAGTGCAGTAAGTCTAAATATGAAATACCATGATCTCGCTTTTTTAAGAGAATAAAAAAGTTGAGATACCGACAATGGAAAAGTAACTTTAGAACAAGACTGTTAAATAATATCTGCAGGTTGTGAAGGTAATGTAACCCCTGACATATGTTTTATGTAATTTTGTTTTTATGGTTTGTATAAATACAAAGGCAATTTAAGTACTACATAAAAGAAAAAAGAATAATACTTCTGGCCACACTTGCCAGTAAATCCTAGTGTGAACTCTGCTTTCTCAATGTCTGTTGCTTAAGGATGCTACTTTCCAGAAAGATAGACACACATTTGATCCAAAATCTTTGCACACAATACAATTTAGAACAGAGCCTACCATGACGAATATTAAAGAGTAACATAAAAAAAAAAAAAAATAAGCTCTGACATGGAAAGGACTGTACTTTGCTGCAGTTATCCATTTGAAATGTTAAGTACTTTGAAAGCAGCTTTACCAGAAAGTATGGCTGTTCCCAGAAATGAGTCACCCCTCAACCATTACTTGTAAACATGACCATATTTGGAATGCATTTTCAAAATGAAACTTGCAAAGTGAAAATGAAAGTGCTCCATAATTAATCCCAGGCTAATTGCCTAACAACTTGATCTGCTGAGATGTGGTAAACAGAACAAAGAAAACATTGGCTGTGATTGTGGATTTCAGGCTTTGAATTTAAGATATTTGCCTGTTTTTGGAAAATGTAACTTTTTAAAGAATCATTGTGGGTCATCCGAATTGGTTTCTGGGTTTCACTTACTCACTTGTACTTCATCCTTATCTATATTGCACATTCATTTATCTAGTTCCTGATTATCACAAATGTGATCATTTTGGAGGTTGATCATGCATGCACACACACCCTTTCTGCACACAGGCTCACAGGTCACTATGGCCTATTCAAATATGAATTTCAGTTTTTACTGCAAAGACACAGCAACTTATCACCCAGCCACCTGCAGAGGAAGAAGGTTAAGCAGATAATGTGAATTTGAAGATGCACAAAAAAATGTATGTATTCAATTTCAAGTCAGCAGCTACCCACTTCCATGTCATGAAGTATCGCTGAAAATAAAAGACCATAGTCTCCATACGTTTGTGGGTGGCTGTCATAGCCCTTATGCTATTCTTTCCTGTTGTAAATAGGCTGATTTTACTCTGTTGACAAAATACTCAAGACATAAGCAGTGCTGTACTTTGGCAGTTTAAACTAAGAAACTGTACTGGGGGTGTGGATAAATATCTTGTTAAACTATTACTTGCAGGTAGCAAGAAAGCAATAACAAGGAAATGGTACAAAATTGAGCGCCCAACTCAGGAACAGTGGTTTGATGTTGTGGAGGAAATCTTTCTGATGGAGAAACTCACATATGTTTAAAGAATACAAGAATTTGAATTGATAGGTAACTGAACAGAAATTGAAGATAGGTGGGAACATGTATTGCTTTTAAATCACAAAGCACACAGGGGAGACACCAATGATAGAAATGTAACTGTAAATGTAGAACAAGACTGTTAAAGAGTATCTGTAGGTTTTGATGATGATGTGTTATGCTTGAAAGATGTGTTGCAGGGCTCGACATTATTGTTTATCTGCTTGTCCTGGACAAGCAAACTTTATGATCTTACAAGTGGAATGGATCTTCCGGTAATCCAATCAGACAAAAAAATAGACGTGAAAAAAAATCTGTAATGTATGAGCAAATTAACTGAAGTTGTAGCCTGTCTTTGATTGTGATGCGCAATCTGTTTCCCAGCTGTGTCTGTTTGCTACCAAGGCACAGGTTAGAGAATACGTATTATCGATCATGCATTGGGGATGCCTATCGACCACCTCAAGCACTAACATATTAGTTTCATTTTTATTCTTGAAAACTGAACTCTGTTACCTATTGAAATGTAAGTCAAATACAAATACACATAATTAACTGTCCAAATATAAAAAAAATAATTTAAGACATTTAATTTCATGCATATATATATTACATTACAGGCACTTAGCAGACGCTCTTATCCAGAGCGACTTACACAACTTTTACATAGCATTTTTTACATTGTATCCATTAATACAGCTGGATATATACTGAAGCAATTTCGGTTAAGTACCTTGCTCAAGGGTACAACGGCAGTGTCCTACCCAGGAATCGAACCTGCGACCTTTCGGTTACAAGCCCAGTTCCTTACCCACTGTGCTACACTCCATACACACTGTGCTATATATATATGTATGTTATATTAATCTCATAAATCCCAAGTTACTCACACATACAAAGCACTGTCTATAACTCATTCATTCAAACTGACTAAATCTAGGCCTGCCATTAAAAGTATTGATATCAAAATGACGCCAAGTTACTGCACTACAAACAAAATTAGCTATCTTGCCTCACCAAAATTAAATAAGATGTATTCCAAAGCAATGCTACCCAATGTTTCCTCAATTGTTTGTAAGGTTTATAAGGCATTGTGATAGGCTTATCTGCAGGTAGGAGTCCTCTTTCCTATTTTGCTTAGCTAGATCAGTCACATTCCGTGAGAATTGGAGGTAGTAGAACCGGAACACTTGATAGTGGAAAATAGGAGCAGACGCATATGTCCCAGCAATCTTCGCATATTATAAAATAACAATAGTATGAGAGAAATGAGGACAAATTATGAAATTGAGTAGTTGAAACAATATGTTTTTAGC